>NC_072426.2:165113055-165418333 GCF_028878055.3 Symphalangus syndactylus
AACTACACAGAAGCATTGTATGAAATTACTTTCTGTTCTGTGCATTCAACTAACAGAGTTGAACCTTACATTTGATTGAGCCTTTCTGAAACACTCTTTCTGTAGAAAGTGCAATTGGACATTCTGAGCGCTAAGAGGCCTCTATTGGGAAAAATAATATCTTCAAATAAAAACTACACAGAAGCATTGTGTGAAACTTATTTCTGATATGTTCATTAAGCTAACAGAGTTAAACCATACTTTTGATTGCGCAGTTCTGAACACTCTTTCTGTAGAAAATGCAAGTGGACATTCGGAGCGCTAAGAGGGTAATAGTGGAAAAAGGAATATATTCAAATATAAACTACACAGTAGCATTCTGATGAAAATTCTTTCTGTTCTGTGCATTCAACTAACAGAGTTGAACCTTACTTTTGATTGAGCCGTTCTGAAACACTCTTTCTGTAGAAACTGCAATTGGACATGCTAAGCGCTAAGAGGCCTACATTGGGAAAAAGAATATCTTCAAATAAAAACTACACAGATGCATTCTGTGAAACTTATTTCTGATCTGTAAATTCAGTTAACAGAGATAAAACATATTTTTGATTGAGCAGTTATGAAACACTCTTTTTGTAGAAAATGCAAGTGGAGATTCGGAGCGCTAAGAGGGTAATAGTGGAAAAAGGAATGTCTTCAAATATAAACTACACAGAATCATTCTGTGAAACTTCTTTCTGATCTGTGCATTCAGCTAACAGAGTTAAACCATACTTTTGATTGAGCAGATCTGAACACTCTTTCTGTAGAAAATGCAACTGGACATTTGGAGCGCTAAGAGAGTAGTAGTGGAAAAAGGAATATATTCAAATATAAACTACACAGAAGCATTCTGTGAAACTTCTTTCTGATCTGAGCATTCAGCTAACAGAGTTAAACCATACTTTTGATTGAGCAGTTTTGAAACACTCTGTCTGAAGAAAATGCAACTGGACATTCGTAGCGCTAAGTGGGTAATAGTGGAAAAAAGAATATGTTCAAATATAAACTACACAGAAGCATTGTATGAAACTTCTTTCTGTTCTGTGCATTCAACTAACAGAGTTGAACCTGACTTTTGATTGAGCCTTTCTGAAACACTCTTTCTGTAGAAACTGCAATTGGACATTCTGAGCGCTAAGAGGCCTCTATTGGGAAAAATAATATCTTCAAATAAAAACTACACAGAAGAATTGTGTGAAACTTATTTCTGATATGTTCATTAAGCTAACAGAGTTAAACCATACTTTTGATTGCGCAGTTCTAAACACTCTTTCTGTAGAAAATGCAAGTGGACATTCGGAGCGCTAAGAGGGTAATAGTGGAAAAAGGAATATATTCAAATATAAACTACACAGTAGCATTCTGTGAAAATACTTTCTGTTCTGTGCATTCAACTAACAGAGTTGAACCTTACTTTTGATTGAGCCGTTCTGAAACACTCTTTCTATAGAAACTGCAATTGGACATGCTAAGCGCTAAGAGGCCTACATTGGGAAAAAGAATATCTTTCAATAGAAACTACACAGATGCATTCTGTGAAACATATTTCTGATCTGTAAATTCAGTTAACAGAGATAAAACATATTTTTGATTGAGCAGTTATGAAACACTCTTTTTGTAGAAAATGCAAGTGGAGATTCGGAGCGCTAAGAGGGTAATAGTGGAAAAAGGAATGTCTCCAAATATAAACTACACAGAATCATTCTGTGAAACTTCTTTCTGATCTGTGCATTCAGCTAACAGAGTTAAAGCATACTTTTGATTGAGCAGATCTGAACACTCTTTCTGTAGAAAATGCAACTGGACATTTGGAGCGCTAAGAGAGTAGTAGTGGAAAAAAGAATATATTCAAATATAAACTACACAGAAGCATTCTGTGAAACTTCTTTCTGATCTGAGCATTCAGCTAACAGAGTTAAACCATACTTTTGATTGAGCAGTTTTGAAACACTCTGTCTGTAGAAAATGCAACTGGACATTCGTAGCGCTAAGTGGGTAATAGTGGAAAAAAGAATATGTTCAAATATAAACTACACAGAAGCATTGTATGAAATTACTTTCTGTTCTGTGCATTCAACTAACAGAGTTGAACCTTACATTTGATTGAGCCTTTCTGAAACACTCTTTCTGTAGAAACTGCAATTGGACATTCTGAGCGCTAAGAGGCCTCTATTGGGAAAAATAATATCTTCAAATAAAAACTACACAGAAGCATTGTGTGAAACTTATTTCTGATATGTTCATTAAGCTAACAGAGTTAAACCATACTTTTGATTGCGCAGTTCTGAACACTCTTTCTGTAGAAAATGCAAGTGGACATTCGGAGCGCTAAGAGGGTAATAGTGGAAAAAGGAATATATTCAAATATAAACTACACAGTAGCATTCTGATGAAAATTCTTTCTGTTCTGTGCATTCAACTAACAGAGTTGAACCTTACTTTTGATTGAGCCGTTCTGAAACACTCTTTCTGTAGGAACTGCAATTGGACATGCTAAGCGCTAAGAGGCCTACATTGGGAAAAAGAATATCTTCAAATAAAAACTACACAGATGCATTCTGTGAAACTTATTTCTGATCTGTAAATTCAGTTAACAGAGATAAAACATATTTTTGATTGAGCAGTTATGAAACACTCTTTTTGTAGAAAATGCAAGTGGAGATTCGGAGCGCTAAGAGGGTAATAGTGGAAAAAGGAATATCTTCAAATATAAACTACACAGAATCATTCTGTGAAACTTCTTTCTGATCTGTGCATTCAGCTAACAGAGTTAAACCATACTTTTGATTGAGCAGATATGAACACTCTTTCTGTAGAAAATGCAACTGGACATTTGGAGCGCTAAGTGAGTAGTAGTGGAAAAAGGAATATATTCAAATATAAACTACACAGAAGCATTCTGTGAAACTTCTTTCTGATCTGAGCATTCAGCTAACAGAGTTAAACCATACTTTTGATTGAGCAGTTTTGAAACACTCTGTCTGAAGAAAATGCAACTGGACATTCGTAGCGCTAAGTGGGTAATAGTGGAAAAAAGAATATGTTCAAATATAAACTACACAGAAGCATTGTATGAAACTTCTTTCTGTTCTGTGCATTCAACTAACAGAGTTGAACCTGACTTTTGATTGAGCCTTTCTGAAACACTCTTTCTGTAGAAATTGCAATTGGACATTCTGAGCGCTAAGAGGCCTATATTGGGAAAAATAATATCTTCAAATAAAAACTACACAGAAGAATTGTGTGAAACTTATTTCTGATATGTTCATTAAGCTAACAGAGTTAAACCATACTTTTGATTGCGCAGTTCTAAACACTCTTTCTGTAGAAAATTCAAGTGGACATTCGGAGCGCTAAGAGGGTAATAGTGGAAAAAGGAATATATTCAAATATAAACTACACAGTAGCATTCTGTGAAAATACTTTCTGTTCTGTGCATTCAACTAACAGAGTTGAACCTTACTTTTGATTGAGCCGTTCTGAAACACTCTTTCTATAGAAACTGCAATTGGACATGCTAAGCGCTAAGAGGCCTACATTGGGAAAAAGAATATCTTCCAATAGAAACTACACAGATGCATTCTGTGAAACTTATTTCTGATCTGTAAATTCAGTTAACAGAGATAAAACATATTTTTGATTGAGCAGTTATGAAACACTCTTTTTGTAGAAAATGCAAGTGGAGATTCGGAGCGCTAAGAGGGTAATAGTGGAAAAAGGAATGTCTCCAAATATAAACTACACAGAATCATTCTGTGAAACTTCTTTCTGATCTGTGCATTCAGCTAAGAGAGTTAAAGCATACGTTTGATTGAGCAGATCTGAACACTCTTTCTGTAGAAAATGCAACTGGACATTTGGAGCGCTAAGAGAGTAGTAGTGGAAAAAAGAATATATTCAAATATAAACTACACAGAAGCATTCTGTGAAACTTCTTTCTGATCTGAGCATTCAGCTAACAGAGTTAAACCATACTTTTGATTGAGCAGTTTTGAAACACTCTGTCTGTAGAAAATGCAACTGGACATTCGTAGCGCTAAGTGGGTAATAGTGGAAAAAAGAATATGTTCAAATATAAACTACACAGAAGCATTGTATGAAATTTCTTTCTGTTCTGTGCATTCAACTAACAGAGTTGAACCTTACATTTGATTGAGCCTTTCTGAAACACTCTTTCTGTAGAAACTGCAATTGGACATTCTGAGCGCTAAGAGGCCTCTATTGGGAAAAATAATATCTTCAAATAAAAACTACACAGAAGCATTGTGTGAAACTTATTTCTGATATGTTCATTAAGCTAACAGAGTTAAACCATACTTTTGATTGCGCAGTTCTGAACACTCTTTCTGTAGAAAATGCAAGTGGACATTCGGAGCGCTAAGAGGGTAATAGTGGAAAAAGGAATATATTCAAATATAAACTACACAGTAGCATTCTGTGAAAATTCTTTCTGTTCTGTGCATTCAACTAACAGAGTTGAACCTTACTTTTGATTGAGCCGTTCTGAAACACTCTTTCTGTAGAAACTGCAATTGGACATGCTAAGCGCTAAGAGGCCTACATTGGGAAAAAGAATATCTTCAAATAAAAACTACACAGATGCATTCTGTGAAACTTATTTCTGATCTGTAAATTCAGTTAACAGAGATAAAACATATTTTTGATTGAGCAGTTATGAAACACACTTTTTGTAGAAAATGCAAGTGGAGATTCGGAGCGCTAAGAGGGTAATAGTGGAAAAAGGAATGTCTTCAAATATAAACTACACAGAATCATTCGGTGAAACTTCTTTCTGATCTGTGCATTCAGCTAACAGAGTTAAAACATACTTTTGATGGAGCAGATCTGAACACTCTTTCTGTAGAAAATGCAACTGGACATTTGGAGCGCTAAGAGCGTAGTAGTGGAAAAAGGAATATATTCAAATATAAACTACACAGAAGCATTCTGTGAAACTTCTTTCTGATCTGAGCATTCAGCTAACAGAGTTAAACCATACTTTTGATTGAGCAGTTTTGAAACACTCTGTCTGAAGAAAATGCAACTGGACATTCGTAGCGCTAAGTGGGTAATAGTGGAAAAAAGAATATGTTCAAATATAAACTACACAGAAGCATTGTATGAAACTTCTTTCTGTTCTGTGCATTCAACTAACAGAGTTGAACCTGACTTTTGATTGAGCCTTTCTGAAACACTCTTTCTGTAGAAACTGCAATTGGACATTCTGAGCGCTAAGAGGCCTCTATTGGGAAAAATAATACCTTCAAATAAAAACTACACAGAAGAATTGTGTGAAACTTATTTCTGATATGTTCATTAAGCTAACAGAGTTAAACCATACTTTTGATTGCGCAGTTCTAAACACTCTTTCTGTAGAAAATTCAAGTGGACATTCGGAGCGCTAAGAGGGTAATAGTGGAAAAAGGAATATATTCAAATATAAACTACACAGTAGCATTCTGTGAAAATACTTTCTGTTCTGTGCATTCAACTAACAGAGTTGAACCTTACTTTTGATTGAGCCGTTCTGAAACACTCTTTCTATAGAAACTGCAATTGGACATGCTAAGGGCTAAGAGGCCTACATTGGGAAAAAGAATATCTTCCAATAGAAACTACACAGATGCATTCTGTGAAACTTATTTCTGATCTGTAAATTCAGTTAACAGAGATAAAACATATTTTTGATTGAGCAGTTATGAAACACTCTTTTTGTAGAAAATGCAAGTGGAGATTCGGAGCGCTAAGAGGGTAATAGTGGAAAAAGGAATGTCTCCAAATATAAACTACACAGAATCATTCTGTGAAACTTCTTTCTGATCTGTGCATTCAGCTAACAGAGTTAAACCATACTTTTGATTGAGCAGATCTGAACACTCTTTCTGTAGAAAATGCAACTGGACATTTTGAGCCCTAAGAGAGTAGTAGTGGAAAAAAATATATTCAAATATAAACTACACAGAAGCATTCTGTGAAACTTCTTTCTGATCTGAGCATTCAGCTAACAGAGTTAAACCATACTTTTGATTGAGCAGTTTTGAAACACTCTGTCTGTAGAAAATGCAACTGGACATTCGTAGCGCTAAGTGGGTAATAGTGGAAAAAAGAATATGTTCAAATATAAACTACACAGAAGCATTGTATGAAATTTCTTTCTGTACTGTGCATTCAACTAACAGAGTTGAACCTTACATTTGATTGAGCCTTTCTGAAACACTCTTTCTGTAGAAACTGCAATTGGACATTCTGAGCGCTAAGAGGCCTCTATTGGGAAAAATAATATCTTCAAATAAAAACTACACAGAAGCATTGTGTGAAACTTATTTCTGATATGTTCATTAAGCTAACAGAGTTAAACCATACTTTTGATTGCGCAGTTCTGAACACTCTTTCTGTAGAAAATGCAAGTGGACATTCGGAGCGCTAAGAGGGTAATAGTGGAAAAAGGAATATATTCAAATATAAACTACACAGTAGCATTCTGATGAAAATTCTTTCTGTTCTGTGCATTCAACTAACAGAGTTGAACCTTACTTTTGATTGAGCCGTTCTGAAACACTCTTTCTGTAGAAACTGCAATTGGACATGCTAAGCGCTAAGAGGCCTACATTGGGAAAAAGAATATCTTCAAATAAAAACTACACAGATGCATTCTGTGAAACTTATTTCTGATCTGTAAATTCAGTTAACAGAGATAAAACATATTTTTGATTGAGCAGTTATGAAACACTCTTTTTGTAGAAAATGCAAGTGGAGATTCGGAGCGCTAAGAGGGTAATAGTGGAAAAAGGAATATCTTCAAATATAAACTACACAGAATCATTCTGTGAAACTTCTTTCTGATCTGTGCATTCAGCTAACAGAGTTAAACCATACTTTTGATTGAGCAGATATGAACACTCTTTCTGTAGAAAATGCAACTGGACATTTGGAGCGCTAAGAGAGTAGTAGTGGAAAAAGGAATATATTCAAATATAAACTACACAGAAGCATTCTGTGAAACTTCTTTCTGATCTGAGCATTCATCTAACAGAGTTAAACCATACTTTTGATTGAGCAGTTTTGAAACACTCTGTCTGAAGAAAATGCAACTGGACATTCGTACCGCTAAGTGGGTAATAGTGGAAAAAAGAATATGTTCAAATATAAACTACACAGAAGCATTGTATGAAACTTCTTTCTGTTCTGTGCATTCAACTAACAGAGTTGAACCTGACTTTTGATTGAGCCTTTCTGAAACACTCTTTCTGTAGAAATTGCAATTGGACATTCTGAGCGCTAAGAGGCCTATATTGGGAAAAATAATATCTTCAAATAAAAACTACACAGAAGAATTGTGTGAAACTTATTTCTGATATGTTCATTAAGCTAACAGAGTTAAACCATACTTTTGATTGCGCAGTTCTAAACACTCTTTCTGTAGAAAATTCAAGTGGACATTCGGAGCGCTAAGAGGGTAATAGTGGAAAAAGGAATATATTCAAATATAAACTACACAGTATCATTCTGTGAAAATACTTTCTGTTCTGTGCATTCAACTAACAGAGTTGAACCTTACTTTTGATTGAGCCGTTCTGAAACACTCTTTCTATAGAAACTGCAATTGGACATGCTAAGCGCTAAGAGGCCTACATTGGGAAAAAGAATATCTTCCAATAGAAACTACACAGATGCATTCTGTGAAACTTATTTCTGATCTGTAAATTCAGTTAACAGAGATAAAACATATTTTTGATTGAGCAGTTATGAAACACACTTTTTGTAGAAAATGCAAGTGGAGATTCGGAGCGCTAAGAGGGTAATAGTGGAAAAAGGAATGTCTTCAAATATAAACTACACAGAATCATTCGGTGAAACTTCTTTCTGATCTGTGCATTCAGCTAACAGAGTTAAACCATACTTTTGATGGAGCAGATCTGAACACTCTTTCTGTAGAAAATGCAACTGGACATTTGGAGCGCTAAGAGCGTAGTAGTGGAAAAAGGAATATATTCAAATATAAACTACACAGAAGCATTCTGTGAAACTTCTTTCTGATCTGAGCATTCAGCTAACAGAGTTAAACCATACTTTTGATTGAGCAGTTTTGAAACACTCTGTCTGTAGAAAATGCAACTGGACATTCGTAGCGCTAAGTGGGTAATAGTGGAAAAAAGAATATGTTCAAATATAACCTACACAGAAGCATTGTATGAAACTTCTTTCTGTTCTGTGCATTCAACTAAAAGAGTTGAACCTTACTTTTGATTGAGCCGTTCTGAAACACTCTTTCTGTAGAAACTGCAATTGGACATTCTGAGCGCTAAGAGGCCTATTTTGGGAAAAAGAATGTCTACAAATAAAAACTACACAGAAGAATTGTGTGAAACTTCTTTCTGTTCTGTTTGTTCAACTAAAAGAGTTGAACCTTAGTTTTGATTGAGCCGTTCTGAAACACTCTTTCTGTAGAAAATGCAAGTGGACATGCTAAGCGCTAAGAGGCCTACATTGGGAAAAAGAATATCTTCAAATAAAAACTACACAGATGCATTCTGTGAAACTTATTTCTGATCTGTAAATTCAGTTAACAGAGACAAAACATATTTTTGATTGAGCAGTTATGAAACACTCTTTTTGTAGAAAATGCAAGTGGAGATTCGGAGCGCTAAGAGGGTAATAGTGGAAAAAGGAATGTCTTCAAATATAAACTACACAGAATCATTCTGTGAAACTTCTTTCTGATCTGTGCATTCAGCTAACAGAGTTAAACCATACTTTTGATTGAGCAGATCTGAACACTCTTTCTGTAGAAAATGCAACTGGACATTTGGAGCGCTAAGAGAGTAGTAGTGGAAAAAGGAATATATTCAAATATAAACTACACAGAAGCATTCTGTGAAACTTCTTTCTGATCTGAGCATTCAGCTAACAGAGTTAAACCATACTTTTGATTGAGCAGTTTTGAAACACTCTGTCTGTAGAAAATGCAACTGGACATTCGTAGCGCTAAGTGGGTAATAGTGGAAAAAATAATATGTTCAAATATAAACTACACAGAAGCATTGTATGAAATTTCTTTCTGTTCTGTGCATTCAACTAACAGAGTTGAACCTTACATTTGATTGAGCCTTTCTGAAACACTCTTTCTGTAGAAACTGCAATTGGACATTCTGAGCGCTAAGAGGCCTCTATTGGGAAAAATAATATCTTCAAATAAAAACTACACAGAAGCATTGTGTGAAACTTATTTCTGATATGTTCATTAAGCTAACAGAGTTAAACCATACTTTTGATTGCGCAGTTCTGAACACTCTTTCTGTAGAAAATGCAAGTGGACATTCGGAGCGCTAAGAGGGTAATAGTGGAAAAAGGAATATATTCAAATATAAACTACACAGTAGCATTCTGATGAAAATTCTTTCTGTTCTGTGCATTCAACTAACAGAGTTGAACCTTACTTTTGATTGAGCCGTTCTGAAACACTCTTTCTGTAGAAACTGCAATTGGACATGCTAAGCGCTAAGAGGCCTACGTTGGGAAAAAGAATATCTTCAAATAAAAACTACACAGATGCATTCTGTGAAACTTATTTCTGATCTGTAAATTCAGTTAACAGAGATAAAACATATTTTTGATTGAGCAGTTATGAAACACTCTTTTTGTAGAAAATGCAAGTGGAGATTCGGAGCGCTAAGAGGGTAATAGTGGAAAAAGGAATATCTTCAAATATAAACTACACAGAATCATTCTGTGAAACTTCTTTCTGATCTGTGCATTCAGCTAACAGAGTTAAACCATACTTTTGATTGAGCAGATCTGAACACTCTTTCTGTAGAAAATGCAACTGGACATTTGGAGCGCTAAGAGCGTAGTAGTGGAAAAAGGAATATATTCAAATATAAACTACACAGAAGCATTCTGTGAAACTTCTTTCTGATCTGAGCATTCAGCTAACAGAGTTAAACCATACTTTTGATTGAGCAGTTTTGAAACACTCTGTCTGTAGAAAATGCAACTGGACATTCGTAGCGCTAAGTGGGTAATAGTGGAAAAAAGAATATGTTCAAATATAAACTACACAGAAGCATTGTATGAAACTTCTTTCTGTTCTGTGCATTCAACTAACAGAGTTGAACCTTACTTTTGATTGAGCCGTTCTGAAACACTCTTTCTGTAGAAACTGCAATTGGACATTCTGAGCACTAAGAGGCCTATATTGGGAAAAAGAATGTCTACAAATAAAAACTACACAGAAGAATTGTGTGAAACTTCTTTCTGTTCTGTTTGTTCAACTAAAAGAGTTGAACCTTAGTTTTGATTGAGCCGTTCTGAAACACTCTTTCTGTAGAAAATGCAAGTGGAGATTCGGAGCGCTAAGAGGGTAATAGTGGAAAAAGGAATGTCTCCAAATATAAACTACACAGAATCATTCTGTGAAATTTCTTTCTGATCTGTGCATTCAGCTAACAGAGTTAAACCATACTTTTGATTGAGCAGATCTGAACACTCTTTCTGTAGAAAATGCAACTGGACATTTGGAGCGCTAAGAGAGTAGTAGTGGAAAAAGGAATATATTCAAATATAAACTACACAGAAGCATTCTGTGAAACTTCTTTCCGATCTGAGCATTCAGTTAACAGAGTTAAACCATACTTTTGATTGAGCAGTTTTGAAACACTCTGTCTGTAGAAAATGCAACTGGACATTCGTAGCGCTAAGTGGGTAATAGTGGAAAAAAGAATATGTTCAAATATAAACTACACAGAAGCATTGTATGAAATTTCTTTCTGTTCTGTGCATTCAACTAACAGAGTTGAACCTTACATTTGATTGAGCCTTTCTGAAACACTCTTTCTGTAGAAACTGCAATTGGACATTCTGAGCGCTAAGAGGCCTCTATTGGGAAAAATAATATCTTCAAATAAAAACTACACAGAAGCATTGTGTGAAACTTATTTCTGATATGTTCATTAAGCTAACAGAGTTAAACCATACTTTTGATTGCGCAGTTCTGAACACTCTTTCTGTAGAAAATGCAAGTGGACATTCGGAGCGCTAAGAGGGTAATAGTGGAAAAAGGAATATATTCAAATATAAACTACACAGTAGCATTCTGTGAAAATTCTTTCTGTTCTGTGCATTCAACTAACAGAGTTGAACCTTACTTTTGATTGAGCCGTTCTGAAACACTCTTTCTGTAGAAACTGCAATTGGACATGCTAAGCGCTAAGAGGCCTACATTGGGAAAAAGAATATCTTCAAATAAAAACTACACAGATGCATTCTGTGAAACTTATTTCTGATCTGTAAATTCAGTTAACAGAGATAAAACATATTTTTGATTGAGCAGTTATGAAACACACTTTTTGTAGAAAATGCAAGTGGAGATTAGGAGCGCTAAGAGGGTAATAGTGGAAAAAGGAATGTCTTCAAATATAAACTACACAGAATCATTCGGTGAAACTTCTTTCTGATCTGTGCATTCAGCTAACAGAGTTAAACCATACTTTTGATGGAGAAGATCTGAACACTCTTTCTGTAGAAAATGCAACTGGACATTTGGAGCGCTAAGAGCGTAGTAGTGGAAAAAGGAATATATTCAAATATAAACTACACAGAAGCATTCTGTGAAACTTCTTTCTGATCTGAGCATTCAGCTAACAGAGTTAAACCATACTTTTGATTGAGCAGTTTTGAAACACTCTGTCTGTAGAAAATGCAACTGGACATTCGTAGCGCTAAGTGGGTAATAGTGGAAAAAAGAATATGTTCAAATATAACCTACACAGAAGCATTGTATGAAACTTCTTTCTGTTCTGTGCATTCAACTAAAAGAGTTGAACCTTACTTTTGATTGAGCCGTTCTGAAACACTCTTTCTGTAGAAACTGCAATTGGACATTCTGAGCGCTAAGAGGCCTATATTGGGAAAAAGAATGTCTACAAATAAAAACTACACAGAAGAATTGTGTGAAACTTCTTTCTGTTCTGTTTGTTCAACTAAAAGAGTTGAACCTTAGTTTTGATTGAGCCGTTCTGAAACACTCTTTCTGTAGAAAATGCAAGTGGAGATTCGGAGCACTAAGAGGGTAATAGTGGAAAAAGGAATGTCTCCAAATATAAACTACACAGAATCATTCTGTGAAACTTCTTTCTGATCTGTGCATTCAGCTAACAGATTTAAACCATACTTTTGATTGAGCAGATCTGAACACTCTTTCTGTAGAAAATGCAACTGGACATTTGGAGCGCTAAGAGAGTAGTAGTGGAAAAAGGAATATATTCAAATATAAACTACACAGAAGCATTCTGTGAAACTTCTTTCTGATCTGAGCATTCAGCTAACAGAGTTAAGCCATACTTTTGATTGAGCAGTTTTGAAACACTCTGTCTGAAGAAAATGCAACTGGACATTTGTAGCGCTAAGTGGGTAATAGTGGAAAAAAGAATATGTTCAAATATAAACTACACAGAAGCATTGTATGAAATTTCTTTCTGTTCTGTGCATTCAACTAACAGAGTTGAACCTTACATTTGATTGAGCCTTTCTGAAACACTCTTTCTGTAGAAACTGCAATTGGACATTCTGAGCGCTAAGAGGCCTCTATTGGGAAAAATAATATCTTCAAATAAAAACTACACAGAAGCATTGTGTGAAACTTATTTCTGATATGTTCATTAAGCTAACAGAGTTAAACCATACTTTTGATTGCGCAGTTCTGAACACTCTTTCTGTAGAAAATGCAAGTGGACATTCGGAGCGCTAAGAGGGTAATAGTGGAAAAAGGAATATATTCAAATATAAACTACACAGTAGCATTCTGTGAAAATCCTTTCTGTTCTGTGCATTCAACTAACAGAGTTGAACCTTACTTTTGATTGAGCCGTTCTGAAACACTCTTTCTGTAGAAACTGCAATTGGACATGCTAAGCGCTAAGAGGCCTACATTGGGAAAAAGAATATCTTCAAATAAAAACTACACAGATGCATTCTGTGAAACTTATTTCTGATCTGTAAATTCAGTTAACAGAGATAAAACATATTTTTGATTGAGCAGTTATGAAACACACTTTTTGTAGAAAATGCAAGTGGAGATTCGGAGCGCTAAGTGGGTAATAGTGGAAAAAGGAATGTCTTCAAATATAAACTACACAGAATCATTCGGTGAAACTTCTTCCTGATCTGTGCATTCAGCTAACAGAGTTAAACCATACTTTTGATGGAGCAGATCTGAACACTCTTTCTGTAGAAAATGCAACTGGACATTTGGAGCGCTAAGAGCGTAGTAGTGGAAAAAGGAATATATTCAAATATAAACTACACAGAAGCATTCTGTGAAACTTCTTTCTGATCTGAGCATTCAGCTAACAGAGTTAAACCATACTTTTGATTGAGCAGTTTTGAAACACTCTGTCTGTAGAAAATGCAACTGGACATTCGTAGCGCTAAGTGGGTAATAGTGGAAAAAAGAATATGTTCAAATATAACCTACACAGAAGCATTGTATGAAACTTCTTTCTGTTCTGTGCATTCAACTAAAAGAGTTGAACCTTACTTTTGATTGAGCCGTTCTGAAACACTCTTTCTGTAGAAACTGCAATTGGACATTCTGAGCGCTAAGAGGCCTATATTGGGAAAAAGAATGTCAACAAATAAAAACTACACAGAAGAATTTTGTGAAACTTCTTTCTGTTCTGTTTGTTCAACTAAAAGAGTTGAACCTTAGTTTTGATTGAGCCGTTCTGAAACACTCTTTCTGTAGAAAATGCAAGTGGACATGCTAAGCGCTAAGAGGCCTACATTGGGAAAAAGAATATCTTCAAATAAAAACTACACAGATGCATTCTGTGAAACTTATTTCTGATCTGTAAATTCAGTTAACAGAGATAAAACATATTTTTGATTGAGCAGTTATGAAACACTCTTTTTGTAGAAAATGCAAGTGGAGATTCGGAGCGCTAAGAGGGTAATAGTGGAAAAAGGAATGTCTTCAAATATAAACTACACAGAATCATTCTGTGAAACTTCTTTCTGATCTGTGCATTCAGCTAACAGAGTTAAACCATACTTTTGATTGAGCAGATCTGAACACTCTTTCTGTAGAAAATGCAACTGGACATTTGGAGCGCTAAGAGCGTAGTAGTGGAAAAAGGAATATATTCAAATATAAACTACACAGAAGCATTCTGTGAAACTTCTTTCTGATCTGAGCATTCAGCTAACAGAGTTAAACCATACTTTTGATTGAGCAGTTTTGAAACACTCTGTCTGTAGAAAATGCAACTGGACATTCGTAGCGCTAAGTGGGTAATAGTGGAAAAAAGAATATGTTCAAATATAAACTACACAGAAGCATTGTATGAAACTTCTTTCTGTTCTGTGCATTCAACTAACAGAGTTGAACCTTACTTTTGATTGAGCCGTTCTGAAACACTCTTTCTGTAGAAACTGCAATTGGACATTCTGAGCAGTAAGAGGCCTATATTGGGAAAAAGAATGTCTACAAATAAAAACTACACAGAAGAATTGTGTGAAACTTCTTTCTGTTCTGTTTGTTCAACTAAAACAGTTGAACCTTAGTTTTGATTGAGCCGTTCTGAAACACTCTTTCTGTAGAAAATGCAAGTGGAGATTCGGAGCGCTAAGAGGGTAATAGTGGAAAAAGGAATGTCTCCAAATATAAACTACACAGAATCATTCTGTGAAATTTCTTTCTGATCTGTGCATTCAGCTAACAGAGTTAAACCATACTTTTGATTGAGCAGATCTGAACACTCTTTCTGTAGAAAATGCAACTGGACATTTGGAGCGCTAAGAGAGTAGTAGTGGAAAAAGGAATATATTCAAATATAAACTACACAGAAGCATTCTGTGAAACTTCTTTCCGATCTGAGCATTCAGTTAACAGAGTTAAACCATACTTTTGATTGAGCAGTTTTGAAACACTCTGTCTGTAGAAAATGCAACTGGACATTCGTAGCGCTAAGTGGGTAATAGTGGAAAAAAGAATATGTTCAAATATAAACTACACAGAAGCATTGTATGAAATTTCTTTCTGTTCTGTGCATTCAACTAACAGAGTTGAACCTTACATTTGATTGAGCCTTTCTGAAACACTCTTTCTGTAGAAACTGCAATTGGACATTCTGAGCGCTAAGAGGCCTCTATTGGGAAAAATAATATCTTCAAATAAAAACTACACAGAAGCATTGTGTGAAACTTATTTCTGATATGTTCATTAAGCTAACAGAGTTAAACCATACTTTTGATTGCGCAGTTCTGAACACTCTTTCTGTAGAAAATGCAAGTGGACATTCGGAGCGCTAAGAGGGTAATAGTGGAAAAAGGAATATATTCAAATATAAACTACACAGTAGCATTCTGTGAAAATTCTTTCTGTTCTGTGCATTCAACTAACAGAGTTGAACCTTACTTTTGATTGAGCCGTTCTGAAACACTCTTTCTGTAGAAACTGCAATTGGACATGCTAAGCGCTAAGAGGCCTACATTGGGAAAAAGAATATCTTCAAATAAAAACTACACAGATGCATTCTGTGAAACTTATTTCTGATCTGTAAATTCAGTTAACAGAGATAAAACATATTTTTGATTGAGCAGTTATGAAACACACTTTTTGTAGAAAATGCAAGTGGAGATTAGGAGCGCTAAGAGGGTAATAGTGGAAAAAGGAATGTCTTCAAATATAAACTACACAGAATCATTCGGTGAAACTTCTTTCTGATCTGTGCATTCAGCTAACAGAGTTAAACCATACTTTTGATGGAGAAGATCTGAACACTCTTTCTGTAGAAAATGCAACTGGACATTTGGAGCGCTAAGAGCGTAGTAGTGGAAAAAGGAATATATTCAAATATAAACTACACAGAAGCATTCTGTGAAACTTCTTTCTGATCTGAGCATTCAGCTAACAGAGTTAAACCATACTTTTGATTGAGCAGTTTTGAAACACTCTGTCTGTAGAAAATGCAACTGGACATTCGTAGCGCTAAGTGGGTAATAGTGGAAAAAAGAATATGTTCAAATATAACCTACACAGAAGCATTGTATGAAACTTCTTTCTGTTCTGTGCATTCAACTAAAAGAGTTGAACCTTACTTTTGATTGAGCCGTTCTGAAACACTCTTTCTGTAGAAACTGCAATTGGACATTCTGAGCGCTAAGAGGCCTATATTGGGAAAAAGAATGTCTACAAATAAAAACTACACAGAAGAATTGTGTGAAACTTCTTTCTGTTCTGTTTGTTCAACTAAAAGAGTTGAACCTTAGTTTTGATTGAGCCGTTCTGAAACACTCTTTCTGTAGAAAATGCAAGTGGAGATTCGGAGCACTAAGAGGGTAATAGTGGAAAAAGGAATGTCTCCAAATATAAACTACACAGAATCATTCTGTGAAACTTCTTTCTGATCTGTGCATTCAGCTAACAGATTTAAACCATACTTTTGATTGAGCAGATCTGAACACTCTTTCTGTAGAAAATGCAACTGGACATTTGGAGCGCTAAGAGAGTAGTAGTGGAAAAAGGAATATATTCAAATATAAACTACACAGAAGCATTCTGTGAAACTTCTTTCTGATCTGAGCATTCAGCTAACAGAGTTAAGCCATACTTTTGATTGAGCAGTTTTGAAACACTCTGTCTGAAGAAAATGCAACTGGACATTTGTAGCGCTAAGTGGGTAATAGTGGAAAAAAGAATATGTTCAAATATAAACTACACAGAAGCATTGTATGAAATTTCTTTCTGTTCTGTGCATTCAACTAACAGAGTTGAACCTTACATTTGATTGAGCCTTTCTGAAACACTCTTTCTGTAGAAACTGCAATTGGACATTCTGAGCGCTAAGAGGCCTCTATTGGGAAAAATAATATCTTCAAATAAAAACTACACAGAAGCATTGTGTGAAACTTATTTCTGATATGTTCATTAAGCTAACAGAGTTAAACCATACTTTTGATTGCGCAGTTCTGAACACTCTTTCTGTAGAAAATGCAAGTGGACATTCGGAGCGCTAAGAGGGTAATAGTGGAAAAAGGATATATTCAAATATAAACTACACAGTAGCATTCTGTGAAAATCCTTTCTGTTCTGTGCATTCAACTAACAGAGTTGAACCTTACTTTTGATTGAGCCGTTCTGAAACACTCTTTCTGTAGAAACTGCAATTGGACATGCTAAGCGCTAAGAGGCCTACATTGGGAAAAAGAATATCTTCAAATAAAAACTACACAGATGCATTCTGTGAAACTTATTTCTGATCTGTAAATTCAGTTAACAGAGATAAAACATATTTTTGATTGAGCAGTTATGAAACACACTTTTTGTAGAAAATGCAAGTGGAGATTCGGAGCGCTAAGTGGGTAATAGTGGAAAAAGGAATGTCTTCAAATATAAACTACACAGAATCATTCGGTGAAACTTCTTCCTGATCTGTGCATTCAGCTAACAGAGTTAAACCATACTTTTGATGGAGCAGATCTGAACACTCTTTCTGTAGAAAATGCAACTGGACATTTGGAGCGCTAAGAGCGTAGTAGTGGAAAAAGGAATATATTCAAATATAAACTACACAGAAGCATTCTGTGAAACTTCTTTCTGATCTGAGCATTCAGCTAACAGAGTTAAACCATACTTTTGATTGAGCAGTTTTGAAACACTCTGTCTGTAGAAAATGCAACTGGACATTCGTAGCGCTAAGTGGGTAATAGTGGAAAAAAGAATATGTTCAAATATAACCTACACAGAAGCATTGTATGAAACTTCTTTCTGTTCTGTGCATTCAACTAAAAGAGTTGAACCTTACTTTTGATTGAGCCGTTCTGAAACACTCTTTCTGTAGAAACTGCAATTGGACATTCTGAGCGCTAAGAGGCCTATATTGGGAAAAAGAATGTCAACAAATAAAAACTACACAGAAGAATTTTGTGAAACTTCTTTCTGTTCTGTTTGTTCAACTAAAAGAGTTGAACCTTAGTTTTGATTGAGCCGTTCTGAAACACTCTTTCTGTAGAAAATGCAAGTGGACATGCTAAGCGCTAAGAGGCCTACATTGGGAAAAAGAATATCTTCAAATAAAAACTACACAGATGCATTCTGTGAAACTTATTTCTGATCTGTAAATTCAGTTAACAGAGATAAAACATATTTTTGATTGAGCAGTTATGAAACACTCTTTTTGTAGAAAATGCAAGTGGAGATTCGGAGCGCTAAGAGGGTAATAGTGGAAAAAGGAATGTCTTCAAATATAAACTACACAGAATCATTCTGTGAAACTTCTTTCTGATCTGTGCATTCAGCTAACAGAGTTAAACCATACTTTTGATTGAGCAGATCTGAACACTCTTTCTGTAGAAAATGCAACTGGACATTTGGAGCGCTAAGAGAGTAGTAGTGGAAAAAGGAATATATTCAAATATAAACTACACAGAAGCATTCTGTGAAACTTCTTTCTGATCTGAGAATTCAGCTAACAGCGTTAAACCATACTTTTGATTGAGCAGTTTTGAAACACTCTGTCTGAAGAAAATGCAACTGGACATTCGTAGCGCTAAGTGGGTAATAGTGGAAAAAAGAATATGTTCAAATATAAACTACACAGAAGCATTGTATGAAACTTCTTTCTGTTCTGTGCATTCAACTAACAGAGTTGAACCTGACTTTTGATTGAGCCTTTCTGAAACACTCTTTCTGTAGAAACTGCAATTGGACATTCTGAGCGCTAAGAGGCCTCTATTGGGAAAAATAATATCTTCAAATAAAAACTACACAGAAGAATTGTGTGAAACTTATTTCTGATATGTTCATTAAGCTAACAGAGTTAAACCATACTTTTGATTGCGCAGTTCTAAACACTCTTTCTGTAGAAAATGCAAGTGGACATTCGGAGCGCTAAGAGGGTAATAGTGGAAAAAGGAATATATTCAAATATAAACTACACAGTAGCATTCTGTGAAAATACTTTCTGTTCTGTGCATTCAACTAACAGAGTTGAACCTTACTTTTGATTGAGCCGTTCTGAAACACTCTTTCTATAGAAACTGCAATTGGACATGCTAAGCGCTAAGAGGCCTACATTGGGAAAAAGAATATCTTCCAATAGAAACTACACAGATGCATTCTGTGAAACTTATTTCTGATCTGTAAATTCAGTTAACAGAGATAAAACATATTTTTGATTGAGCAGTTATGAAACACTCTTTTTGTAGAAAATGGAAGTGGAGATTCGGAGCGCTAAGAGGGTAATAGTGGAAAAAGGAATGTCTCCAAATATAAACTACACAGAATCATTCTGTGAAACTTCTTTCTGATCTGTGCATTCAGCTAACAGAGTTAAAGCATACTTTTGATTGAGCAGATCTGAACACTCTTTCTGTAGAAAATGCAACTGGACATTTGGAGCGCTAAGAGAGTAGTAGTGGAAAAAAGAATATATTCAAATATAAACTACACAGAAGCATTCTGTGAAACTTCTTTCTGATCTGAGCATTCAGCTAACAGAGTTAAACCATACTTTTGATTGAGCAGTTTTGAAACACTCTGTCTGTAGAAAATGCAACCGGACATTCGTAGCGCTAAGTGGGTAATAGTGGAAAAAAGAATATGTTCAAATATAAACTACACAGAAGCATTGTATGAAATTACTTTCTGTTCTGTGCATTCAACTAACAGAGTTGAACCTTACATTTGATTGAGCCTTTCTGAAACACTCTTTCTTTAGAAACTGCAATTGGACATTCTGAGCGCTAAGAGGCCTCTATTGGGAAAAATAATATCTTCAAATAAAAACTACACAGAAGCATTGTGTGAAACTTATTTCTGATATGTTCATTAAGCTAACAGAGTTAAACCATACTTTTGATTGCGCAGTTCTGAACACTCTTTCTGTAGAAAATGCAAGTGGACATTCGGAGCGCTAAGAGGGTAATAGTGGAAAAAGGAATATATTCAAATATAAACTACACAGTAGCATTCTGATGAAAATTCTTTCTGTTCTGTGCATTCAACTAACAGAGTTGAACCTTACTTTTGATTGAGCCGTTCTGAAACACTCTTTCTGTAGAAACTGCAATTGGACATGCTAAGCGCTAAGAGGCCTACATTGGGAAAAAGAATATCTTCAAATAAAAACTACACAGATGCATTCTGTGAAACTTATTTCTGATCTGTAAATTCAGTTAACAGAGATAAAACATATTTTTGATTGAGCAGTTATGAAACACTCTTTTTGTAGAAAATGCAAGTGGAGATTCGGAGCGCTAAGAGGGTAATAGTGGAAAAAGGAATATCTTCAAATATAAACTACACAGAATCATTCTGTGAAACTTCTTTCTGATCTGTGCATTCAGCTAACAGAGTTAAACCATACTTTTGATTGAGCAGATATGAACACTCTTTCTGTAGAAAATGCAACTGGACATTTGGAGCGCTAAGTGAGTAGTAGTGGAAAAAGGAATATATTCAAATATAAACTACACAGAAGCATTCTGTGAAACTTCTTTCTGATCTGAGCATTCAGCTAACAGAGTTAAACCATACTTTTGATTGAGCAGTTTTGAAACACTCTGTCTGAAGAAAATGCAACTGGACATTCGTAGCGCTAAGTGGGTAATAGTGGAAAAAAGAATATGTTCAAATATAAACTACACAGAAGCATTGTATGAAACTTCTTTCTGTTCTGTGCATTCAACTAACAGAGTTGAACCTGACTTTTGATTGAGCCTTTCTGAAACACTCTTTCTGTAGAAATTGCAATTGGACATTCTGAGCGCTAAGAGGCCTATATTGGGAAAAATAATATCTTCAAATAAAAACTACATAGAAGAATTGTGTGAAACTTATTTCTGATATGTTCATTAAGCTAACAGAGTTAAACCACACTTTTGATTGCGCAGTTCTAAACACTCTTTCTGTAGAAAATTCAAGTGGACATTCGGAGCGCTAAGAGGGTAATAGTGGAAAAAGGAATATATTCAAATATAAACTACACAGTAGCATTCTGTGAAAATACTTTCTGTTCTGTGCATTCAACTAACAGAGTTGAACCTTACTTTTGATTGAGCCGTTCTGAAACACTCTTTCTATAGAAACTGCAATTGGACATGCTAAGCGCTAAGAGGCCTACATTGGGAAAAAGAATATCTTCCAATAGAAACTACACAGATGCATTCTGTGAAACTTATTTCTGATCTGTAAATTCAGTTAACAGAGATAAAACATATTTTTGATTGAGCAGTTATGAAACACTCTTTTTGTAGAAAATGCAAGTGGAGATTCGGAGCGCTAAGAGGGTAATAGTGGAAAAAGGAATGTCTCCAAATATAAACTACACAGAATCATTCTGTGAAACTTCTTTCTGATCTGTGCATTCAGCTAACAGAGTTAAACCATACTTTTGATTGAGCAGATCTGAACACTCTTTCTGTAGAAAATGCAACTGGACATTTGGAGCGCTAAGAGAGTAGTAGTGGAAAAAAGAATATATTCAAATATAAACTACACAGAAGCATTCTGTGAAACTTCTTTCTGATCTGAGCATTCAGCTAACAGAGTTAAACCATACTTTTGATTGAGCAGTTTTGAAACACTCTGTCTGTAGAAAATGCAACTGGACATTCGTAGCGCTAAGTGGGTAATAGTGGAAAAAAGAATATGTTCAAATATAAACTACACAGAAGCATTGTATGAAATTTCTTTCTGTTCTGTGCATTCAACTAACAGAGTTGAACCTTACATTTGATTGAGCCTTTCTGAAACACTCTTTCTGTAGAAACTGCAATTGGACATTCTGAGCGCTAAGAGGCCTCTATTGGGAAAAATAATATCTTCAAATAAAAACTACACAGAAGCATTGTGTGAAACTTATTTCTGATATGTTCATTAAGCTAACAGAGTTAAACCATACTTTTGATTGCGCAGTTCTGAACACTCTTTCTGTAGAAAATTCAAGTGGACATTCGGAGCGCTAAGAGGGTAATAGTGGAAAAAGGAATATATTCAAATATAAACTACACAGTAGCATTCTGTGAAAATTCTTTCTGTTCTGTGCATTCAACTAACAGAGTTGAACCTTACTTTTGATTGAGCCGTTCTGAAACACTCTTTCTGTAGAAACTGCAATTGGACATGCTAAGCGCTAAGAGGCCTACATTGGGAAAAAGAATATCTTCAAATAAAAACTACACAGATGCATTCTGTGAAACTTATTTCTGATCTGTAAATTCAGTTAACAGAGATAAAACATATTTTTGATTGAGCAGTTATGAATCACACTTTTTGTAGAAAATGCAAGTGGAGATTCGGAGCGCTAAGAGGGTAATAGTGGAAAAAGGAATGTCTTCAAATATAAACTACACAGAATCATTCGGTGAAACTTCTTTCTGATCTGTGCATTCAGCTAACAGAGTTAAAACATACTTTTGATGGAGCAGATCTGAACACTCTTTCTGTAGAAAATGCAACTGGACATTTGGAGCGCTAAGAGCGTAGTAGTGGAAAAAGGAATATATTCAAATATAAACTACACAGAAGCATTCTGTGAAACTTCTTTCTGATCTGAGCATTCAGCTAACAGAGTTAAACCATACTTTTGATTGAGCAGTTTTGAAACACTCTGTCTGAAGAAAATGCAACTGGACATTCGTAGCGCTAAGTGGGTAATAGTGGAAAAAAGAATATGTTCAAATATAAACTACACAGAAGCATTGTATGAAACTTCTTTCTGTTCTGTGCATTCAACTAACAGAGTTGAACCTGACTTTTGATTGAGCCTTTCTGAAACACTCTTTCTGTAGAAACTGCAATTGGACATTCTGAGCGCTAAGAGGCCTCTATTGGGAAAAATAATATCTTCAAATAAAAACTACACAGAAGAATTGTGTGAAACTTATTTCTGATATGTTCATTAAGCTAACAGAGTTAAACCATACTTTTGATTGCGCAGTTCTAAACACTCTTTCTGTAGAAAATTCAAGTGGACATTCGGAGCGCTAAGAGGGTAATAGTGGAAAAAGGAATATATTCAAATATAAACTACACAGTAGCATTCTGTGAAAATACTTTCTGTTCTGTGCATTCAACTAACAGAGTTGAACCTTACTTTTGATTGAGCCGTTCTGAAACACTCTTTCTATAGAAACTGCAATTGGACATGCTAAGCGCTAAGAGGCCTACATTGGGAAAAAGAATATCTTCCAATAGAAACTACACAGATGCATTCTGTGAAACTTATTTCTGATCTGTAAATTCAGTTAACAGAGATAAAACATATTTTTGATTGAGCAGTTATGAAACACTCTTTTTGTAGAAAATGCAAGTGGAGATTCGGAGCGCTAAGAGGGTAATAGTGGAAAAAGGAATGTCTCCAAATATAAACTACACAGAATCATTCTGTGAAACTTCTTTCTGATCTGTGCATTCAGCTAAGAGAGTTAAAGCATACTTTTGATTGAGCAGATCTGAACACTCTTTCTGTAGAAAATGCAACTGGACATTTGGAGCGCTAAGAGAGTAGTAGTGGAAAAAAGAATATATTCAAATATAAACTACACAGAAGCATTCTGTGAAACTTCTTTCTGATCTGAGCATTCAGCTAACAGAGTTAAACCATACTTTTGATTGAGCAGTTTTGAAACACTCTGTCTGTAGAAAATGCAACTGGACATTCGTAGCGCTAAGTGGGTAATAGTGGAAAAAAGAATATGTTCAAATATAAACTACACAGAAGCATTGTATGAAATTTCTTTCTGTTCTGTGCATTCAACTAACAGAGTTGAACCTTACATTTGATTGAGCCTTTCTGAAACACTCTTTCTGTAGAAACTGCAATTGGACAATCTGAGCGCTAAGAGGCCTCTATTGGGAAAAATAATATCTTCAAATAAAAACTACACAGAAGCATTGTGTGAAACTTATTTCTGATATGTTCATTAAGCTAACAGAGTTAAACCATACTTTTGATTGCGCAGTTCTGAACACTCTTTCTGTAGAAAATGCAAGTGGACATTCGGAGCGCTAAGAGGGTAATAGTGGAAAAAGGAATATATTCAAATATAAACTACACAGTAGCATTCTGATGAAAATTCTTTCTGTTCTGTGCATTCAACTAACAGAGTTGAACCTTACTTTTGATTGAGCCGTTCTGAAACACTCTTTCTGTAGAAACTGCAATTGGACATGCTAAGCGCTAAGAGGCCTACATTGGGAAAAAGAATATCTTCAAATAAAAACTACACAGATGCATTCTGTGAAACTTATTTCTGATCTGTAAATTCAGTTAACAGAGATAAAACATATTTTTGATTGAGCAGTTATGAAACACTCTTTTTGTAGAAAATGCAAGTGGAGATTCGGAGCGCTAAGAGGGTAATAGTGGAAAAAGGAATATCTTCAAATATAAACTACACAGAATCATTCTGTGAAACTTCTTTCTGATCTGTGCATTCAGCTAACAGAGTTAAACCATACTTTTGATTGAGCAGATATGAACACTCTTTCTGTAGAAAATGCAACTGGACATTTGGAGCGCTAAGAGAGTAGTAGTGGAAAAAGGAATATATTCAAATATAAACTACACAGAAGCATTCTGTGAAACTTCTTTCTGATCTGAGCATTCATCTAACAGAGTTAAACCATACTTTTGATTGAGCAGTTTTGAAACACTCTGTCTGAAGAAAATGCAACTGGACATTCGTAGCGCTAAGTGGGTAATAGTGGAAAAAAGAATATGTTCAAATATAAACTACACAGAAGCATTGTATGAAACTTCTTTCTGTTCTGTGCATTCAACTAACAGAGTTGAACCTGACTTTTGATTGAGCCTTTCTGAAACACTCTTTCTGTAGAAATTGCAATTGGACATTCTGAGCGCTAAGAGGCCTATATTGGGAAAAATAATATCTTCAAATAAAAACTACACAGAAGAATTGTGTGAAACTTATTTCTGATATGTTCATTAAGCTAACAGAGTTAAACCATACTTTTGATTGCGCAGTTCTAAACACTCTTTCTGTAGAAAATTCAAGTGGACATTCGGAGCGCTAAGAGGGTAATAGTGGAAAAAGGAATATATTCAAATATAAAATACACAGTAGCATTCTGTGAAAATACTTTCTGTTCTGTGCATTCAACTAACAGAGTTGAACCTTACTTTTGATTGAGCCGTTCTGAAACACTCTTTCTATAGAAACTGCAATTGGACATGCTAAGCGCTAAGAGGCCTACATTGGGAAAAAGAATATCTTCCAATAGAAACTACACAGATGCATTCTGTGAAACTTATTTCTGATCTGTAAATTCAGTTAACAGAGATAAAACATATTTTTGATTGAGCAGTTATGAAACACACTTTTTGTAGAAAATGCAAGTGGAGATTCGGAGCGCTAAGAGGGTAATTGTGGAAAAAGGAATGTCTTCAAATATAAACTACACAGAATCATTCGGTGAAACTTCTTTCTGATCTGTGCATTCAGCTAACAGAGTTAAACCATACTTTTGATGGAGCAGATCTGAACACTCTTTCTGTAGAAAATGCAACTGGACATTTGGAGCGCTAAGAGCGTAGTAGTGGAAAAAGGAATATATTCAAATATAAACTACACAGAAGCATTCTGTGAAACTTCTTTCTGATCTGAGCATTCAGCTAACAGAGTTAAACCATACTTTTGATTGAGCAGTTTTGAAACACTCTGTCTGTAGAAAATGCAACTGGACATTCGTAGCGCTAAGTGGGTAATAGTGGAAAAAAGAATATGTTCAAATATAACCTACACAGAAGCATTGTATGAAACTTCTTTCTGTTCTGTGCATTCAACTAAAAGAGTTGAACCTTACTTTTGATTGAGCCGTTCTGAAACACTCTTTCTGTAGAAACTGCAATTGGACATTCTGAGCGCTAAGAGGCCTATATTGGGAAAAAGAATGTCTACAAATAAAAACTACACAGAAGAATTGTGTGAAACTTCTTTCTGTTCTGTTTGTTCAACTAAAAGAGTTGAACCTTAGTTTTGATTGAGCCGTTCTGAAACACTCTTTCTGTAGAAAATGCAAGTGGACATGCTAAGCGCTAAGAGGCCTACATTGGGAAAAAGAATATCTTCAAATAAAAACTACACAGATGCATTCTGTGAAACTTATTTCTGATCTGTAAATTCAGTTAACAGAGATAAAACATATTTTTGATTGAGCAGTTATGAAACACTCTTTTTGTAGAAAATGCAAGTGGAGATTCGGAGCGCTAAGAGGGTAATAGTGGAAAAAGGAATGTCTTCAAATATAAACTACACAGAATCATTCTGTGAAACTTCTTTCTGATCTGTGCATTCAGCTAACAGAGTTAAACCATACTTTTGATTGAGCAGATCTGAACACTCTTTCTGTAGAAAATGCAACTGGACATTTGGAGCGCTAAGAGAGTAGTAGTGGAAAAAGGAATATATTCAAATATAAACTACACAGAAGCATTCTGTGAAACTTCTTTCTGATCTGAGCATTCAGCTAACAGAGTTAAACCATACTTTTGATTGAGCAGTTTTGAAACACTCTGTCTGAAGAAAATGCAACTGGACATTCGTAGCGCTAAGTGGGTAATAGTGGAAAAAAGAATATGTTCAAATATAAACTACACAGAAGCATTGTATGAAACTTCTTTCTGTTCTGTGCATTCAACTAACAGAGTTGAACCTGACTTTTGATTGAGCCTTTCTGAAACACTCTTTCTGTAGAAACTGCAATTGGACATTCTGAGCGCTAAGAGGTCTCTATTGGGAAAAATAATATCTTCAAATAAAAACTACACAGAAGAATTGTGTGAAACTTATTTCTGATATGTTCATTAAGCTAACAGAGTTAAACCATACTTTTGATTGCGCAGTTCTAAACACTCTTTCTGTAGAAAATGCAAGTGGACATTCGGAGCGCTAAGAGGGTAATAGTGGAAAAAGGAATATATTCAAATATAAACTACACAGTAGCATTCTGTGAAAATACTTTCTGTTCTGTGCATTCAACTAACAGAGTTGAACCTTACTTTTGATTGAGCCGTTCTGAAACACTCTTTCTATAGAAACTGCAATTGGACATGCTAAGCGCTAAGAGGCCTACATTGGGAAAAAGAATATCTTCCAATAGAAACTACACAGATGCATTCTGTGAAACTTATTTCTGATCTGTAAATTCAGTTAACAGAGATAAAACATATTTTTGATTGAGCAGTTATGAAACACTCTTTTTGTAGAAAATGCAAGTGGAGATTCGGAGCGCTAAGAGGGTAATAGTGGAAAAAGGAATGTCTCCAAATATAAACTACACAGAATCATTCTGTGAAACTTCTTTCTGATCTGTGCATTCAGCTAACAGAGTTAAACCATACTTTTGATTGAGCAGATCTGAACACTCTTTCTGTAGAAAATGCAACTGGACATTTGGAGCGCTAAGAGAGTAGTAGTGGAAAAAAGAATATATTCAAATATAAACTACACAGAAGCATTCTGTGAAACTTCTTTCTGATCTGAGCATTCAGCTAACAGAGTTAAACCATACTTTTGATTGAGCAGTTTTGAAACACTCTGTCTGTAGAAAATGCAACTGGACATTCGTAGCGCTAAGTGGGTAATAGTGGAAAAAAGAATATGTTCAAATATAAACTACACAGAAGCATTGTATGAAATTACTTTCTGTTCTGTGCATTCAACTAACAGAGTTGAACCTTACATTTGATTGAGCCTTTCTGAAACACTCTTTCTGTAGAAAGTGCAATTGGACATTCTGAGCGCTAAGAGGCCTCTATTGGGAAAAATAATATCTTCAAATAAAAACTACACAGAAGCATTGTGTGAAACTTATTTCTGATATGTTCATTAAGCTAACAGAGTTAAACCATACTTTTGATTGCGCAGTTCTGAACACTCTTTCTGTAGAAAATGCAAGTGGACATTCGGAGCGCTAAGAGGGTAATAGTGGAAAAAGGAATATATTCAAATATAAACTACACAGTAGCATTCTGATGAAAATTCTTTCTGTTCTGTGCATTCAACTAACAGAGTTGAACCTTACTTTTGATTGAGCCGTTCTGAAACACTCTTTCTGTAGAAACTGCAATTGGACATGCTAAGCGCTAAGAGGCCTACATTGGGAAAAAGAATATCTTCAAATAAAAACTACACAGATGCATTCTGTGAAACTTATTTCTGATCTGTAAATTCAGTTAACAGAGATAAAACATATTTTTGATTGAGCAGTTATGAAACACTCTTTTTGTAGAAAATGCAAGTGGAGATTCGGAGCGCTAAGAGGGTAATAGTGGAAAAAGGAATGTCTTCAAATATAAACTACACAGAATCATTCTGTGAAACTTCTTTCTGATCTGTGCATTCAGCTAACAGAGTTAAACCATACTTTTGATTGAGCAGATCTGAACACTCTTTCTGTAGAAAATGCAACTGGACATTTGGAGCGCTAAGAGAGTAGTAGTGGAAAAAGGAATATATTCAAATATAAACTACACAGAAGCATTCTGTGAAACTTCTTTCTGATCTGAGCATTCAGCTAACAGAGTTAAACCATACTTTTGATTGAGCAGTTTTGAAACACTCTGTCTGTAGAAAATGCAACTGGACATTCGTAGCGCTAAGTGGGTAATAGTGGAAAAAAGAATATGTTCAAATATAAACTACACAGAAGCATTGTATGAAACATCTTTCTGTTCTGTGCATTCAACTAACAGAGTTGAACCTGACTTTTGATTGAGCCTTTCTGAAACACTCTTTCTGTAGAAACTGCAATTGGACATTCTGAGCGCTAAGAGGCCTCTATTGGGAAAAATAATATCTTCAAATAAAAACTACACAGAAGCATTGTGTGAAATTTATTTCTGATATGTTCATTAAGCTAACAGAGTTAAACCATACTTTTGATTGCGCAGTTCTGAACACTCTTTCTGTAGAAAATGCAAGTGGACATTCGGAGCGCTGAGAGGGTAATAGTGGAAAAAGGAATATATTCAAATATAAACTACACAGTAGCATTCTGTGAAAATTCTTTCTGTTCTGTGCATTCAACTAACAGAGTTGAACCTTACTTTTGATTGAGCCGTTCTGAAACACTCTTTCTGTAGAAACTGCAATTGGACATGCTAAGCGCTAAGAGGCCTTCATTGGGAAAAAGAATATCTTCAAATAAAAACTACACAGATGCATTCTGTGAAACTTATTTCTGATCTGTAAATTCAGTGAACAGAGATAAAACATATTTTTGATTGGGCAGTTATGAAACACTCTTTTTGTAGAAAATGCAAGTGGAGATTCGGAGCGCTAAGAGGGTAATATTGGAAAAAGGAATGTCTTCAAATATAAACTACACAGAATCATTCGGTGAAACTTCTTTCTGATCTGTGCATTCAGCTAACAGAGTTAAACCACACTTTTGATTGAGCAGATCTGAACACTCTTTCTGTAGAAAATGCAACTGGACATTTGGAGCGCTAAGAGCGTAGTAGTGGAAAAAGGAATATATTCAAATATAAACTACACAGAAGCATTCTGTGAAACTTCTTTCTGATCTGAGCATTCAGCTAACAGAGTTAAACCATACTTTTGATTGAGCAGTTTTGAAACACTCTGTCTGTAGAAAATGCAACTGGACATTCGTAGCGCTAAGTGGGTAATAGTGGAAAAAAGAATATGTTCAAATATAACCTACACAGAAGCATTGTATGAAACTTCTTTCTGTTCTGTGCATTCAACTAACAGAGTTGAACCTTACTTTTGATTGAGCCGTTCTGAAACACTCTTTCTGTAGAAACTGCAATTGGACATTCTGAGCGCTAGGAGGCCTATATTGGGAAAAAGAATGTCTACTAATAAGAACT
This sequence comes from Symphalangus syndactylus, assembly GCF_028878055.3. Classification (NCBI taxonomy): domain Eukaryota; kingdom Metazoa; phylum Chordata; class Mammalia; order Primates; family Hylobatidae; genus Symphalangus; species Symphalangus syndactylus. Next base: position 165,142,935 of record NC_072426.2, read on the forward strand.
ACACAGAAGAATTGTGTGAAACTTATTTCTGTTCTGTTTGTTTAACTAAAAGAGTTGAACCTTAGTTTTGATTGAGCCGTTCTGAAACACTCTTTCTGTAGAAAATGCAAGTGGAGATTCGGAGCGCTAAGAGGGTAATAGTGGAAAAAGGAATGTCTCCAAATATAAACTACACAGAATCATTCTGTGAAACTTCTTTCTGATCTGTGCATTCAGCTAACAGAGTTCAACCATTCTTTTGATTGAGCAGATCTGAACACTCTTTCTGTAGAAAATGCAACTGGACATTTGGAGCGCTAAGAGAGTAGTAGTGGAAATAGGAATATAATCAAATATAAACTACACAGAAGCATTCTGTGAAACTTCTTTCTGATCTGAGCATTCAGCTAACAGAGTTAAACCATACTTTTGATTGAGCAGTTTTGAAACACTCTGTCTGTAGAAAATGCAACTGGACATTCGTAGCGCTAAGTGGGTAATAGTGGAAAAAAGAATATGTTCAAATATAAACTACACAGAAGCATTGTATGAAATTTCTTTCTGTTCTGTGCATTCAACTAACAGAGTTGAACCTTACTTTTGATTGAGCCTTTCTGAAACACTCTTTCTGTAGAAACTGCAATTGGACATTCTGAGCGCTAAGAGGCCTCTATTGGGAAAAATAATTTCTTCAAATAAAAACTACACAGAAGCATTGTGTGAAACTTATTTCTGATATGTTCATTAAGCTAACAGAGTTAAACCATACTTTTGATTGCGCAGTTCTGAACACTCTTTCTGTAGAAAATGCAAGTGGACATTCGGAGCGCAAAGAGGGTAATAGTGGAAAAAGGAATATATTCAAATATAAACTACACAGTAGCATTCTGTGAAAATTCTTTCTGTTCTGTGCATTCAACTAACAGAGTTGAACCTTACTTTTGATTGAGCCGTTCTGAAACACTCTTTCTGTAGAAACTGCAATTGGAGATGCTAAGCGCTAAGAGGCCTACATTGGGAAAAAGAATATCTTCAAATAAAAACTACACAGATGCATTCTGTGAAACTTATTTCTGATCTGTAAATTCAGTTAACAGAGATAAAACATATTTTTGATTGAGCAGTTATGAAACACTCTTTTTGTAGAAAATGCAAGTGGAGATTCGGAGCGCTAAGAGGGTAATAGTGGAAAAAGGAATGTCTTTAAATATAAACTACACAGAATCATTCGGTGAAACTTCTTTCTGATCTGTGCATTCAGCTAACAGAGTTAAACCATACTTTTGATTGAGCAGATCTGAACACTCTTTCTGTAGAAAATGCAACTGGACATTTGGAGCGCTAAGAGCGTAGTAGTGGAAAAAGGAATATATTCAAATATAAACTACACAGAAGCATTCTGTGAAACTACTTTCTGATCTGAGCATTCAGCTAACAGAGTTAAACCATACTTTTGATTGAGCAGTTTTGAAACACTCTGTCTGTAGAAAATGCAACTGGACATTCGTAGGGCTAAGTGGGTAATAGTGGAAAAAAGAATATGTTCAAATATAAACTACACAGAAGGATTGTATGAAACTTCTTTCTGTTCTGTGCATTCAACTAACAGAGTTGAACCTTAGGTTTGATTGAGCCGTTCTGAAACACTCTTTCTGTAGAAACTGCAATTGGACATTCTGAGCGCTAGGAGGCCTATATTGGGAAAAAGAATGTCTACTAATAAGAACTACACAGAAGAATTGTGTGAAACTTCTTTCTGTTCTGTTTGTTTAACTAAAAGAGTTGAACCTTAGTTTTGATTGAGCCGTTCTGAAACACTCTTTCTGTAGAAAATGCAAGTGGAGATTCGGAGCGCTAAGAGGGTAATAGTGGAAAAAGGAATGTCTCCAAATATAAACTACACAGAATCATTCTGTGAAACTTCTTTCTGATCTGTGCATTCAGCTAACAGAGTTCAACCATTCTTTTGATTGAGCAGATCTGAACACTCTTTCTGTAGAAAATGCAACTGGACATTTGGAGCGCTAATTGAGTAGTAGTGGAAAAAGGAATATAATCAAATATAAACTACACAGAAGCATTCTGTGAAACTTCTTTCTGATCTGAGCATTCAGCTAACAGAGTTAAACCATACTTTTGATTGAGCAGTTTTGAAACACTCTGTCTGTAGAAAATGCAACTGGACATTCGTAGCGCTAAGTGGGTAATAGTGGAAAAAAGAATATGTTCAAATATAAACTACACAGAAGCATTGTATGAAATTTCTTTCTGTTCTGTGCATTCAACTAACAGAGTTGAACCTTACTTTTGATTGAGCCTTTCTGAAACACTCTTTCTGTAGAAACTTCAATTGGACATTCTGAGCGCTAAGAGGCCTCTATTGGGAAAAATAATATCTTCAAATAAAAACTACACAGAAGCATTGTGTGAAACTTATTTCTGATATGTTCATTAAGCTAACAGAGTTAAACCATACTTTTGATTGCGCAGTTCTGAACACTCTTTCTGTAGAAAATGCAAGTGGACATTCGGAGCGCTAAGAGGGTAATAGTGGAAAAAGGAATATATTCAAATATAAACTACACAGTAGCATTCTGTGAAAATTCTTACTGTTCTGTGCATTCAACTAACAGAGTTGAACCTTACTTTTGATTGAGCCGTTCTGAAACACTCTTTCTGTAGAAACTGCAATTGGACATGCTAAGCGCTAAGAGGCCTACATTGGGAAAAAGAATATCTTCAAATAAAAACTACACAGATGCATTCTGTGAAACTTATTTCTGATCTGTAAATTCAGTTCACAGAGATAAAACATATTTTTGATTGAGCAGTTATGAAACACTCTTTTTGTAGAAAATGCAAGTTGAGATTCGGAGCGCTAAGAGGGTAGTAGTGGAAAAAGGAATGTCTTCAAATATAAACTACACAGAATCATTCGGTGAAACTTCTTTCTGATCTGTGCATTCAGCTAACAGAGTTAAACCATACTTTTGATTGAGCAGATCTGAACACTCTTTCTGTAGAAAATGCAACTGGACATTTGGAGCGCTAAGAGCGTAGTAGTGGAAAAAGGAATATATTCAAATATAAACTACACAGAAGCATTCTGTGAAACTTCTTTCTGATCTGAGCATTCAGCTAACAGAGTTAAACCATACTTTTGATTGAGCAGTTTTGAAACACTCTGTCTGTAGAAAATGCAACTGGACATTCGTAGCGCTAAGTGGGTAATAGTGGAAAAAAGAATATGTTCAAATATAAACTACACAGAAGGATTGTATGAAACTACTTCCTGTTCTGTGCATTCAACTAACAGAGTTGAACCTTACTTTTGATTGAGCCGTTCTGAAACACTCTTTCCGTAGAAACTGCAATTGGACATTCTGAGCGCTAGGAGGCCTATATTGGGAAAAAGAATGTCTACAAATAAAAACTACACAGAACAATTGTGTGAAACTTCTTTCTGTTCTGTTTGTTCAACTAAAAGATTTGAACCTTAGTTTTGATTGAGCCGTTCTGAAACACTATTTCTGTAGAAAATGCAAGTGGAGTTTCGGAGCGCTAAGAGGGTAATAGTGGAAAAAGGAATGTCTCCAAATATAAACTACACAGAATCATTCTGTGAAACTTCTTTCTGAACTGTGCATTCAGCTAACAGAGTTAAATCATACTTTTGATTGAGCAGATCTGAACACTCTTTCTGTAGAAAATGCAACTGGACATTTGGAGCGCTAAGAGAGTAGTAGTGGAAAAAGGAATATATTCAAATATAAACTACACAGAAGAATTCTGTGAAACTTCTTTCTTATCTGAGCATTCAGCTAACAGAGGTAAACCATACTTTTGATTGAGCAGTTTTGAAACACTCTGTCCGTAGAAAATGCAACTGGACATTCGTAGCGCTAAGTGGGTAATAGTGGAAAAAAGAATATGTTCAAATATAAACTACACAGAAGCATTGTATGAAATTTCTTTCTGTTCTGTGCATTCAACTAACAAAGTTGAACCTTACTTTTGATTGAGCCTTTCTGAAACACTCTTTCTGTAGAAACTGCAATTGGACATTCTGAGCGCTAAGAGGCCTCTATTGGGAAAAATAATATCTTCAAATAAAATCTACACAGAAGCATTGTGTGAAACTTATTTCTGATATGTTCATGAAGCTAACAGAGTTAAACCATACTTTTGATTGCGCAGTTCTGAACACTCTTTCTGTAGAAAATGCAAGTGGACATTCGGAGCGCTAAGAGGGTAATAGTGGAAAAAGGAATATATACAAATATAAACTACACAGTAGCATTATGTGAAAATTCTTTCTGTTCTGTGCATTCAACTAACAGAGTTGAACCTTACTTTTGATTGAGCCGTTCTGAAACACTCTTTCTGTAGAAACTGCAATTGGACATGCTAAGCGCTAAGAGGCCTACATTGGGAAAAAGAATATCTTCAAATAAAAACTACACAGATGCATTCTGTGAAACTTATTTCTGATCTGTAAATTCAGTTAACAGAGATAAAACATATTTTTGATTGAGCAGTTATGAAACACTCTTTTTGTAGAAAATGCAAGTGGAGATTCGGAGCGCTAAGGGGGTAATAGTGGAAAAAGGAATGTCTTCAAATATAAACTACACAGAATCATTCGGTGAAACTTCTTTCTGATCTGTGCATTGAGCTAACAAAGTTAAACCATACTTTTGATTGAGCAGATCTGAACACTCTTTCTGTAGAAAATGCAACTGGACATTTGGAGCGCTAAGAGCGTAGTAGTGGAAAAAGGAATATATTCAAATATAAACTACACAGAAGCATTCTGTGAAACTTCTTTCTGATCTGAGCATTCAGCTAACAGAGTTAAACCATACTTTTGATTGAGCAGTTTTGAAACACTCTGTCTGTAGAAAATGCAACTGCACATTCGTAGCGCTAAGTGGGTAATAGTGGAAAAAAGAATATGTTCAAATGGAAACTACACAGAAGCATTGTATGAAACATCTTTCTGTTCTGTGCATTCAACTAACAGAGTTGAACCTTACTTTTGATTGAGCCGTTCTGAAACACTCTTTCTGTAGAAACTGCAATTGGACATTCTGAGCGCTAGGAGGCCTATATTGGGAAAAAAATGTCTACAAATAAAAACTACACAGAAGATTTGTGTGAAACTACTTTCTGTTCTGTTTGTTCAACTAAAAGAGTTGAACCTTAGTTTTGATTGAGCCGTTCTGAAACACTCTTTCTGTAGAAAATGCAAGTGGAGATTCGGAGCGCTAAGAGGGTAATAGTGGAAAAAGGAATGTCTCCAAATATAAACTACACAGAATCATTCCGTGAAACTTCTTTCTGATCTGTGCATTCAGCTAACAGAGTTAAATCATACTTTTGATTGAGCAGATCTGAACACACTTTCTGTAGAAAATGCAACTGGACATTTGGAGCGCTAAGAGAGTAGTAGTGGAAAAAGGAATATATTCAAATATAAACTACACAGAAGCATTCTGTGAAACTTATTTCTTATCTGAGCATTCAGCTAACAGAGTTAAACCATACTTTTGATTGAGCAGTTTTGAAACACTCTGTCTGTAGTAAATGCAACTGGACATTCGTAGCGCTAAGTGGGTAATAGTGGAAAAAAGAATATGTTCAAATATAAACTACACAGAAGCATTGTATGAAATTCCTTTCTGTTCTGTGCATTCAACTAACAAAGTTGAACCTTACTTTTGATTGAGCCTTTCTGAAACACTCTTTCTGTAGAAACTGCAATTGGACATTCTGAGCGCTAAGAGGCCTCTATTGGGAAAAATAATATCTTCAAATAAAATCTACACAGAAGCATTGTGTGAAACTTATTTCTGATATGTTCATTAAGCTAACAGAGTTAAACCATACTTTTGATTGTGCAGTTCTGAACACTCTTTCTGTAGAAAATGCAAGTGGACATTCGGAGCGCTAAGAGGGTAATAGTGGAAAAAGGAATATATTCAAATATAAACTACACAGTAGCATTCTGTGAAAATTCTTTCTGTTCTGTGCATTCAACTAACAGAGTTGAACCTTACTTTTGATTGAGCCGTTCTGAAACACTCTTTCTGTAGAAACTGCAATTGGACATGCTAAGCGCTAAGAGGCCTACATTGGGAAAAAGAATACCTTCAAATAAAAACTACACAGATGCAATCTGTGAAACTTATTTCAGATCTGTAAATTCAGTTAACAGAGATAAAACATATTTTTGATTGAGCAGTTATGAAACACTCTTTTTGTAGAAAATGCAAGTGGAGATTCGGAGCGCTAAGAGGGTAATAGTGGAAAAAGGAATGTCTTCAAATATAAACTACACAGAATCATTCGGTGAAACTTCTTTCTGATCTGTGCATTCAGCTAACAGAGTTAAACCATTCTTTTGATTGAGCAGATCTGAACACTCTTTCTGTAGAAAATGCAACTGGACATTTGGAGCGCTAAGAGCGTAATAGTGGAAAAAGGAATATATTCAAATATAAACTACACAGAAGCATTCTGTGAAACTTCTTCCTGATCTGAGCATTCAGCTAACAGAGTTAAACCATACTTTTGATTGAGCAGTTTTGAAACACTCTGTCTGTAGAAAATGCAACTGGACATTAGTAGCGCTACGTGGGTAATACTGGAAAAAAGAATATGTTCAAATGGAAACTACACAGAAGCATTGTATGAAACTTCTTTCTGTTCTGTGCGTTCAACTAACAGAGTTGAACCTTACTTTTGATTGAGCCGTTCTGAAACACTCTTTCTGTAGAAACTGCAATTGGACATTCTGAGCGCTAAGAGGCCTATATTGGGAAAAAGAATGTCTACAAATAAAAACTACACAGAAGAATTGTGTGAAACTTCTTTCTGTTCTGTTTGTTCAACTAAAAGAGTTGAACCTTAGTTTTGATTGAGCCGTTCTGAAACACTCTTTCTGTAGAAAATGCAAGTGGAGATTCGGAGCGCTAAGAGGGTTATAGTGGAAAAAGGAATGTCTCCAAATATAAACTACAGAGAATCATTCTGTGAAACTTCTTTCTGATCTGTGCATTCAGCTAACAGAGTTAAACCATACTTTTGATTGAGCAGATCTGAACACTCTTTCTGTAGAAAATGCAACTGGACATTTGGAGCGCTAAGAGAGTAGTAGTGGAAAAAGGAATATATTCAAATATAAACTACACAGAAGCATTCTGTGAAACTTCTTTCTGATCTGAGCATTCAGCTAACAGAGTTAAACCATACTTTTGATTGAGCAGTTTTGAAACACTCTGTCTGTAGAAAATGCAACTGGACATTCGTAGCGCTACGTGGGTAATACTGGAATAAAGAATATGTTCAAATATAAACTACACAGAATCATTGTATGAAACTTCTTTCTGTTCTCTGCATTCAACTAACAGAGTTGAACCTGACTTTTGATTGAGCCTTTCTGAAACACTCTTTCTGTAGAAACTGCAACTGGACATTCTGAGCGCTAAGAGGCCTCTATTGGGAAAAATAATATCTTCAAATAAAAACTACACAGAAGCATTGTGTGAAACTTATTTCTGATACGTTCATTAAGCTAACAGAGTTAAACCATACTTTTGATTGCGCAGTTCTGAACACTCTTTCTGTAGAAAATGCAAGTGGACATTCGGAGCGCTAAGAGTGTAATAGTGGAAAAAGGAATATATTCAAATATAAACTACACAGTAGCATTCTGTGAAAATTCTTTCTGTTCTGTGCATTCAACTAACAGAGTTGAACCTTACTTTTGATTGAGCCGTTCTGAAACACTCTTTCTGTAGAAACTGCAATTGGACATGCTAAGCGCTAAGAGGCCTACATTGGGAAAAAGAATATCTTCAAATAAAAACTACACCGATGCATTCTGTGAAACTTATTTCTGATCTGTAAATTCAGTTAACAGAGATAAAACATATTTTTGATTGAGCAGTTATGAAACACTCTTTTTGTAGAAAATGCAAGTGGAGATTCGGAGCGCTAAGAGGGTAATAGTGGAAAAAGGAATGTCTTCAAATATAAACTACACAGAATCATTCGGTGAAACTTCTTTCTGATCTGTGCATTCAGCTAACAGAGTTAAACCATACTTTTGATTGAGCAGATCTGAACACTCTTTCTGTAGAAAATGCAACTGGACATTTGGAGCGCTAATAGCGTAGTAGTGGAAAAAGGAATATATTCAAATATAAACTACACAGAAGCATTCTGTGAAACTTCTTTCTGATCTGAGCATTCAGCTAACAGAGTTAAACCATACTTTTGATTGAGCAGTTTTGAAACACTCTGTTTGTAGAAAATGCAACTGGACATTCGTAGCGCTAAGTGGGTAATAGTGGAAAAAAGAATATGTTCAAATATAAACTACACAGAAGCATTGTATGAAATTTCTTTCTGTTCTGTGCATTCAACTAACAGAGTTGAACCTTACTTTTGATTGAGCCTTTCTGAAACACTCTTTCTGTAGAAACTGCAATTGGACATTCTGAGCGCTAAGAGGCCTCTATTGGGAAAAATAATATCTTCAAATAAAAACTACACAGAAGCATTGTGTGAAAATTATTTCTGATATGTTCATTAAGCTAACAGAGTTAAACCATACTTTTGATTGCGCAGTTCTGAACACTCTTTCTGTAGAAAATGAAAGTGGACATTCGGAGCGCTAAGAGGGTAATAGTGGAAAAAGGAATATATTCAAATATAAACTACACAGTAGCATTCTGTGAAAATTCTTTCTGTTCTGTGCATTCAACTAACAGAGTTGAACCTTACTTTTGATTGAGCCGTTCTGAAACACTCTTTCTGTAGAAACTGCAATTGGACATACTAAGCGCTAAGAGGCCTACATTGGGAAAAAGAATACCTTCAAATAAAAACTACACAGATGCATTCTGTGAAACATATTTCTGATCTGTAAATTCAGTTAACAGAGATAAAACATATTTTTGATTGAGCAGTTATGAAACACTCTTTTTGTAGAAAATGCAAGTGGAGATTCGGAGCGCTAAGAGGGTAATAGTGGAAAAAGGAATGTCTTCAAATATAAACTACACAGAATCATTCGGTGAAACTTCTTTCTGATCTGTGCATTGAGCTAACAAAGTAAAACCATACTTTTGATTGAGCAGATCTGAACACTCTTTCTGTAGAAAATGCAACTGGACATTTGGAGCGCTAAGAGCGTAGTAGTGGAAAAAGGAATATATTCAAATATAAAGTACACAGAAGCATTCTGTGAAACTTCTTTCTGATCTGAGCATTCAGCTAACAGAGTTAAACCATACTTTTGATTGAGCAGTTTTGAAACACTCTGTCTGTAGAAAATGCAACTGGACATTCGTAGCGCTAAGTGGGTAATAGTGGAAAAAAGAATATGTTCAAATGGAAACTACACAGAAGCATTGTATGAAACTTCTTTCTGTTCTGTGCATTCAACTAACAGAGTTGAACCTTACTTTTGATTGAGCCGTTCTGAAACACTCTTTCTGTAGAAACTGCAATTGGACATTCTGAGCGCTAGGAGGCCTATATTGGGAAAAAGAATGTCTACAAATAAAAACTACACAGAAGAATTGTGTGAAACTACTTTCTGTTCTGTTTGTTCAACTAAAAGAGTTGAACCTTAGTTTTGATTGAGCCGTTCTGAAACACTCTTTCTGTAGAAAATGCAAGTGGAGATTCGGAGCGCTAAGAGGGTAATAGTGGAAAAAGAATGTCTCCAAATATAAACTACACAGAATCATTCTGTGAAACTTCTTTCTGATCTGTGCATTCAGCTAACAGAGTTAAACCATACTTTTGATTGAGCAGATCTGAACACTCTTTCTGTAGAAAATGCAACTGGACATTTGGAGCGCTAAGAGAGTAGTAGTGGAAAAAGGAATATATTCAAATATAAACTACACAGAAGCATTCTGTGAAACTTCTTTCTGATCTGAGCATTCAGCTAACAGAGTTAAACCATACTTTTGATTGAGCAGTTTTGAAACACTCTGTCTGTAGAAAATGCAACTGGACATTCGTAGCGCTACGTGGGTAATACTGGAATAAAGAATATGTTCAAATATAAACTACACAGAATCATTGTATGAAACTTCTTTCTGTTCTCTGCATTCAACTAACAGAGTTGAACCTGACTTTTGATTGAGCCTTTCTGAAACACTCTTTCTGTAGAAACTGCAATTGGACATTCTGAGCGCTAAGAGGCCTCTATTGGGAAAAATAATATCTTCAAATAAAAACTACACAGAAGCATTGTGTGAAACTTATTTCTGATACGTTCATTAAGCTAACAGAGTTAAACCATACTTTTGATTGCGCAGTTCTGAACACTCTTTCTGTAGAAAATGCAAGTGGACATTCGGAGCGCTAAGAGGGTAATAGTGGAAAAAGGAATATATTCAAATATAAACTACACAGTAGCATTCTGTGAAAATTCTTTCTGTTCTGTGCATTCAACTAACAGAGTTGAACCTTACTTTTGATTGAGCCGTTCTGAAACACTCTTTCTGTAGAAACTGCAATTGGACATGCTAAGCGCTAAGAGGCCTACATTGGGAAAAAGAATATCTTCAAATAAAAACTACACCGATGCATTCTGTGAAACATATTTCTGATCTGTAAATTCAGTTAACAGAGATAAAACATATCTTTGATTGAGCAGTTATGAAACACTCTTTTTGTAGAAAATGCAAGTGGAGATTCGGAGCGCTAAGATGGTAATAGTGGAAAAAGGAATGTCTTCAAATATAAACTACACAGAATCATTCGGTGAAACTTCTTTCTGATCTGTGCATTGAGCTAACAAAGTAAAACCATACTTTTGATTGAGCAGATCTGAACACTCTTTCTGTAGAAAATGCAACTGGACATTTGGAGCGCTAAGAGCGTAGTAGTGGAAAAAGGAATATATTCAAATATAAAGTACACAGAAGCATTCTGTGAAACTTCTTTCTGATCTGAGCATTCAGCTAACAGAGTTAAACCATACTTTTGATTGAGCAGTTTTGAAACACTCTGTCTGTAGAAAATGCAACTGGACATTCGTAGCGCTAAGTGGGTAATAGTGGAAAAAAGAATATGTTCAAATGGAAACTACACAGAAGCATTGTATGAAACTTCTTTCTGTTCTGTGCATTCAACTAACAGAGTTGAACCTTACTTTTGATTGAGCCGTTCTGAAACACTCTTTCTGTAGAAACTGCAATTGGACATTCTGAGCGCTAGGAGGCCTATATTGGGAAAAAGAATGTCTACAAATAAAAACTACACAGAAGAATTGTGTGAAACTACTTTCTGTTCTGTTTGTTCAACTAAAAGAGTTGAACCTTAGTTTTGATTGAGCCGTTCTGAAACACTCTTTCTGTAGATAATGCAAGTGGAGATTCGGAGCGCTAAGAGGGTAATAGTGGAAAAAGGAATGTCTCCAAATATAAACTACACAGAATCATTCTGTGAAACTTCTTTCTGATCTGTGCATTCAGCTAACAGAGTTAAACCATACTTTTGATTGAGCAGATCTGAACACTCTTTCTGTAGAAAATGCAACTGGACATTTGGAGCGCTAAGAGAGTAGTAGTGGAAAAAGGAATATATTCAAATATAAACTACACAGAAGCATTCTGTGAAACTTCTTTCTGATCTGAGCATTCAGCTAACAGAGTTAAACCATACTTTTGATTGAGCAGTTTTGAAACACTCTGTTTGTAGAAAATGCAACTGGACATTCGTAGCGCTACGTGGGTAATACTGGAATAAAGAATATGTTAAAATATAAACTACACAGAAGCATTGTATGAAATTTCTTTCTGTTCTGTGCATTCAACTAACAGAGTTGAACCTTACTTTTGATTGAGCCTTTCTGAAACACTCTTTCTGTAGAAACTGCAATTGGACATTCTGAGCGCTAAGAGGCCTCTATTGGGAAAAATAATATCTTCAAATAAAATCTACACAGAAGCATTGTGTGAAACTTATTTCTGATATGTTCATTAAGCTAACAGAGTTAAACCATACTTTTGATTGCGCAGTTCTGAACATTCTTTCTGTAGAAAATGCAAGTGGACATTCGGAGCGCTAAGAGGGTAATAGTGGAAAAAGGAATATATTCAAATATAAACTACACAGTAGCATTCTGTGAAAATTCTTTCTGTTCTGTGCATTCAACTAACAGAGTTGAACCTTACTTTTGATTGAGCCGTTCTGAAACACTCTTTCTGTAGAAACTGCAATTGGACATGCTAAGCGCTAAGAGGCCTACATTGGGAAAAAGAATACCTTCAAATAAAAACTACACAGATGCATTCTGTGAAACTTATTTCTGATCTGTAAATTCAGTTAACAGAGATAAAACATATTTTTGATTGAGCAGTTATGAAACACTCTTTTTGTAGAAAATGCAAGTGGAGATTCGGAGCGCTAAGGGTGTAATAGTGGAAAAAGGAATGTCTTCAAATATAAACTACACAGAATCATTCGGTGAAACTTCTTTCTGATCTGTGCATTCAGATAACAGAGTTAAACCATACTTTTGATTGAGCAGATCTGAACACTCTTCTGTAGAAAATGCAACTGGACATTTGGAGCGCTAAGAGCGTAGTAGTGGAAAAAGGAATATATTCAAATATAAACTACACAGAAGCATTCTGTGAAACTTCTTTCTGATCTGAGCATTCAGCTAACAGAGATAAACCATACTTTTGATTGAGCAGTTTTGAAACACTCTGTCTGTAGAAAATGCAACTGGACATTCGTAGCACTACGTGGGTAATACTGGAAAAAAGAATATGTTCAAATGGAAACTACACAGAAGCATTGTATGAAACTTCTTTCTGTTCTGTGCATTCAACTAACAGAGTTGAACCTTACTTTTCATTGAGCCGTTCTGAAACACTCTTTCTGTAGAAACTGCAATTGGACATTCTGAGCGCTAAGAGTCCTATATTGGGAAAAAGAATGTCTACAAATAAAAACTACACAGAAGAATTGTGTGAAACTTCTTTCTGTTCTGTTTGTTCAACTAAAAGAGTTGAACCTTAGTTTTGATTGAGCCGTTCTGAAACACTCTTTCTGTAGAAAATGCAAGTGGAGATTCGGAGCGCTAAGAGGGTAATAGTGGAAAAAGGAATGTCTCCAAATATAAACTACACAGAATCATTCTGTGAAACTTCTTTCTGATCTGTGCATTCAGCTAACAGAGTTAAACCATACTTTTGATTGAGCAGATCTGAACACTCTTTCTGTAGAAAATGCAACTGGACATTTGGAGCGCTAAGAGAGTAGTAGTGGAAAAAGGAATATATTCAAATATAAACTACACAGAAGCATTCTGTGAAACTTCTTTCTGATCTGAGCATTCAGCTAACAGAGTTAAACCATACTTTTGATTGAGCAGTTTTGAAACACTCTGTCTGTAGAAAATGCAACTGGAGATTCGTAGCGCTACGTGGGTAAAACTGGAATAAAGAATATGTTCAAATATAAACTACACAGAATCATTGTATGAAACTTCTTTCTGTTCTGTGCATTCAACTAACAGAGTTGAACCTGACTTTTGATTGAGCCTTTCTGAAACACTCTTTCTGTAGAAACTGCAATTGGACATTCTGAGCGCTAAGAGGCCTCTATTGGGAAAAATAATATCTTCAAATAAAAACTACACAGAAGCATTGTGTGAAACTTATTTCTGATATGTTCATTAAGCTAACAGAGTTAAACCATACTTTTGATTGCGCAGTTCTGAACACTCTTTCTGTAGAAAATGCAAGTGGACATTCGGAGCGCTAAGAGGGTAATAGTGGAAAAAGGAATATATTCAAATATAAACTACACAGTAGCATTCTGTGAAAATTCTTTCTGTTCTGTGCATTCAACTAACAGAGTTGAACCTTACTTTTGATTGAGCCGTTCTGAAACACTCTTTCTGTAGAAACTGCAATTGGACATGCTAAGCGCTAAGAGGCCTACATTGGGAAAAAGAATATCTTCAAATTAAAACTACACCGATGCATTCTGTGAAACTTATTTCTGATCTGTAAATTCAGTTAACAGAGATAAAACATATTTTTGATTGAGCAGTTATGAAACACTCTTTTTGTAGAAAATGCAAGTGGAGATTCGGAGCGCTAAGGGTGTAATAGTGGAAAAAGGAATGTCTTCAAATATAAACTACACAGAATCATTCGGTGAAACTTCTTTCTGATCTGTGCATTCAGATAACAGAGTTAAACCATACTTTTGATTGAGCAGATCTGAACACTCTTTCTGTAGAAAATGCAACTGGACATTTGGAGCGCTAAGAGCGTAGTAGTGGAAAAAGGAATATATTCAAATATAAACTACACAGAAGCATTCTGTGAAACTTCTTTCTGATCTGAGCATTCAGCTAACAGAGATAAACCATACTTTTGATTGAGCAGTTTTGAAACACTCTGTCTGTAGAAAATGCAACTGGACATTCGTAGCACTACGTGGGTAATACTGGAAAAAAGAATATGTTCAAATGGAAACTACACAGAAGCATTGTATGAAACTTCTTTCTGTTCTGTGCATTCAACTAACAGAGTTGAACCTTACTTTTCATTGAGCCGTTCTGAAACACTCTTTCTGTAGAAACTGCAATTGGACATTCTGAGCGCTAAGAGTCCTATATTGGGAAAAAGAATGTCTACAAATAAAAACTACACAGAAGAATTGTGTGAAACTTCTTTCTGTTCTGTTTGTTCAACTAAAAGAGTTGAACCTTAGTTTTGATTGAGCCGTTCTGAAACACTCTTTCTGTAGAAAATGCAAGTGGAGATTCGGAGCGCTAAGAGGGTAATAGTGGAAAAAGGAATGTCTCCAAATATAAACTACACAGAATCATTCTGTGAAACTTCTTTCTGATCTGTGCATTCAGCTAACAGAGTTAAACCATACTTTTGATTGAGCAGATCTGAACACTCTTTCTGTAGAAAATGCAACTGGACATTTGGAGCGCTAAGAGAGTAGTAGTGGAAAAAGGAATATATTCAAATATAAACTACACAGAAGCATTCTGTGAAACTTCTTTCTGATCTGAGCATTCAGCTAACAGAGTTAAACCATACTTTTGATTGAGCAGTTTTGAAACACTCTGTCTGTAGAAAATGCAACTGGACATTCGTAGCGCTACGTGGGTAATACTGGAATAAAGAATATGTTCAAATATAAACTACACAGAATCATTGTATGAAACTTCTTTCTGTTCTGTGCATTCAACTAACAGAGTTGAACCTGACTTTTGATTGAGCCTTTCTGAAACACTCTTTCTGTAGAAACTGCAATTGGACATTCTGAGCGCTAAGAGGCCTCTATTGGGAAAAATAATATCTTCAAATAAAAACTACACAGAAGCATTGTGTGAAACTTATTTCTGATATGTTCATTAAGCTAACAGAGTTAAACCATACTTTTGATTGCGCAGTTCTGAACACTCTTTCTGTAGAAAATGCAAGTGGACATTCGGAGCGCTAAGAGGGTAATAGTGGAAAAAGGAATATATTCAAATATAAACTACACAGTAGCATTCTGTGAAAATTCTTTCTGTTCTGTGCATTCAACTAACAGAGTTGAACCTTACTTTTGATTGAGCCGTTCTGAAACACTCTTTCTGTAGAAACTGCAATTGGACATGCTAAGCGCTAAGAGGCCTACATTGGGAAAAAGAATATCTTCAAATTAAAACTACACCGATGCATTCTGTGAAACTTATTTCTGATCTGTAAATTCAGTTAACAGAGATAAAACATATTTTTGATTGAGCAGTTATGAAACACTCCTTTGTAGAAAATGCAAGTGGAGATTCGGAGCGCTAAGAGGGTAATAGTGGAAAAAGGAATGTCTTCAAATATAAACTACATATAATCATTCGGTGAAACTTCTTTCTGATCTGTGCATTCAGATAACAGAGTTGAACCATACTTTTGATTGAGCAGATCTGAACACTCTTTCTGTAGAAAATGCAACTGGACATTTGGAGCGCTTAGAGCGTAGTAGTGGAAAAAGTAATATATTCAAATATAAACTACACAGAAGCATTCTGTGAAACTTCTTTCTGATCTGAGCATTCAGCTAACAGAGTTAAACCATACTTTTGATTGAGCAGTTTTGAAACACTCTGTCTGTAGAAAATGCAACTGGACATTCGTAGCGCTAAGTGGGTAATAGTGGAAAAAAGAATATGTTCAAATATAAACTACACAGAAGCATTGTATGAAACTTCTTTCTGTTCTGTGCATTCAACTAACAGAGTTGAACCTTACTTTTGATTGAGCCGTTCTGAAACACTCTTTCTGTAGAAACTGCAATTGGACATTCTGAGCGCTAAGAGGCCTATATTGGGAAAAAGAATGTCTACAAATAAAAACTACACAGAAGAATTGTGTGAAACTTCTTTCTGTTCCGTTTGTTCAACTAAAAGAGTTGAACCTTAGTTTTGATTGAGCCGTTCTGAAACACTCTTTCTGTAGAAAATGCAAGTGGAGATTCGGAGCGCTAAGAGGGTATTAGTGGAAAAAGGAATGTCTCCAAATATAAACTACACAGAATAATTCGGTGAAACTTCTTTCTGATCTGTGCATTCGGCTAAAAGAGTTAAACCATACCTTTGATTGAGCAGATCTGAACACTCTTTCTGTAGAAAATGCAACTGGACATTTGGAGCGCTAAGAGCGTAGTAGTGGAAAAAGGAATATATTCAAATATAAACTACACAGAAGCATTCTGTGAAACTTCTTTCTGATCTGAGCATTCAGCTAACAGAGTTAAACCATACTTTTGATTGAGCAGTTTTGAAAAACTCTGTCTGTAGAAAATGCAACTGGACATTCGTAGCCCTAAGTGGGTAATAGTGGAAAAAAGAATATGTTCAAATAGAAACTACACAGAAGCATTGTATGAAACATTTTCTGTTCTGTGCATTCAACTAACAGAGTTGATCCTTACATTTGATTGAGCCTTTCTGAAACACTCTTTCTGTAGAAACTGCAATTGGACATTCTGAGCGCTAAGAGGCCTCTATTGGGAAAAATAATATCTTCAAATAAAAACCTCACAGAAGCATTGTGTGAAACTTATTTCTGATATGTTCATTAAGCTAACAGAGTTAAACCATACTTTTGATTGCGCAGTTCTGAACACTCTTTCTGTAGAAAATGCAAGTGGACATTCGGAGCGCTAAGAGGATAATAGTGGAAAAAGGAATATATTTAAATATAAACTACACAGTAGCATTCTGTGAAAATTCTTTCTGTTCTGTGCATTCAACTAACAGAGTTGAACCTTACTTTTGATTGAGCCGTTCTGAAACACTCTTTCTGTAGAAACTGCAATTGGACATGCTAAGCGCTAAGAGGCCTGCATTGGGAAAAAGAATATCTTCAAATAAAAACTACACAGATGCATTCTGTGAAACTTATTTCTGATCTGTAAATTCAGTTAACAGAGATAAAACATATTTTTGATTGAGCAGTTATGAAACACTGTTTTTGTAGAAAATGCAAGTGGAGATTCGGAGCGCTAAGAGGGTAATAGTGGAAAAAGGAATGTCTTCAAATATAAACTACACAGAATAATTCGGTGAAACTTCTTTCTGATCTGTGCATTCAGCTAACAGAGTTAAACCATACTTTTGATTGAGCAGATCTGAACACTCTTTCTGTAGAAAATGCAACTGGACATTTGGAGCGCTAAGAGCGTAGTAGTGGAAAAAGGAATATATTCAAATATAAACTACACAGAAGCATTCTGTGAAACTTCTTTCTGATCTGAGCATTCAGCTAACAGAGTTAAACCATACTTTTGATTGAGCAGTTTTGAAACACTCTGTCTGTAGAAAATGCAACTGGACATTCCTAGCGCTAAGTGGGTAATAGTGGAAAAAAGAATATGTTCAAATATAAACTACACAGAAGAATTGTATGAAACTTCTTTCTGTTCTGTGCATTCAACTAACAGAGTTGAACCTTATTTTGATTGAGCCGTTCTGAAACACTCTTTCTGTAGAAACTGCAATTGGACATTCTGAGCGCTAGGAGGCCTATATTGGGAAAAAGAATGTCTACAAATAAAAACTACACAGAAGAATTGTGTGAAACTCCTTTCTGTTCTGTTTGTTCAACTAAAAGAGTTGAACCTTAGTTTTGATTGATCCGTTCTGAAACACTCTTTCTGTAGAAAATGCAAGTGGAGATTCGGAGCGCTAAGAGGGTAATAGTGGAAAAAGGAATGTCTCCAAATATAAACTACACAGAATCATTCTGTGAAACTTCTTTCTGATCTGTTCATTCAGCTAACAGACTTAAACCATAGTTTTGATTGAGCAGATCTGAACACTCTTTCTGTAGAAAATGCAACTGGACATTTGGAGCGCTAAGAGAGTAGTAGTGGAAAAAGGAATATATTCAAATATAAACTACACTGAAGCATTCTGTGAAACTTCTTTCTGATCTGAGCATTCAGCTAACAGAGTTAAACCATACTTTTGATTGAGCAGTTTTGAAACACTCTGTCTGTAGAAAATGCAACGGGACATTCGTAGCGCTAAGTGGGTAATAGTGGAAAAAAGAATATGTTCAAATATAAACTACACAGAAGCATTGTATGAAACTTCTTTCTGTTCTGTGCATTCAACTAACAGAGTTGAACCTTACTTTTGATTGAGCCTTTCTGAAACACTCTTTCTGTAGAAACTGCAATTGGACATTCTGTGCGCTAAGTGGCCTATATTGGGAAAAATAATATCTTCAAATAAAAACTACACAGAAGCATTGTGTGAAACTTATTTCTGATATGTTCATTAAGCTAACAGAGTTAAACCGTACTTTTGATTGCGCAGTTCTGAACACTCTTTCTGTAGAAAATGCAAGTGGACATTCGGAGCGCTAAGTGGGTAATAGTGGAAAAAGGAATATATTCAAATATAAACTACACAGTAGCATTCTGTGAAAATTCTTTCTGTTCTGTGCATTCAACTAACAGTGTTGAACCTTACTTTTGATTGAGCCGTTCTGAAACACTCTTTCTGTAGAAACTGCAATTGGACATTCTGAGCGCAAAGAGGCCTATATTGGGAAAAAGAATGTCTACAAATAAAAACTACACAGAAGAATTGTGTGAAACTTCTTTCTGTTCTGTTTGTTCAACTAAAAGAGTTGAACCTTAGTTTTGATTGAGCCGTTCTGAAACACTCTTTCTGTAGAAAATGCAAGTGGAGATTCGGAGCGCTAAGAGGGTAATAGTGGAAAAAGCAATGTCTCCAAATATAAACTACACAGAATCATTCTGTGAAACTTTTTTCTGATCTGTGCATTCAGCTAACAGAGTTAAACCATACTTTTGATTGAGCAGATCTGAACACACTTTCTGTAGAAAATGCAACTGGACATTTGGAGCGCTAATGGAGTAGTAGTGGAAAAAGGAATATATTCAAATATAAACTACACTGAAGCATTCTGTGAAACTTCTTTCTGATCTGAGCATTCAGCTAACAGAGTTAAACAATACTTTTGAATGAGCAGTTTTGAAACACTCTGTCTGTAGAAAATGCAACTGGACATTCGTAGCCCTAAGTGGGTAATAGTGGAAAAAAGAATATGTTCAAATATAAACTACACAGAAGCATTGTATGAAACTTCTTTCTGTTCTGTGCATTCAACTAACAGAGTTGAACCTTACATTTGATTGAGCGTTTCTGAAACACTCTTTCTGTAGAAACTGCAATTGGACATTCTGAGCGCTAAGAGGCCTCTATTGGGAAAAATAATATCTTCAAATAAAAACTTCACAGAAGCATTGTGTGAAACTTATTTCTGATATGTTCATTAAGCTAACAGAGTTAAACCATACTTTTGATTGCGCAGTTCTGAACACTCTTTCTGTAGAAAATTCAAGTGGACATTCGGAGCGCTAAGAGGGTAATAGTGGAAAAAGGAATATATTTAAATATAAACTACACAGTAGCATTCTGTGAAAATTCTTTCTGTTCTGTGCATTCAACTAACAGAGTTGAACCTTACTTTTGATTGAGCCGTTCTGAAACACTCTTTCTGTAGAAACTGCAATTGGACATGCTAAGCGCTAAGAGGCCTACATTGGGAAAAAGAATATCTTCAAATAAAAACTACACAGATGCATTCTGTGAAACTTATTTCTGATCTGTAAATTCAGTTAACAGAGATAAAACATATTTTTGATTGAGCAGTTATGAAACACTCTTTTTGTAGAAAATGCAAGTGGAGATTCGGAGCGCTAAGAGGGTAATTGTGGAAAAAGGAATGTCTTCAAATATAAACTACACAGAGTCATTCGATGAAACTTCTTTCTGATCTGTGCATTCAGCTAACAGAGTTAAACCATACTTTGATTGAGCAGATCTGAACACTCTTTCTGTAGAAAATGCAACTGGACATTTGGAGCGCTAAGAGCGTAGTAGTGGAAAAAGGAATATATTCAAATATAAACTACACAGAAGCATTCTGTGAAACTTCTTTCTGATTTGAGCATTCAGCTAACAGAGTTAAACCATACTTTTGATTGAGCAGTTTTGAAACACTCTGTCTGTAGAAAATGCAACTGGACATTCGTAGCGCTAAGTGGGTAATAGTGGAAAAAAGAATATGTTCAAATAGAAACTACACAGAAGCATTGTATGAAACTTCTTTCTGTTCTGTGCATTCAACTAACAGAGTTGAACCTTACTTTTGATTGAGCCGTTCTGAAACACTCTTTCTGTAGAAACTGCAATTGGACATTCTGAGCGCTAAGAGGCCTATATTGGGAAAAAGAATGTCTACAAATAAAAACTACACAGAAGAATTGTGTGAAACTTCTTTCTGTTCTGTTTGTTCAACTAAAAGAGTTGAACCTTAGCTTTGATTGAGCCGTTCTGAAACACTCTTTCTGTAGAAAATGCAAGTGGAGATTCGGAGCGCTAAGAGGGTAATAGTGGAAAAAGGAATGTCTCCAAATATAAACTACACAGAATCATTCTGTGAAACTTCTTTCTGATCTGTGCATTCAGCTAACAGGGTTAAACCATACTTTTGATTGAGCAGATCTGAACACCCTTTCTGTAGAAAATGCAACTGGACATTTTGAGCGCTAAGAGAGTAGTAGTGGAAAAAGGAATATATTCAAATATAAACTACACAGAAGCATTCTGTGAAACTTCTTTCTGATCTGATACTTCAGCTAACAGAGTTAAACCATACTTTTGATTGAGCAGTTTTGAAACACTCTGTCTGTAGAAAATGCAACTGGACATTCGTAGCGCTAAGTGGGTAATACTGGAATAAAGAATATGTTCAAATATAAACTACACAGAATCATTGTATGAAACTTCTTTCTGTTCTGTGCATTCAACTAACAGAGTTGAACCTTACTTTTGATTGAGCCTTTCTGAAACACTCTTTCTGTAGAAACTGCAATTGGACATTCTGAGTGCTAAGAGGCCTCCATTGGGAAAAATAATATCTTCAAATAAAAACTACACAGAAGCATTGTGTGAAACTTCTTTCTGATCTGTGCATGCAGCTGACAGAGTTAAACCATACTTTTGATTGAGCAGATCTGAACACTCTTTCTGTAGAAAATGCAACTGGACATTTGGAGCGCTAAGAGCGTAGTAGTGGAAAAAGGAATATATTCAAATATAAACTACACAGAAGCATTCTGTGAAACTTCTTTCTGATCTGAGCATTCAGCTAACAGAGTTAAACCATACTTTTGATTGAGCAGTTTTGAAACACTCTGTCTGTAGAAAATGCAACTGGACATTCGTAGCGCTAAGTGGGTAATAGTGGAAAAAAGAATATGTTCAAATATAAACTACACAGAAGCATTGTATGAAACTTCTTTCTGTTCTGTGCATTCAACTAACAGAGTTGAACCTTAATTTTGATTGAGCCGTTCTGAAACACTCTTTCTGTAGAAACTGCAATTGGTCATTTTGAGCGCTAAGAGGCCTATATTGGGAAAAAGAATGTCTACAAATAAAAACTACACAGAAGAATTGTGTGAAACTTCTTTCTGTTCTGTTTGTTCAACTAAAAGAGTTGAACCTTAGTTTTGATTGAGCCGTTCTGAAACACTCTTTCTGTAGAAAATGCAAGTGGAGATTCGGAGCGCTAAGAGGGTAATAGTGGAAAAAGTAATGTCTCCAAATATAAACTACACAGAATCATTCTGTGAAACTTCTTTCTGATCTGCGCATTCAGCTAACAGAGTTAAACCATACTTTTGATTGAGCAGATCTGAACACTCTTTCTGTAGAAAATGCAACTGGACATTTGGAGCGCTAAGAGAGTAGTAGTGGAAAAAGGAATATATTCAAATATAAACTACACAGAAGCATTCTGTGAAACTTCTTTCTGATCTGAGCATTCAGCTAACAGAGTTAAACCATACTTTTGATTGAGCAGTTTTGAAACACTCTGTCTGTACAAAATGCAACTGGACATTCGTAGCGCTACGTGGGTAATACTGGAATAAAGAATATGTTCAAATATAAACTACACAGAATCATTGTATGAAACTTCTTTCTGTTCTGTGCATTCAACTAACAGAGTTGAACCTGACTTTTGATTGAGCCTTTCTGAAACACTCTTTCTGTAGAAACTGCAATTGGACATTCTGAGCGCTAAGAGGCCTCTATTGGGAAAAATAATATCTTCAAATAAAAACTACACAGAAGCATTGTGTGAAACTTATTTCTGATATGTTCATTAAGCTAACAGAGTTAAACCATACTTTTGATTGCGCAGTTCTGAACACTCTTTCTGTAGAAAATGCAAGTGGACATTCGGAGCGCTAAGAGGGTAATAGTGGAAAAAGGAATATATTCAAATATAAACTACACAGTAGCATTCTGTGAAAATTCTTTCTGTTCTGTGCATTCAACTAACAGAGTTGAACCTTACTTTTGATTGAGCCGTTCTGAAACACTCTTTCTGTAGAAACTGCAATTGGACATGCTAAGCGCTAAGAGGCCTACATTGGGAAAAAGAATATCTTCAAATTAAAACTACACCGATGCATTCTGTGAAACTTATTTCTGATCTGTAAATTCAGTTAACAGAGATAAAACATATTTTTGATTGAGCAGTTATGAAACACTCCTTTGTAGAAAATGCAAGTGGAGATTCGGAGCGCTAAGAGGGTAATAGTGGAAAAAGGAATGTCTTCAAATATAAACTACATATAATCATTCGGTGAAACTTCTTTCTGATCTGTGCATTCAGATAACAGAGTTGAACCATACTTTTGATTGAGCAGATCTGAACACTCTTTCTGTAGAAAATGCAACTGGACATTTGGAGCGCTTAGAGCGTAGTAGTGGAAAAAGTAATATATTCAAATATAAACTACACAGAAGCATTCTGTGAAACTTCTTTCTGATCTGAGCATTCAGCTAACAGAGTTAAACCATACTTTTGATTGAGCAGTTTTGAAACACTCTGTCTGTAGAAAATGCAACTGGACATTCGTAGCGCTAAGTGGGTAATAGTGGAAAAAAGAATATGTTCAAATATAAACTACACAGAAGCATTGTATGAAACTTCTTTCTGTTCTGTGCATTCAACTAACAGAGTTGAACCTTACTTTTGATTGAGCCGTTCTGAAACACTCTTTCTGTAGAAACTGCAATTGGACATTCTGAGCGCTAAGAGGCCTATATTGGGAAAAAGAATGTCTACAAATAAAAACTACACAGAAGAATTGTGTGAAACTTCTTTCTGTTCCGTTTGTTCAACTAAAAGAGTTGAACCTTAGTTTTGATTGAGCCGTTCTGAAACACTCTTTCTGTAGAAAATGCAAGTGGAGATTCGGAGCGCTAAGAGGGTATTAGTGGAAAAAGGAATGTCTCCAAATATAAACTACACAGAATAATTCGGTGAAACTTCTTTCTGATCTGTGCATTCGGCTAAAAGAGTTAAACCATACCTTTGATTGAGCAGATCTGAACACTCTTTCTGTAGAAAATGCAACTGGACATTTGGAGCGCTAAGAGCGTAGTAGTGGAAAAAGGAATATATTCAAATATAAACTACACAGAAGCATTCTGTGAAACTTCTTTCTGATCTGAGCATTCAGCTAACAGAGTTAAACCATACTTTTGATTGAGCAGTTTTGAAAAACTCTGTCTGTAGAAAATGCAACTGGACATTCGTAGCCCTAAGTGGGTAATAGTGGAAAAAAGAATATGTTCAAATAGAAACTACACAGAAGCATTGTATGAAACATTTTCTGTTCTGTGCATTCAACTAACAGAGTTGATCCTTACATTTGATTGAGCCTTTCTGAAACACTCTTTCTGTAGAAACTGCAATTGGACATTCTGAGCGCTAAGAGGCCTCTATTGGGAAAAATAATATCTTCAAATAAAAACCTCACAGAAGCATTGTGTGAAACTTATTTCTGATATGTTCATTAAGCTAACAGAGTTAAACCATACTTTTGATTGCGCAGTTCTGAACACTCTTTCTGTAGAAAATGCAAGTGGACATTCGGAGCGCTAAGAGGATAATAGTGGAAAAAGGAATATATTTAAATATAAACTACACAGTAGCATTCTGTGAAAATTCTTTCTGTTCTGTGCATTCAACTAACAGAGTTGAACCTTACTTTTGATTGAGCCGTTCTGAAACACTCTTTCTGTAGAAACTGCAATTGGACATGCTAAGCGCTAAGAGGCCTGCATTGGGAAAAAGAATATCTTCAAATAAAAACTACACAGATGCATTCTGTGAAACTTATTTCTGATCTGTAAATTCAGTTAACAGAGATAAAACATATTTTTGATTGAGCAGTTATGAAACACTGTTTTTGTAGAAAATGCAAGTGGAGATTCGGAGCGCTAAGAGGGTAATAGTGGAAAAAGGAATGTCTTCAAATATAAACTACACAGAATAATTCGGTGAAACTTCTTTCTGATCTGTGCATTCAGCTAACAGAGTTAAACCATACTTTTGATTGAGCAGATCTGAACACTCTTTCTGTAGAAAATGCAACTGGACATTTGGAGCGCTAAGAGCGTAGTAGTGGAAAAAGGAATATATTCAAATATAAACTACACAGAAGCATTCTGTGAAACTTCTTTCTGATCTGAGCATTCAGCTAACAGAGTTAAACCATACTTTTGATTGAGCAGTTTTGAAACACTCTGTCTGTAGAAAATGCAACTGGACATTCCTAGCGCTAAGTGGGTAATAGTGGAAAAAAGAATATGTTCAAATATAAACTACACAGAAGAATTGTATGAAACTTCTTTCTGTTCTGTGCATTCAACTAACAGAGTTGAACCTTATTTTGATTGAGCCGTTCTGAAACACTCTTTCTGTAGAAACTGCAATTGGACATTCTGAGCGCTAGGAGGCCTATATTGGGAAAAAGAATGTCTACAAATAAAAACTACACAGAAGAATTGTGTGAAACTCCTTTCTGTTCTGTTTGTTCAACTAAAAGAGTTGAACCTTAGTTTTGATTGATCCGTTCTGAAACACTCTTTCTGTAGAAAATGCAAGTGGAGATTCGGAGCGCTAAGAGGGTAATAGTGGAAAAAGGAATGTCTCCAAATATAAACTACACAGAATCATTCTGTGAAACTTCTTTCTGATCTGTTCATTCAGCTAACAGACTTAAACCATAGTTTTGATTGAGCAGATCTGAACACTCTTTCTGTAGAAAATGCAACTGGACATTTGGAGCGCTAAGAGAGTAGTAGTGGAAAAAGGAATATATTCAAATATAAACTACACTGAAGCATTCTGTGAAACTTCTTTCTGATCTGAGCATTCAGCTAACAGAGTTAAACCATACTTTTGATTGAGCAGTTTTGAAACACTCTGTCTGTAGAAAATGCAACGGGACATTCGTAGCGCTAAGTGGGTAATAGTGGAAAAAAGAATATGTTCAAATATAAACTACACAGAAGCATTGTATGAAACTTCTTTCTGTTCTGTGCATTCAACTAACAGAGTTGAACCTTACTTTTGATTGAGCCTTTCTGAAACACTCTTTCTGTAGAAACTGCAATTGGACATTCTGTGCGCTAAGTGGCCTATATTGGGAAAAATAATATCTTCAAATAAAAACTACACAGAAGCATTGTGTGAAACTTATTTCTGATATGTTCATTAAGCTAACAGAGTTAAACCGTACTTTTGATTGCGCAGTTCTGAACACTCTTTCTGTAGAAAATGCAAGTGGACATTCGGAGCGCTAAGTGGGTAATAGTGGAAAAAGGAATATATTCAAATATAAACTACACAGTAGCATTCTGTGAAAATTCTTTCTGTTCTGTGCATTCAACTAACAGTGTTGAACCTTACTTTTGATTGAGCCGTTCTGAAACACTCTTTCTGTAGAAACTGCAATTGGACATTCTGAGCGCAAAGAGGCCTATATTGGGAAAAAGAATGTCTACAAATAAAAACTACACAGAAGAATTGTGTGAAACTTCTTTCTGTTCTGTTTGTTCAACTAAAAGAGTTGAACCTTAGTTTTGATTGAGCCGTTCTGAAACACTCTTTCTGTAGAAAATGCAAGTGGAGATTCGGAGCGCTAAGAGGGTAATAGTGGAAAAAGCAATGTCTCCAAATATAAACTACACAGAATCATTCTGTGAAACTTTTTTCTGATCTGTGCATTCAGCTAACAGAGTTAAACCATACTTTTGATTGAGCAGATCTGAACACACTTTCTGTAGAAAATGCAACTGGACATTTGGAGCGCTAATGGAGTAGTAGTGGAAAAAGGAATATATTCAAATATAAACTACACTGAAGCATTCTGTGAAACTTCTTTCTGATCTGAGCATTCAGCTAACAGAGTTAAACAATACTTTTGAATGAGCAGTTTTGAAACACTCTGTCTGTAGAAAATGCAACTGGACATTCGTAGCCCTAAGTGGGTAATAGTGGAAAAAAGAATATGTTCAAATATAAACTACACAGAAGCATTGTATGAAACTTCTTTCTGTTCTGTGCATTCAACTAACAGAGTTGAACCTTACATTTGATTGAGCGTTTCTGAAACACTCTTTCTGTAGAAACTGCAATTGGACATTCTGAGCGCTAAGAGGCCTCTATTGGGAAAAATAATATCTTCAAATAAAAACTTCACAGAAGCATTGTGTGAAACTTATTTCTGATATGTTCATTAAGCTAACAGAGTTAAACCATACTTTTGATTGCGCAGTTCTGAACACTCTTTCTGTAGAAAATTCAAGTGGACATTCGGAGCGCTAAGAGGGTAATAGTGGAAAAAGGAATATATTTAAATATAAACTACACAGTAGCATTCTGTGAAAATTCTTTCTGTTCTGTGCATTCAACTAACAGAGTTGAACCTTACTTTTGATTGAGCCGTTCTGAAACACTCTTTCTGTAGAAACTGCAATTGGACATGCTAAGCGCTAAGAGGCCTACATTGGGAAAAAGAATATCTTCAAATAAAAACTACACAGATGCATTCTGTGAAACTTATTTCTGATCTGTAAATTCAGTTAACAGAGATAAAACATATTTTTGATTGAGCAGTTATGAAACACTCTTTTTGTAGAAAATGCAAGTGGAGATTCGGAGCGCTAAGAGGGTAATTGTGGAAAAAGGAATGTCTTCAAATATAAACTACACAGAGTCATTCGATGAAACTTCTTTCTGATCTGTGCATTCAGCTAACAGAGTTAAACCATACTTTGATTGAGCAGATCTGAACACTCTTTCTGTAGAAAATGCAACTGGACATTTGGAGCGCTAAGAGCGTAGTAGTGGAAAAAGGAATATATTCAAATATAAACTACACAGAAGCATTCTGTGAAACTTCTTTCTGATTTGAGCATTCAGCTAACAGAGTTAAACCATACTTTTGATTGAGCAGTTTTGAAACACTCTGTCTGTAGAAAATGCAACTGGACATTCGTAGCGCTAAGTGGGTAATAGTGGAAAAAAGAATATGTTCAAATAGAAACTACACAGAAGCATTGTATGAAACTTCTTTCTGTTCTGTGCATTCAACTAACAGAGTTGAACCTTACTTTTGATTGAGCCGTTCTGAAACACTCTTTCTGTAGAAACTGCAATTGGACATTCTGAGCGCTAAGAGGCCTATATTGGGAAAAAGAATGTCTACAAATAAAAACTACACAGAAGAATTGTGTGAAACTTCTTTCTGTTCTGTTTGTTCAACTAAAAGAGTTGAACCTTAGCTTTGATTGAGCCGTTCTGAAACACTCTTTCTGTAGAAAATGCAAGTGGAGATTCGGAGCGCTAAGAGGGTAATAGTGGAAAAAGGAATGTCTCCAAATATAAACTACACAGAATCATTCTGTGAAACTTCTTTCTGATCTGTGCATTCAGCTAACAGGGTTAAACCATACTTTTGATTGAGCAGATCTGAACACCCTTTCTGTAGAAAATGCAACTGGACATTTTGAGCGCTAAGAGAGTAGTAGTGGAAAAAGGAATATATTCAAATATAAACTACACAGAAGCATTCTGTGAAACTTCTTTCTGATCTGATACTTCAGCTAACAGAGTTAAACCATACTTTTGATTGAGCAGTTTTGAAACACTCTGTCTGTAGAAAATGCAACTGGACATTCGTAGCGCTAAGTGGGTAATACTGGAATAAAGAATATGTTCAAATATAAACTACACAGAATCATTGTATGAAACTTCTTTCTGTTCTGTGCATTCAACTAACAGAGTTGAACCTTACTTTTGATTGAGCCTTTCTGAAACACTCTTTCTGTAGAAACTGCAATTGGACATTCTGAGTGCTAAGAGGCCTCCATTGGGAAAAATAATATCTTCAAATAAAAACTACACAGAAGCATTGTGTGAAACTTCTTTCTGATCTGTGCATGCAGCTGACAGAGTTAAACCATACTTTTGATTGAGCAGATCTGAACACTCTTTCTGTAGAAAATGCAACTGGACATTTGGAGCGCTAAGAGCGTAGTAGTGGAAAAAGGAATATATTCAAATATAAACTACACAGAAGCATTCTGTGAAACTTCTTTCTGATCTGAGCATTCAGCTAACAGAGTTAAACCATACTTTTGATTGAGCAGTTTTGAAACACTCTGTCTGTAGAAAATGCAACTGGACATTCGTAGCGCTAAGTGGGTAATAGTGGAAAAAAGAATATGTTCAAATATAAACTACACAGAAGCATTGTATGAAACTTCTTTCTGTTCTGTGCATTCAACTAACAGAGTTGAACCTTAATTTTGATTGAGCCGTTCTGAAACACTCTTTCTGTAGAAACTGCAATTGGACATTTTGAGCGCTAAGAGGCCTATATTGGGAAAAAGAATGTCTACAAATAAAAACTACACAGAAGAATTGTGTGAAACTTCTTTCTGTTCTGTTTGTTCAACTAAAAGAGTTGAACCTTAGTTTTGATTGAGCCGTTCTGAAACACTCTTTCTGTAGAAAATGCAAGTGGAGATTCGGAGCGCTAAGAGGGTAATAGTGGAAAAAGTAATGTCTCCAAATATAAACTACACAGAATCATTCTGTGAAACTTCTTTCTGATCTGCGCATTCAGCTAACAGAGTTAAACCATACTTTTGATTGAGCAGATCTGAACACTCTTTCTGTAGAAAATGCAACTGGACATTTGGAGCGCTAAGAGAGTAGTAGTGGAAAAAGGAATATATTCAAATATAAACTACACAGAAGCATTCTGTGAAACTTCTTTCTGATCTGAGCATTCAGCTAACAGAGTTAAACCATACTTTTGATTGAGCAGTTTTGAAACACTCTGTCTGTAGAAAATGCAACTGGACATTCGTAGCGCTACGTGGGTAATACTGGAATAAAGAATATGTTCAAATATAAACTACACAGAATCATTGTATGAAACTTCTTTCTGTTCTGTGCATTCAACTAACAGAGTTGAACCTGACTTTTGATTGAGCCTTTCTGAAACACTCTTTCTGTAGAAACTGCAATTGGACATTCTGAGCGCTAAGAGGCCTCTATTGGGAAAAATAATATCTTCAAATAAAAACTACACAGAAGCATTGTGTGAAACTTATTTCTGATATGTTCATTAAGCTAACAGAGTTAAACCATACTTTTGATTGCGCAGTTCTGAACACTCTTTCTGTAGAAAATGCAAGTGGACATTCGGAGCGCTAAGAGGGTAATAGTGGAAAAAGGAATATATTCAAATATAAACTACACAGTAGCATTCTGTGAAAATTCTTTCTGTTCTGTGCATTCAACTAACAGAGTTGAACCTTACTTTTGATTGAGCCGTTCTGAAACACTCTTTCTGTAGAAACTGCAATTGGACATGCTAAGCGCTAAGAGGCCTACATTGGGAAAAAGAATATCTTCAAATTAAAACTACACCGATGCATTCTGTGAAACTTATTTCTGATCTGTAAATTCAGTTAACAGAGATAAAACATATTTTTGATTGAGCAGTTATGAAACACTCCTTTGTAGAAAATGCAAGTGGAGATTCGGAGCGCTAAGAGGGTAATAGTGGAAAAAGGAATGTCTTCAAATATAAACTACATATAATCATTCGGTGAAACTTCTTTCTGATCTGTGCATTCAGATAACAGAGTTGAACCATACTTTTGATTGAGCAGATCTGAACACTCTTTCTGTAGAAAATGCAACTGGACATTTGGAGCGCTTAGAGCGTAGTAGTGGAAAAAGTAATATATTCAAATATAAACTACACAGAAGCATTCTGTGAAACTTCTTTCTGATCTGAGCATTCAGCTAACAGAGTTAAACCATACTTTTGATTGAGCAGTTTTGAAACACTCTGTCTGTAGAAAATGCAACTGGACATTCGTAGCGCTAAGTGGGTAATAGTGGAAAAAAGAATATGTTCAAATATAAACTACACAGAAGCATTGTATGAAACTTCTTTCTGTTCTGTGCATTCAACTAACAGAGTTGAACCTTACTTTTGATTGAGCCGTTCTGAAACACTCTTTCTGTAGAAACTGCAATTGGACATTCTGAGCGCTAAGAGGCCTATATTGGGAAAAAGAATGTCTACAAATAAAAACTACACAGAAGAATTGTGTGAAACTTCTTTCTGTTCCGTTTGTTCAACTAAAAGAGTTGAACCTTAGTTTTGATTGAGCCGTTCTGAAACACTCTTTCTGTAGAAAATGCAAGTGGAGATTCGGAGCGCTAAGAGGGTATTAACGGAAAAAGGAATGTCTCCAAATATAAACTACACAGAATAATTCGGTGAAACTTCTTTCTGATCTGTGCATTCGGCTAAAAGAGTTAAACCATACCTTTGATTGAGCAGATCTGAACACTCTTTCTGTAGAAAATGCAACTGGACATTTGGAGCGCTAAGAGCGTAGTAGTGGAAAAAGGAATATATTCAAATATAAACTACACAGAAGCATTCTGTGAAACTTCTTTCTGATCTGAGCATTCAGCTAACAGAGTTAAACCATACTTTTGATTGAGCAGTTTTGAAAAACTCTGTCTGTAGAAAATGCAACTGGACATTCGTAGCCCTAAGTGGGTAATAGTGGAAAAAAGAATATGTTCAAATAGAAACTACACAGAAGCATTGTATGAAACATTTTCTGTTCTGTGCATTCAACTAACAGAGTTGATCCTTACATTTGATTGAGCCTTTCTGAAACACTCTTTCTGTAGAAACTGCAATTGGACATTCTGAGCGCTAAGAGGCCTCTATTGGGAAAAATAATATCTTCAAATAAAAACCTCACAGAAGCATTGTGTGAAACTTATTTCTGATATGTTCATTAAGCTAACAGAGTTAAACCATACTTTTGATTGCGCAGTTCTGAACACTCTTTCTGTAGAAAATGCAAGTGGACATTCGGAGCGCTAAGAGGATAATAGTGGAAAAAGGAATATATTTAAATATAAACTACACAGTAGCATTCTGTGAAAATTCTTTCTGTTCTGTGCATTCAACTAACAGAGTTGAACCTTACTTTTGATTGAGCCGTTCTGAAACACTCTTTCTGTAGAAACTGCAATTGGACATGCTAAGCGCTAAGAGGCCTGCATTGGGAAAAAGAATATCTTCAAATAAAAACTACACAGATGCATTCTGTGAAACTTATTTCTGATCTGTAAATTCAGTTAACAGAGATAAAACATATTTTTGATTGAGCAGTTATGAAACACTGTTTTTGTAGAAAATGCAAGTGGAGATTCGGAGCGCTAAGAGGGTAATAGTGGAAAAAGGAATGTCTTCAAATATAAACTACACAGAATAATTCGGTGAAACTTCTTTCTGATCTGTGCATTCAGCTAACAGAGTTAAACCATACTTTTGATTGAGCAGATCTGAACACTCTTTCTGTAGAAAATGCAACTGGACATTTGGAGCGCTAAGAGCGTAGTAGTGGAAAAAGGAATATATTCAAATATAAACTACACAGAAGCATTCTGTGAAACTTCTTTCTGATCTGAGCATTCAGCTAACAGAGTTAAACCATACTTTTGATTGAGCAGTTTTGAAACACTCTGTCTGTAGAAAATGCAACTGGACATTCCTAGCGCTAAGTGGGTAATAGTGGAAAAAAGAATATGTTCAAATATAAACTACACAGAAGAATTGTATGAAACTTCTTTCTGTTCTGTGCATTCAACTAACAGAGTTGAACCTTATTTTGATTGAGCCGTTCTGAAACACTCTTTCTGTAGAAACTGCAATTGGACATTCTGAGCGCTAGGAGGCCTATATTGGGAAAAAGAATGTCTACAAATAAAAACTACACAGAAGAATTGTGTGAAACTCCTTTCTGTTCTGTTTGTTCAACTAAAAGAGTTGAACCTTAGTTTTGATTGATCCGTTCTGAAACACTCTTTCTGTAGAAAATGCAAGTGGAGATTCGGAGCGCTAAGAGGGTAATAGTGGAAAAAGGAATGTCTCCAAATATAAACTACACAGAATCATTCTGTGAAACTTCTTTCTGATCTGTTCATTCAGCTAACAGACTTAAACCATAGTTTTGATTGAGCAGATCTGAACACTCTTTCTGTAGAAAATGCAACTGGACATTTGGAGCGCTAAGAGAGTAGTAGTGGAAAAAGGAATATATTCAAATATAAACTACACTGAAGCATTCTGTGAAACTTCTTTCTGATCTGAGCATTCAGCTAACAGAGTTAAACCATACATTTGATTGAGCAGTTTTGAAACACTCTGTCTGTAGAAAATGCAACGGGACATTCGTAGCGCTAAGTGGGTAATAGTGGAAAAAAGAATATGTTCAAATATAAACTACACAGAAGCATTGTATGAAACTTCTTTCTGTTCTGTGCATTCAACTAACAGAGTTGAACCTTACTTTTGATTGAGCCTTTCTGAAACACTCTTTCTGTAGAAACTGCAATTGGACATTCTGTGCGCTAAGTGGCCTATATTGGGAAAAATAATATCTTCAAATAAAAACTACACAGAAGCATTGTGTGAAACTTATTTCTGATATGTTCATTAAGCTAACAGAGTTAAACCGTACTTTTGATTGCGCAGTTCTGAACACTCTTTCTGTAGAAAATGCAAGTGGACATTCGGAGCGCTAAGAGCGTAGTAGTGGAAAAAGGAATATATTCAAATATAAACTACACAGAAGCATACTGTGAAACTTCTTTCTGATCTGAGCATTCAGCTAACCGAGTTAAACCATACTTTTGATTGAGCAGTTTTGAAACACTCTGTCTGTAGAAAATGCAACTGGACATTCGTAGCGCTAAGTGGGTAATAGTGGAAAAAAGAATATGTTCAAATAGAAACTACACAGAAGCATTGTATGAAACTTCTTTCTGTTCTGTGCATTCAACTAACAGAGTTGAACCTTACTTTTGATTGAGCCGTTCTGAAACACTCTTTCTGTAGAAACTGCAATTGGACATTCTGAGCGCTAAGAGGCCTATATTGGGAAAAAGAATGTCTACAAATAAAAACTACACAGAAGAATTGTGTGAAACTTCTTTCTGTTCTGTTTGTTCAACTAAAAGAGTTGAACCTTAGTTTTGATTGAGCCGTTCTGAAACACTCTTTCTGTAGAAAATGCAAGTGGAGATTCGGAGCGCTAAGAGGGTAATAGTGGAAAAAGGAATGTCTCCAAATATAAACTACACAGAATCATTCTGTGAAACTTCTTTCTGATCTGTGCATTCAGCTAACAGAGTTAAACCATACTTTTGATTGAGCAGATCTGAACACTCTTTCTGTAGAAAATGCAACTGGACATTTGGAGCGCTAAGAGAGTAGTAGTGGAAAAAGGAATATATTCAAATATAAACTACACAGAAGCATTCTGTGAAACTTCTTTCTGATCTGAGCATTCAGCTAACAGAGTTACACCATATTTTTGATTGAGCAGTTTTGAAACACTCTGTCTGTAGAAAATGCAACGGGACATTCGTAGCGCTAAGTGGGTAATAGTGGAAAAAAGAATATGTTCAAATATAAACTACACAGAAGCATTGTATGAAACTTCTTTCTGTTCTGTGCATTCAACTAACAGAGTTGAACCTTACATTTGATTGAGCCTTTCTGATACACTCTTTCTGTAGAAACTGCAATTGGACATTCTGTGCGCTAAGAGGCCTCTATTGGGAAAAAAAATATCTTCTAATAAAAACTACACAGAAGCATTGTGTGAAACTTATTTCTGATATGTTCATTAAGCTAACAGAGTTAAACCATACTTTTGATTGCGCAGTTCTGAACACTCTTTCTGTAGAAAATGCAAGTGGACATTCGGAGCGCTAAGAGGGTAATAGTGGAAAAAGGAATATATTCAAATATAAACTACACAGTAGCATTCTGTGAAAATTCTTTCTGTTCTGTGCATTCAACTAACAGAGTTGAACCTTACTTTTGATTGAGCCCTTCTGAAACACCCTTTCTGTAGAAACTGCAATTGGACATGCTAAGCGCTAAGAGGCCTACATTGGGAAAAAGAATATCTTCAAATAAAAACTACACAGATGCATTCTGTGAAACTTATTTCTGATCTTTAAATTCAGTTAACAGAGATAAAATATATTTTTGATTGAGCAGTTATGAAACACTCTTTTTGTAGAAAATGCAAGTGGAGATTCGGAGCGCTAAGAGGGTAATAGTGGAAAAAGGAATGTCTTCAAATATAAACTACACAGAATCATTCGGTGAAACTTCTTTCTGATCTGTGCATTCAGCTAACAGAGTTAAACCATACTTTTGATTGAGCAGATCTGAACACTCTTTCTGTAGAAAATGCAACTGGACATTTGGAGCGCTAAGAGCGTAGTAGTGGAAAAAGGAATATATTCAAATATAAACTACACAGAAGCATTCTGTGAAACTTCTTTCTGATCTGAGCATTCAGCTAACAGAGTTAAACCATACTTTTGATTGAGCAGTTTTGAAACACTCTGTCTGTAGAAAATGCAACTAGACATTCGTAGCGCTATGTGGGTAATAGTGGAAAAAAGAATATGTTCAAATATAAACTACACAGAAGCATTGTATGAAACTTCTTTCTGTTCTGTGCATTCAACTAACAGAGTTGAACCTTACTTTTGATTGAGCCGTTCTGAAACACTCTTTCTGTAGAAACTGCAATTGGACATTCTGAGCGCTAGGAGGCCTATATTGGGAAAAAGAATGTCTACAAATAAAAACTACACAGAAGAATTGTGTGAAACTTCTTTCTGTTCTGTTTGTTCAACTAAAAGAGTTGAACCTTAGTTTTGATTGAGCCGTTCTGAAACACTCTTTCTGTAGAAAATGCAAGTGGATATCGGAGCGCTAAGAGGGTAATAGTGGAAAAAGGAATGTCTCCAAATATAAACTACACAGAATCATTCTGTGAAACTTCTTTCTGATCTGTGCATTCAGCTAACAGAGTAAAACCATACTTTTGATTGAGCAGATCTGAACACTCTTTCTGTAGAAAATGCAACTGGACATTTGGAGCGCTAAGAGAGTAGTAGTGGAAAAAGGAATATATTCAAATATAAACTACACAGAAGCATTCTGTGAAACTTCTTTCTGATCTGAGCATTCAGCTAACAGAGTTAAACCATACTTTTGATTGAGCAGTTTTGAAACACTCTGTCTGTAGAAAATGCAACTGGACATTCGTAGCGCTAAGTGGGTAATAGTGGAAAAAAAATATGTTCAAATATAAACTACACAGAAGCATTGTATGAAATTTCTTTCTGTTCTGTGCATTCAACTAACAGAGTTGAACCTTACTTTTGATTGAGCCTTTCTGAAACACTCTTTCTGTAGAAACTGCAATTGGACATTCTGAGCGCTAGGAGGCCTATATTGGGAAAAAGAATGTCTACAAATAAAAACTACACAGAAGAATTGTGTGAAACTTCTTTCTGTTCTGTTTGTTCAACTAAAAGAGTTGAACCTTAGTTTTGATTGAGCCGTTCTGAAACACTCTTTCTGTAGAAAATGCAAGTGGAGATTCGGAGCGCTAAGAGGGTAATAGTGGAAAAAGGAATGTCTCCAAATATAAACTACACAGAATCATTCTGTGAAACTTCTTTGTGATCTGTGCATTCAGCTAACAGAGTTAATCCATACTTTTGATTGAGCAGATCTGAACACTCTTTCTGTAGAAAATGCAACTGGACATTTGGAGCGCTAAGAGAGTAGTAGTGGAAAAAGGAATATATTCAAATATAAACTACACAGAAGCATTCTGTGAAACTTTTTTCTGATCTGAGCATTCAGCTAACAGAGTTAAACCATACTTTTGATTGAGCAGTTTTGAAACACTCTGTCTGTAGAAAATGCAACTGGACATTCGTAGCGCTAAGTGGGTAATAGTGGAAAAAAGAATATATTCAAATATAAACTACACAGAAGCATTGTATGAAACTTCTTTCTGTTCTGTGCATTCAACTAACAGAGTTGAACCTTACTTTTGATTGAGCCTTTCTGAAACACTCTTTCTGTAGAAACTGCAATTGGACATTCTGAGCGCTAAGAGGCCTCTATTGGGAAAAATAATATCTACAAATAAAAACTACACAGAAGCATTGTGTGAAACTTATTTCTGATATGTTCATTAAGCTAGCAGATTTAAACCATACTTTTGATTGCGCAGTTCTGAACACTCTTTCTGTAGAAAATGCAAGTGGACATTCGGAGCGCTAAGAGGGTAATAGTGGAAAAAGGAATATATTCAAATATAAACTACACAGTAGCATTCTGTGAAAATTCTTTCTGTTCTGTGCATTCAACTAACAGAGTTGAACCTTACTTTTGATTGAGCCCTTCTGAAACACTCTTTCTGTAGAAACTGCAATTGGACATGCTAAGCGCTAAGAGGCCTACATTGGGAAAAAGAATATCTTCAAATAAAAACTACACAGATGCATTCTGTGAAACTTATTTCTGATCTGTAAATTCAGTTAACAGAGATAAAACATATTTTTGATTGAGCAGTTATGAAACACTCTTTTTGTAGAAAATGCAAGTGGAGATTCGGAGCGCTAAGAGGGTAATAGTGGAAAAAGGAATGTCTTCAAATATAAACTACACAGAATCATTCGGTGAAACTTCTTTCTGATCTGTGCATTCAGCTAACAGAGTTAAACCATACTTTTGATTGAGCAGATCTGAACACTCTTTCTGTAGAAAATGCAACTGGAAATTTGGAGCGCTAAGAGCGTAGTAGTGGAAAAAGGAATATATTCAAATATAAACTACACAGAAGCATTCTGTGAAACTTCTTTCTGATCTGAGCATTCAGCTAACAGAGTTAAACCATACTTTTGATTGAGCAGTTTTGAAACACTCTGTCTGTAGAAAATGCAACTGGACATTCGTAGCGCTAAGTGGGTAATAGTGGACAAAAGTATATGTGCAAATATAAACTACACAGAAGCATTGTATGAAACTTCTTTCTGTTCTGTGCATTCAACTAACAGAGTTGAACCTTACTTTTGATTGAGCCGTTCTGAAACACTCTTTCTGTAGAAACTGCAATTGGACATTCTGAGCGCTAAGAGGCCTATATTGGGAAAAAGAATGTCTACAAACAAAAACTACACAGAAGAATTGTGTGAAACTTCTTTCTGTTCTGTTTGTTCAACTAAAAGAGTTGAACCTTAGTTTTGATTGAGCCGTTCTGAAACACTCTTTCTGTAGAAAATGCAAGTGGAGATTCGGAGTGCTAAGAGGGTAATAGTGGAAAAAGCAATGTATCCAAATATAAACTACACAGAATCATTCTGTGAAACTATTTTCTGATCTGTGCATTCAGCTAACAGAGTTAAACCATACTTTTGATTGAGCAGATCTGAACACACTTTCTGTAGAAAATGCAACTGGACATTTGGAGCGCTAAGAGAGTAGTAGTGGAAAAAGGAA
Source organism: Symphalangus syndactylus (assembly GCF_028878055.3). NCBI lineage: Eukaryota > Metazoa > Chordata > Mammalia > Primates > Hylobatidae > Symphalangus > Symphalangus syndactylus. The sequence goes on from NC_072426.2 coordinate 165,181,308, forward strand.
TATATTCAAATATAAACTACATTGAAGCATTCTGTGAAACTTCTTTCTGATCTGAGCATTCAGCTAACAGAGTTAAACAATACTTTTGATTGAGCAGTTTTGAAACACTCTGTCTGTAGAAAATGCAACTGGACATTCGTAGCCCTAAGTGGGTAATAGTGGAAAAAAGAATATGTTCAAATATAAACTACACAGAAGCATTGTATGAAACTCCTTTCTGTTCTGTGCATTCAACTAACAGAGTTGAACCTTACATTTGATTGAGCCTTTCTGAAACACTCTTTCTGTAGAAACTGCAATTGGACATTCTGAGCGCTAAGAGGCCTCTATTGGGAAAAATAATATCTTCAAATAAAAACTTCACAGAAGCATTGTGTGAAACTTATTTCTGATATGTTCATTAAGCTAACAGAGTTAAACCATACTTTTGATTGCGCAGTTCTGAACACTCTTTCTGTAGAAAATGCAAGTGGACATTCGGAGCGCTAAGAGGGTAATAGTGGAAAAAGGAATATATTCAAATATAAACTACACAGTAGCATTCTGTGAAAATTCTTTCTGTGCTGTGCATTCAACTAACAGATTTGAAACTTACTTTTGATTGAGCCGTTCTGAAACACTGTTTCTGTGGAAACTGCAAATGGACATGCTAAGCGCTAAGAGGCCTACATTGGGAAAAAGAATATCTTCAAATAAAAACTACACAGATGCATTCTGTGAAACTTATTTCTGATCTGTAAATTCAGTTAACAGAGAAAAAACATATTTTTGATTGAGCAGTTATGAAACACTCTTTTTGTAGAAAATGCAAGTGGAGATTCGGAGCGCTAAGAGGGTAATAATGGAAAAAGGAATGTCTTCAAATATAAACTACACAGAATCATTCGGTGAAACTTCTTTCTGATCTGTGCATTCAGCTAACAGAGTTAAACCATACTTTTGATTGAGCAGATCTGAACACTCTTTCTGTAGAAAATGCAACTGGACATTTGGAGCGCTAAGAGCGTAGTAGTGGAAAAAGGAATATATTCAAATATAAACTACACAGAAGCATTCTGTGAAACTTCTTTCTGATCTGAGCATTCAGCTAACAGAGTTAAACCATACTTTTGATTGAGCAGTTTTGAAACACTCTGTCTGTAGAAAATGCAACTGGACATTCGTAGCGCTAAGTGGGTAATAGTGGAAAAAAGAATATGTTCAAATATAAACTACACAGAAGCATTGTATGAAACTTCTTTCTGTTCTGTGCATTCAACTAACAGAGTTGAACCTTACTTTTGATTGAGCCGTTCTGAAACACTCTTTCTGTAGAAACTGCAATTGGACATTCTGAGCGCTAGGAGGCCTATATTGGGAAAAAGAATGTCTACAAATAAAAACTACACAGAAGAATTCTGTGAAACTTCTTTCTGTTCTGTTTGTTCAACTAAAAGAGTTGAACCTTAGTTTTGATTGAGCCGTTCTGAAACACTCTTTCTGTAGAAAATGCAAGTGGATATCGGAGCGCTAAGAGGGTAATAGTGGAAAAAGGAATGTCTCCAAATATAAACTACACAGAATCATTCTGTGAAACTTCTTTCTGATCTGTGCATTCAGCTAACAGAGTTAAACCATACTTTTGATTGAGCAGATCTGAACACTCTTTCTGTAGAAAATGCAACTGGACATTTGGAGCGCTAAGAGAGTAGTAGTGGAAAAGGGAATATATTCAAATATAAACTACACAGAAGCATTCTGTGAAACTTCTTTCTGATCTGAGCATTCAGCTAACAGAGTTAAACCATACTTTTGATTGAGCAGTTTTGAAACACTCTGTCTGTAGAAAATGCAACTGGACATTCGTAGCGCTAAGTGGGTAATAGTGGAAAAAAAATATGTTCAAATATAAACTACACAGAAGCATTGTATGAAATTTCTTTCTGTTCTGTGCATTCAACTAACAGAATTGAACCTTACTTTTGATTGAGCCTTTCTGAAACACTCTTTCTGTAGAAACTGCAATTGGACATTCTGAGCGCTAGGAGGCCTATATTGGGAAAAAGAATGTCTACAAATAAAAACTACACAGAAGAATTGTGTGAAACTTCTTTCTGTTCTGTTTGTTCAACTAAAAGAGTTGAACCTTAGTTTTGATTGAGCCGTTCTGAAACACACTTTCTGTAGAAAATGCAAGTGGAGATTCGGAGCGCTAAGAGGGTAATAGTGGAAAAAGGAATGTCTCCAAATATAAACTACACAGAATCATTCTGTGAAACTTCTTTGTGATCTGTGCATTCAGCTAACAGAGTTAAACCATACTTTTGATTGAGCAGATCTGAACACTCTTTCTGTAGAAAATGCAACTGGACATTTGGAGCGCTAAGAGAGTAGTAGTGGAAAAAGGAATATATTCAAATATAAACTACACAGAAGCATTCTGTGAAACTTTTTTCTGATCTGAGCATTCAGCTAACAGAGTTAAACCATACTTTTGATTGAGCAGTTTTGAAACACTCTGTCTGTAGAAAATGCAACTGGACATTCGTAGCGCTAAGTGGGTAATAGTGGAAAAAAGAATATATTCAAATATAAACTACACAGAAGCATTGTATGAAACTTCTTTCTGTTCTGTGCATTCAACTAACAGAGTTGAACCTTACTTTGATTGAGCCTTTCTGAAACACTCTTTCTGTAGAAACTGCAATTGGACATTCTGAGCGCTAAGAGGCCTCTATTGGGAAAAATAATATCTACAAATAAAAACTACACAGAAGCATTGTGTGAAACTTATTTCTGATATGTTCATTAAGCTAGCAGATTTAAACCATACTTTTGATTGCGCAGTTCTGAACACTCTTTCTGTAGAAAATGCAAGTGGACATTCGGAGCGCTAAGAGGGTAATAGTGGAAAAAGGAATATATTCAAATATAAACTACACAGTAGCATTCTGTGAAAATTCTTTCTGTTCTGTGCATTCAACTAACAGAGTTGAACCTTACTTTTGATTGAGCCCTTCTGAAACACTCTTTCTGTAGAAACTGCAATTGGACATGCTAAGCGCTAAGAGGCCTACATTGGGAAAAAGAATATCTTCAAATAAAAACTACACAGATGCATTCTGTGAAACTTATTTCTGATCTGTAAATTCAGTTAACAGAGATAAAACATATTTTTGATTGAGCAGTTATGAAACACTCTTTTTGTAGAAAATGCAAGTGGAGATTCGGAGCGCTAAGAGGGTAATAGTGGAAAAAGGAATGTCTTCAAATATAAACTACACAGAATCATTCGGTGAAACTTCTTTCTGATCTGTGCATTCAGCTAACAGAGTTAAACCATACTTTTGATTGAGCAGATCTGAACACTCTTTCTGTAGAAAATGCAACTGGAAATTTGGAGCGCTAAGAGCGTAGTAGTGGAAAAAGGAATATATTCAAATATAAACTACACAGAAGCATTCTGTGAAACTTCTTTCTGATCTGAGCATTCAGCTAACAGAGTTAAACCATACTTTTGATTGAGCAGTTTTGAAACACTCTGTCTGTAGAAAATGCAACTGGACATTCGTAGCGCTAAGTGGGTAATAGTGGACAAAAGTATATGTGCAAATATAAACTACACAGAAGCATTGTATGAAACTTCTTTCTGTTCTGTGCATTCAACTAACAGAGTTGAACCTTACTTTGATTGAGCCGTTCTGAAACACTCTTTCTGTAGAAACTGCAATTGGACATTCTGAGCGCTAGGAGGCCTATATTGGGAAAAAGAATGTCTACAAATAAAAACTACACAGAAGAATTGTGTGAAACTTCTTTCTGTTCTGTTTGTTCAACTAAAAGAGTTGAACCTTAGTTTTGATTGAGCCGTTCTGAAACACTCTTTCTGTAGAAAATGCAAGTGGAGATTCGGAGCGCTAAGAGGGTAATAGTGGAAAAAGGAATGTCTCCAAATATAAACTACACAGAATCATTCTGTGAAACTTTTTGTGATCTGTGCATTCAGCTAAAAGAGTTAAACCATACTTTTGATTGAGCAGATCTGAACACTCTTTCTGTAGAAAATGCAACTGGACATTTGGAGCGCTAAGAGAGTAGTAGTGGAAAAAGGAATATATTCAAACATAAACTACACAGAAGCATTCTGTGAAACTTCTTTCTGATCTGAGCATTCAGCTAACAGAGTTAAACCATACTTTTGATTGAGCAGTTTTGAAACACTCTGTCTGTAGAAAATGCAACTGGACATTCGTAGCGCTAAGTGGGTAATAGTGGAAAAAAGAATATGTTCAAATATAAACTACACAGAAGCATTGTATGAAACTTCTTTCTGTTCTGTGCATTCAACTAACAGAGTTGAACCTTACTTTTGATTGATCCTTTCTGAAACACTCTTTCTGTAGAAACTGCAATTGGACATTCTGAGCGCTAAGAGGCCTCTATTGGGAAAAATAATATCTTCAAATAAAAACTACACAGAAGCATTGTGTGAAACTTATTTCTGATATGTTCATTAAGCTAGCAGAGTTAAACCATACTTTTGATTGCGCAGTTCTGAACACTCTTTCTGTAGAAAATGCAAGTGGACATTCGGAGCGCTAAGAGGGTAATAGTGGAAAAAGGAATATATTCAAATATAAACTACACAGTAGCATTCTGTGAAAATTCTTTCTGTGCTGTGCATTCAACTAACAGTGTTGAACCTTACTTTTGATTGAGCCGTTCTGAAACACTGTTTCTGTAGAAACTGCAATTGGACATGCTAAGCGCTAAGAGGCCTACATTGGGAAAAAGAATATCTTCAAATAAAAACTACACAGATGCATTCTGTGAAACTTATTTCTGATCTGTAAATTCAGTTAACAGAGAAAAAACATATTTTTGATTGAGCAGTTATGAAACACTCTTTTTGTAGAAAATGCAAGTGGAGATTCGGAGCGCTAAGAGGGTAATAGTGGAAAAAGGAATGTCTTCAAATATAAACTACACAGAATCATTCGGTGAAACTTCTTTCTGATCTGTGCATTCAGCTAACAGAGTTAAACCATACTTTTGATTGAGCAGATCTGAACACTCTTTCTGTAGAAAATGCAACTGGACATTTGGAGCGCTAAGAGCGTAGTAGTGGAAAAAGGAATATATTCAAATATAAACTACACAGAAGCATTCTGTGAAACTTCTTTCTGATCTGAGCATTCAGCTAACAGAGTTAAACCATACTTTTGATTGAGCAGTTTTGAAACACTCTGTCTGTAGAAAATGCAACTGGACATTCGTAGCGCTATGTGGGTAATAGTGGAAAAAAGAATATGTTCAAATATAAACTACACAGAAGCATTGTATGAAACTTCTTTCTGTTCTGTGCATTCAACTAACAGAGTTGAACCTTACTTTTGATTGAGCCGTTCTGAAACACTCTTTCTGTAGAAACTGCAATTGGACATTCTGAGCGCTAGGAGGCCTATATTGGGAAAAAGAATGTCTACAATTAAAAACTACACAGAAGAATTGTGTGAAACTTCTTTCTGTTCTGTTTGTTCAACTAAAAGAGTTGAACCTTAGTTTTGATTGAGCCGTTCTGAAACACTCTTTCTGTAGAAAATGCAAGTGGATATCGGAGCGCTAAGAGGGTAATAGTGGAAAAAGGAATGTCTCCAAATATAAACTACACAGAATCATTCTGTGAAACTTCTTTCTGATCTGTGCTTTCAGCTAACAGAGTTAAACCATACTTTTGATAGAGCAGATCTGAACACTCTTTCTGTAGAAAATGCAACTGGACATTTGGAGCGCTAAGAGAGTAGTAGTGGAAAAAGGATTATATTCAAATATAAACTACACAGAAGCATTCTGTGAAACTTCTTTCTGATCTGAGCATTCAGCTAACAGAGTTAAACCATACTTTTGATTGAGCAGTTTTGAAACACTCTGTCTGTAGAAAATGCAACTGGACATTCGTAGCGCTAAGTGGGTAATAGTGGAAAAAAGAATATGTTCAAATATAAACTACACAGAAGCATTGTATGAAACTTCTTTCTGTTCTGTGCATTCAACTAACAGAGTTGAACCTTACTTTTGATTGAGCCTTTCTGAAACACTCTTTCTGTAGAAACTGCAATTGGACATTCTGAGCGCTAAGAGGCCTCTATTGGGAAAAATAATATCTTCAAATAAAAACTACACAGAAGCATTGTGTGAAACTTATTTCTGATATGTTCATTAAGCTAGCAGAGTTAAACCATACTTTTGATTGCGCAGTTCTGAACACTCTTTCTGTAGAAAATGCAAGTGGACATTCGGAGCGCTAAGAGGGTAATAGTGGAAAAAGGAATATATTCAAATATAAACTACACAGTAGCATTCTGTGAAAATTCTTTCTGTGCTGTGCATTCAACTAACAGAGTTGAACCTTACTTTTGATTGAGCCGTTCTGAAACACTGTTTCTGTAGAAACTGCAATTGGACATGCTAAGCGCTAAGAGGCCTACATTGGGAAAAAGAATATCTTCAAATAAAAACTACACAGATGCATTCTGTGAAACTTATTTCTGATCTGTAAATTCAGTTAACAGAGAAAAAACATATTTTTGATTGAGCAGTTATGAAACACTCTTTTTGTAGAAAATGCAAGTGGAGATTCGGAGCGCTAAGAGGGTAATAGTGGAAAAAGGAATGTCTTCAAATATAAACTACACAGAATCATTCGGTGAAACTTCTTTCTGATCTGTGCATTCAGCTAACAGAGTTAAACCATACTTTTGATTGAGCAGATCTGAACACTCTTTCTGTAGAAAATGCAACTGGAAATTTGGAGCGCTAAGAGCGTAGTAGTGGAAAAAGGAATATATTCAAATATAAACTACACAGAAGCATTCTGTGAAACTTCTTTCTGATCTGAGCATTCAGCTAACAGAGTTAAACCATACTTTTGATTGAGCAGTTTTGAAACACTCTGTCTGTAGAAAATGCAACTGGACATTCGTAGCGCTAAGTGGGTAATAGTGGACAAAAGTATATGTGCAAATATAAACTACACAGAAGCATTGTATGAAACTTCTTTCTGTTCTGTGCATTCAACTAACAGAGTTGAACCTTACTTTTGATTGAGCCGTTCTGAAACACTCTTTCTGTAGAAACTGCAATTGGACATTCTGAGCGCTAGGAGGCCTATATTGGGAAAAAGAATGTCTACAAATAAAAACTACACAGAAGAATTGTGTGAAACTTCTTTCTGTTCTGTTTGTTCAACTAAAAGAGTTGAACCTTAGTTTTGATTGAGCCGTTCTGAAACACTCTTTCTGTAGAAAATGCAAGTGGAGATTCGGAGCGCTAAGAGGGTAATAGTGGAAAAAGGAATGTCTCCAAATATAAACTACACAGAATCATTCTGTGAAACTTTTTGTGATCTGTGCATTCAGCTAACAGAGTTAAACCATACTTTTGATTGAGCAGATCTGAACACTCTTTCTGTAGAAAATGCAACTGGACATTTGGAGCGCTAAGAGAGTAGTAGTGGAAAAAGGAATATATTCAAATATAAACTACACAGAAGCATTCTGTGAAACTTCTTTCTGATCTGAGCATTCAGCTAACAGAGTTAAACCATACTTTTGATTGAGCAGTTTTGAAACACTCTGTCTGTAGAAAATGCAACTGGACATTCGTAGCGCTAAGTGGGTAATAGTGGAAAAAAGAATATGTTCAAATATAAACTACACAGAAGCATTGTATGAAACTTCTTTCTGTTCTGTGCATTCAACTAACAGAGTTGAACCTTACTTTTGATTGAGCCTTTCTGAAACACTCTTTCTGTAGAAACTGCAATTGGACATTCTGAGCGCTAAGAGGCCTCTATTGGGAAAAATAATATCTTCAAATAAAAACTACACAGAAGCATTGTGTGAAACTTATTTCTGATATGTTCATTAAGCTAGCAGAGTTAAACCATACTTTTGATTGCGCAGTTCTGAACACTCTTTCTGTAGAAAATGCAAGTGGACATTCGGAGCGCTAAGAGGGTAATAGTGGAAAAAGGAATATATTCAAATATAAACTACACAGTAGCATTCTGTGAAAATTCTTTCTGTGCTGTGCATTCAACTAACAGTGTTGAACCTTACTTTTGATTGAGCCGTTCTGAAACACTGTTTCTGTAGAAACTGCAATTTTACATGCTAAGCGCTAAGAGGCCTACATTGGGAAAAAGAATATCTTCAAATAAAAACTACACAGATGCATTCTGTGAAACTTATTTCTGATCTGTAAATTCAGTTAACAGAGAAAAAACATATTTTTGATTGAGCAGTTATGAAACACTCTTTTTGTAGAAAATGCAAGTGGAGATTCGGAGCGCTAAGAGGGTAATAGTGGAAAAAGGAATGTCTTCAAATATAAACTACACAGAATCATTCGGTGAAACTTCTTTCTGATCTGTGCATTCAGCTAACAGAGTTAAACCATACTTTTGATTGAGCAGATCTGAACACTCTTTCTGTAGAAAATGCAACTGGACATTTGGAGCGCTAAGAGCGTAGTAGTGGAAAAAGGAATATATTCAAATATAAACTACACAGAAGCATTCTGTGAAACTTCTTTCTGATCTGAGCATTCAGCTAACAGAGTTAAACCATACTTTTGATTGAGCAGTTTTGAAACACTCTGTCTGTAGAAAATGCAACTGGACATTCGTAGCGCTATGTGGGTAATAGTGGAAAAAAGAATATGTTCAAATATAAACTACACAGAAGCATTGTATGAAACTTCTTTCTGTTCTGTGCATTCAACTAACAGAGTTGAACCTTACTTTTGATTGAGCCGTTCTGAAACACTCTTTCTGTAGAAACTGCAATTGGACATTCTGAGCGCTAGGAGGCCTATATTGGGAAAAAGAATGTCTACAATTAAAAACTACACAGAAGAATTGTGTGAAACTTCTTTCTGTTCTGTTTGTTCAACTAAAAGAGTTGAACCTTAGTTTTGATTGAGCCGTTCTGAAACACTCTTTCTGTAGAAAATGCAAGTGGAGATTCGGAGCGCTAAGAGGGTAATAGTGGAAAAAGGAATGTCTCCAAATATAAACTACACAGAATCATTCTGTGAAAATTTTGTGATCTGTGCATTCAGCTAACAGAGTTAAACCATACTTTTGATTGAGCAGATCTGAACACTCTTTCTGTAGAAAATGCAACTGGACATTTTGAGCGCTAAGAGAGTAGTAGTGGAAAAAGGAATATATTCAAATATAAACTACACAGAAGCATTCTGTGAAACTTCTTTCTGATCTGAGCATTCAGCTAACAGAGTTAAACCATACTTTTGATTGAGCAGTTTTGAAACACTCTGTCTGTAGAAAATGCAACTGGACATTCGTAGCGCTAAGTGGGTAATAGTGGAAAAAAGAATATGTTCAAATATAAACTACACAGAAGCATTGTATGAAACTTCTTTCTGTTCTGTGCATTCAACTAACAGAGTTGAACCTTACTTTTGATTGAGCCTTTCTGAAACACTCTTTCTGTAGAAACTGCAGTTGGACATTCTGAGCGCTAAGAGGCCTCTATTGGGAAAAATAATATCTTCAAATAAAAACTACACAGAAGCATTTTGTGAAACTTATTTCTGATATGTTCATTAAGCTAGCAGAGTTAAACCATACTTTTGATTGCGCAGTTCTGAACACTCTTTCTGTAGAAAATGCAAGTGGACATTCGGAGCGCTAAGAGGGTAATAGTGGAAAAAGGAATATATTCAAATATAAACTACACAGTAGCATTCTGTGAAAATTCTTTCTGTTCTGTGCATTCAACTAACAGAGTTGAACCTTACTTTTGATTGAGCCCTTCTGAAACACTCTTTCTGTAGAAACTGCAATTGGACATGCTAAGCGCTAAGAGGCCTACATTGGGAAAAAGAATATCTTCAAATAAAAACTACACAGATGCATTCTGTGAAACTTATTTCTGATCTGTAAATTCAGTTAACAGAGATAAAACATATTTTTGATTGAGCAGTTATGAAACACTCTTTTTGTAGAAAATGCAAGTGGAGATTCGGAGCGCTAAGAGGGTAATAGTGGAAAAAGGAATGTCTTCAAATATAAACTACACAGAATCATTCGGTGAAACTTCTTTCTGATCTGTGCATTCAGCTAACAGAGTTAAACCATACTTTTGATTGAGCAGATCTGAACACTCTTTCTGTAGAAAATGCAACTGGAAATTTGGAGCGCTAAGAGCGTAGTAGTGGAAAAAGGAATATATTCAAATATAAACTACACAGAAGCATTCTGTGAAACTTCTTTCTGATCTGAGCATTCAGCTAACAGAGTTAAAGCATACCTTTGATTGAGCAGTTTTGAAACACTCTGTCTGTAGAAAATGCAACTGGACATTCGTAGCGCTAAGTGGGTAATAGTGGACAAAAGTATATGTGCAAATATAAACTACACAGAAGCATTGTATGAAACTTCTTTCTGTTCTGTGCATTCAACTAACAGAGTTGAACCTTACTTTTGATTGAGCCGTTCTGAAACACTCTTTCTGTAGAAACTGCAATTGGACATTCTGAGCGCTAGGAGGCCTATATTGGGAAAAAGAATGTCTACAAATAAAAACTACACAGAAGAATTGTGTGAAACTTCTTTCTGTTCTGTTTGTTCAACTAAAAGAGTTGAACCTTAGTTTTGATTGAGCCGTTCTGAAACACTCTTTCTGTAGAAAATGCAAGTGGAGATTCGGAGCGCTAAGAGGGTAATAGTGGAAAAAGGAATGTCTCCAAATATAAACTACACAGAATCATTCTGTGAAACTTTTTGTGATCTGTGCATTCAGCTAACAGAGTTAAACCATACTTTTGATTGAGCAGATCTGAACACTCTTTCTGTAGAAAATGCAACTGGACATTTGGAGCGCTAAGAGAGTAGTAGTGGAAAAAGGAATATATTCAAATATAAACTACACAGAAGCATTCTGTGAAACTTCTTTCTGATCTGAGCATTCAGCTAACAGAGTTAAACCATACTTTTGATTGAGCAGTTTTGAAACACTCTGTATGTAGAAAATGCAACTGGACATTCGTAGCGCTAAGTGGGTAATAGTGGAAAAAAGAATATGTTCAAATATAAACTACACAGAAGCATTGTATGAAACTTCTTTCTGTTCTGTGCATTCAACTAACAGAGTTGAACCTTACTTTTGATTGAGCCTTTCTGAAACACTCTTTCTGTAGAAACTGCAATTGGACATTCTGAGCGCTAAGAGGCCTCTATTGGGAAAAATAATATCTTCAAATAAAAACTACACAGAAGCATTGTGTGAAACTTATTTCTGATATGTTCATTAAGCTAGCAGAGTTAAACCATACTTTTGATTGCGCAGTTCTGAACACTCTTTCTGTAGAAAATGCAAGTGGACATTCGGAGCGCTAAGAGGGTAATAGTGGAAAAAGGAATATATTCAAATATAAACTACACAGTAGCATTCTGTGAAAATTATTTCTGTGCTGTGCATTCAACTAACAGAGTTGAACCTTACTTTTGATTGAGCCGTTCTGAAACACTGTTTCTGTAGAAACTGCAATTGGACATGCTAAGCGCTAAGAGGCCTACATTGGGAAAAAGAATATCTTCAAATAAAAACTACACAGATGCATTCTGTGAAACTTATTTCTGATCTGTAAATTCAGTTAACAGAGAAAAAACATATTTTTGATTGAGCAGTTATGAAACACTCTTTTTGTAGAAAATGCAAGTGGAGATTCGGAGCGCTAAGAGGGTAATAGTGGAAAAAGGAATGTCTTCAAATATAAACTACACAGAATCATTCGGTGAAACTTCTTTCTGATCTGTGCATTCAGCTAACAGAGTTAAACCATACTTTTGATTGAGCAGATCTGAACACTCTTTCTGTAGAAAATGCAACTGGAAATTTGGAGCGCTAAGAGCGTAGTAGTGGAAAAAGGAATATATTCAAATATAAACTACACAGAAGCATTCTGTGAAACTTCTTTCTGATCTGAGCATTCAGCTAACAGAGTTAAACCATACTTTTGATTGAGCAGTTTTGAAACACTCTGTCTGTAGAAAATGCAACTGGACATTCGTAGCGCTAAGTGGGTAATAGTGGACAAAAGTATATGTGCAAATATAAACTACACAGAAGCATTGTATGAAACTTCTTTCTGTTCTGTGCATTCAACTAACAGAGTTGAACCTTACTTTGATTGAGCCGTTCTGAAACACTCTTTCTGTAGAAACTGCAATTGGACATTCTGAGCGCTAGGAGGCCTATATTGGGAAAAAGAATGTCTACAAATAAAAACTACACAGAAGAATTGTGTGAAACTTCTTTCTGTTCTGTTTGTTCAACTAAAAGAGTTGAACCTTAGTTTTGATTGAGCCGTTCTGAAACACTCTTTCTGTAGAAAATGCAAGTGGAGATTCGGAGCGCTAAGAGGGTAATAGTGGAAAAAGGAATGTCTCCAAATATAAACTACACAGAATCATTCTGTGAAACTTTTTGTGATCTGTGCATTCAGCTAACAGAGTTAAACCATACTTTTGATTGAGCAGATCTGAACACTCTTTCTGTAGAAAATGCAACTGGACATTTGGAGCGCTAAGAGAGTAGTAGTGGAAAAAGGAATATATTCAAACATAAACTACACAGAAGCATTCTGTGAAACTTCTTTCTGATCTGAGCATTCAGCTAACAGAGTTAAACCATACTTTTGATTGAGCAGTTTTGAAACACTCTGTCTGTAGAAAATGCAACTGGACATTCGTAGCGCTAAGTGGGTAATAGTGGAAAAAAGAATATGTTCAAATATAAACTACACAGAAGCATTGTATGAAACTTCTTTCTGTTCTGTGCATTCAACTAACAGAGTTGAACCTTACTTTTGATTGAGCCTTTCTGAAACACTCTTTCTGTAGAAACTGCAATTGGACATTCTGAGCGCTAAGAGGCCTCTATTGGGAAAAATAATATCTTCAAATAAAAACTACACAGAAGCATTGTGTGAAACTTATTTCTGATATGTTCATTAAGCTAGCAGAGTTAAACCATACTTTTGATTGCGCAGTTCTGAACACTCTTTCTGTAGAAAATGCAAGTGGACATTCGGAGCGCTAAGAGGGTAATAGTGGAAAAAGGAATATATTCAAATATAAACTACACAGTAGCATTCTGTGAAAATTCTTTCTGTGCTGTGCATTCAACTAACAGTGTTGAACCTTACTTTTGATTGAGCCGTTCTGAAACACTGTTTCTGTAGAAACTGCAATTGGACATGCTAAGCGCTAAGAGGCCTACATTGGGAAAAAGAATATCTTCAAATAAAAACTACACAGATGCATTCTGTGAAACTTATTTCTGATCTGTAAATTCAGTTAACAGAGAAAAAACATATTTTTGATTGAGCAGTTATGAAACACTCTTTTTGTAGAAAATGCAAGTGGAGATTCGGAGCGCTAAGAGGGTAATAGTGGAAAAAGGAATGTCTTCAAATATAAACTACACAGAATCATTCGGTGAAACTTCTTTCTGATCTGTGCATTCAGCTAACAGAGTTAAACCATACTTTTGATTGAGCAGATCTGAACACTCTTTCTGTAGAAAATGCAACTGGACATTTGGAGCGCTAAGAGCGTAGTAGTGGAAAAAGGAATATATTCAAATATAAACTACACAGAAGCATTCTGTGAAACTTCTTTCTGATCTGAGCATTCAGCTAACAGAGTTAAACCATACTTTTGATTGAGCAGTTTTGAAACACTCTGTCTGTAGAAAATGCAACTGGACATTCGTAGCGCTATGTGGGTAATAGTGGAAAAAAGAATATGTTCAAATATAAACTACACAGAAGCATTGTATGAAACTTCTTTCTGTTCTGTGCATTCAACTAACAGAGTTGAACCTTACTTTTGATTGAGCCGTTCTGAAACACTCTTTCTGTAGAAACTGCAATTGGACATTCTGAGCGCTAGGAGGCCTATATTGGGAAAAAGAATGTCTACAATTAAAAACTACACAGAAGAATTGTGTGAAACTTCTTTCTGTTCTGTTTGTTCAACTAAAAGAGTTGAACCTTAGTTTTGATTGAGCCGTTCTGAAACACTCTTTCTGTAGAAAATGCAAGTGGATATCGGAGCGCTAAGAGGGTAATAGTGGAAAAAGGAATGTCTCCAAATATAAACTACACAGAATCATTCTGTGAAACTTCTTTCTGATCTGTGCTTTCAGCTAACAGAGTTAAACCATACTTTTGATAGAGCAGATCTGAACACTCTTTCTGTAGAAAATGCAACTGGACATTTGGAGCGCTAAGAGAGTAGTAGTGGAAAAAGGATTATATTCAAATATAAACTACACAGAAGCATTCTGTGAAACTTCTTTCTGATCTGAGCATTCAGCTAACAGAGTTAAACCATACTTTTGATTGAGCAGTTTTGAAACACTCTGTCTGTAGAAAATGCAACTGGACATTCGTAGCGCTAAGTGGGTAATAGTGGAAAAAAGAATATGTTCAAATATAAACTACACAGAAGCATTGTATGAAACTTCTTTCTGTTCTGTGCATTCAACTAACAGAGTTGAACCTTACTTTTGATTGAGCCTTTCTGAAACACTCTTTCTGTAGAAACTGCAATTGGACATTCTGAGCGCTAAGAGGCCTCTATTGGGAAAAATAATATCTTCAAATAAAAACTACACAGAAGCATTGTGTGAAACTTATTTCTGATATGTTCATTAAGCTAGCAGAGTTAAACCATACTTTTGATTGCGCAGTTCTGAACACTCTTTCTGTAGAAAATGCAAGTGGACATTCGGAGCGCTAAGAGGGTAATAGTGGAAAAAGGAATATATTCAAATATAAACTACACAGTAGCATTCTGTGAAAATTCTTTCTGTGCTGTGCATTCAACTAACAGAGTTGAACCTTACTTTTGATTGAGCCGTTCTGAAACACTGTTTCTGTAGAAACTGCAATTGGACATGCTAAGCGCTAAGAGGCCTACATTGGGAAAAAGAATATCTTCAAATAAAAACTACACAGATGCATTCTGTGAAACTTATTTCTGATCTGTAAATTCAGTTAACAGAGAAAAAACATATTTTTGATTGAGCAGTTATGAAACACTCTTTTTGTAGAAAATGCAAGTGGAGATTCGGAGCGCTAAGAGGGTAATAGTGGAAAAAGGAATGTCTTCAAATATAAACTACACAGAATCATTCGGTGAAACTTCTTTCTGATCTGTGCATTCAGCTAACAGAGTTAAACCATACTTTTGATTGAGCAGATCTGAACACTCTTTCTGTAGAAAATGCAACTGGAAATTTGGAGCGCTAAGAGCGTAGTAGTGGAAAAAGGAATATATTCAAATATAAACTACACAGAAGCATTCTGTGAAACTTCTTTCTGATCTGAGCATTCAGCTAACAGAGTTAAACCATACTTTTGATTGAGCAGTTTTGAAACACTCTGTCTGTAGAAAATGCAACTGGACATTCGTAGCGCTAAGTGGGTAATAGTGGACAAAAGTATATGTGCAAATATAAACTACACAGAAGCATTGTATGAAACTTCTTTCTGTTCTGTGCATTCAACTAACAGAGTTGAACCTTACTTTTGATTGAGCCGTTCTGAAACACTCTTTCTGTAGAAACTGCAATTGGACATTCTGAGCGCTAGGAGGCCTATATTGGGAAAAAGAATGTCTACAAATAAAAACTACACAGAAGAATTGTGTGAAACTTCTTTCTGTTCTGTTTGTTCAACTAAAAGAGTTGAACCTTAGTTTTGATTGAGCCGTTCTGAAACACTCTTTCTGTAGAAAATGCAAGTGGAGATTCGGAGCGCTAAGAGGGTAATAGTGGAAAAAGGAATGTCTCCAAATATAAACTACACAGAATCATTCTGTGAAACTTTTTGTGATCTGTGCATTCAGCTAACAGAGTTAAACCATACTTTTGATTGAGCAGATCTGAACACTCTTTCTGTAGAAAATGCAACTGGACATTTGGAGCGCTAAGAGAGTAGTAGTGGAAAAAGGAATATATTCAAACATAAACTACACAGAAGCATTCTGTGAAACTTCTTTCTGATCTGAGCATTCAGCTAACAGAGTTAAACCATACTTTTGATTGAGCAGTTTTGAAACACTCTGTCTGTAGAAAATGCAACTGGACATTCGTAGCGCTAAGTGGGTAATAGTGGAAAAAAGAATATGTTCAAATATAAACTACACAGAAGCATTGTATGAAACTTCTTTCTGTTCTGTGCATTCAACTAACAGAGTTGAACCTTACTTTTGATTGAGCCTTTCTGAAACACTCTTTCTGTAGAAACTGCAATTGGACATTCTGAGCGCTAAGAGGCCTCTATTGGGAAAAATAATATCTTCAAATAAAAACTACACAGAAGCATTGTGTGAAACTTATTTCTGATATGTTCATTAAGCTAGCAGAGTTAAACCATACTTTTGATTGCGCAGTTCTGAACACTCTTTCTGTAGAAAATGCAAGTGGACATTCGGAGCGCTAAGAGGGTAATAGTGGAAAAAGGAATATATTCAAATATAAACTACACAGTAGCATTCTGTGAAAATTCTTTCTGTGCTGTGCATTCAACTAACAGTGTTGAACCTTACTTTTGATTGAGCCGTTCTGAAACACTGTTTCTGTAGAAACTGCAATTGGACATGCTAAGCGCTAAGAGGCCTACATTGGGAAAAAGAATATCTTCAAATAAAAACTACACAGATGCATTCTGTGAAACTTATTTCTGATCTGTAAATTCAGTTAACAGAGAAAAAACATATTTTTGATTGAGCAGTTATGAAACACTCTTTTTGTAGAAAATGCAAGTGGAGATTCGGAGCGCTAAGAGGGTAATAGTGGAAAAAGGAATGTCTTCAAATATAAACTACACAGAATCATTCGGTGAAACTTCTTTCTGATCTGTGCATTCAGCTAACAGAGTTAAACCATACTTTTGATTGAGCAGATCTGAACACTCTTTCTGTAGAAAATGCAACTGGACATTTGGAGCGCTAAGAGCGTAGTAGTGGAAAAAGGAATATATTCAAATATAAACTACACAGAAGCATTCTGTGAAACTTCTTTCTGATCTGAGCATTCAGCTAACAGAGTTAAACCATACTTTTGATTGAGCAGTTTTGAAACACTCTGTCTGTAGAAAATGCAACTGGACATTCGTAGCGCTATGTGGGTAATAGTGGAAAAAAGAATATGTTCAAATATAAACTACACAGAAGCATTGTATGAAACTTCTTTCTGTTCTGTGCATTCAACTAACAGAGTTGAACCTTACTTTTGATTGAGCCGTTCTGAAACACTCTTTCTGTAGAAACTGCAATTGGACATTCTGAGCGCTAGGAGGCCTATATTGGGAAAAAGAATGTCTACAATTAAAAACTACACAGAAGAATTGTGTGAAACTTCTTTCTGTTCTGTTTGTTCAACTAAAAGAGTTGAACCTTAGTTTTGATTGAGCCGTTCTGAAACACTCTTTCTGTAGAAAATGCAAGTGGATATCGGAGCGCTAAGAGGGTAATAGTGGAAAAAGGAATGTCTCCAAATATAAACTACACAGAATCATTCTGTGAAATTTCTTTCTGATCTGTGCTTTCAGCTAACAGAGTTAAACCATACTTTTGATAGAGCAGATCTGAACACTCTTTCTGTAGAAAATGCAACTGGACATTTGGAGCGCTAAGAGAGTAGTAGTGGAAAAAGGATTATATTCAAATATAAACTACACAGAAGCATTCTGTGAAACTTCTTTCTGATCTGAGCATTCAGCTAACAGAGTTAAACCATACTTTTGATTGAGCAGTTTTGAAACACTCTGTCTGTAGAAAATGCAACTGGACATTCGTAGCGCTAAGTGGGTAATAGTGGAAAAAAGAATATGTTCAAATATAAACTACACAGAAGCATTGTATGAAACTTCTTTCTGTTCTGTGCATTCAACTAACAGAGTTGAACCTTACTTTTGATTGAGCCTTTCTGAAACACTCTTTCTGTAGAAACTGCAATTGGACATTCTGAGCGCTAAGAGGCCTCTATTGGGAAAAATAATATCTTCAAATAAAAACTACACAGAAGCATTGTGTGAAACTTATTTCTGATATGTTCATTAAGCTAGCAGAGTTAAACCATACTTTTGATTGCGCAGTTCTGAACACTCTTTCTGTAGAAAATGCAAGTGGACATTCGGAGCGCTAAGAGGGTAATAGTGGAAAAAGGAATATATTCAAATATAAACTACACAGTAGCATTCTGTGAAAATTCTTTCTGTGCTGTGCATTCAACTAACAGAGTTGAACCTTACTTTTGATTGAGCCGTTCTGAAACACTGTTTCTGTAGAAACTGCAATTGGACATGCTAAGCGCTAAGAGGCCTACATTGGGAAAAAGAATATCTTCAAATAAAAACTACACAGATGCATTCTGTGAAACTTATTTCTGATCTGTAAATTCAGTTAACAGAGAAAAAACATATTTTTGATTGAGCAGTTATGAAACACTCTTTTTGTAGAAAATGCAAGTGGAGATTCGGAGCGCTAAGAGGGTAATAGTGGAAAAAGGAATGTCTTCAAATATAAACTACACAGAATCATTCGGTGAAACTTCTTTCTGATCTGTGCATTCAGCTAACAGAGTTAAACCATACTTTTGATTGAGCAGATCTGAACACTCTTTCTGTAGAAAATGCAACTGGAAATTTGGAGCGCTAAGAGCGTAGTAGTGGAAAAAGGAATATATTCAAATATAAACTACACAGAAGCATTCTGTGAAACTTCTTTCTGATCTGAGCATTCAGCTAACAGAGTTAAACCATACTTTTGATTGAGCAGTTTTGAAACACTCTGTCTGTAGAAAATGCAACTGGACATTCGTAGCGCTAAGTGGGTAATAGTGGACAAAAGTATATGTGCAAATATAAACTACACAGAAGCATTGTATGAAACTTCTTTCTGTTCTGTGCATTCAACTAACAGAGTTGAACCTTACTTTTGATTGAGCCGTTCTGAAACACTCTTTCTGTAGAAACTGCAATTGGACATTCTGAGCGCTAGGAGGCCTATATTGGGAAAAAGAATGTCTACAAATAAAAACTACACAGAAGAATTGTGTGAAACTTCTTTCTGTTCTGTTTGTTCAACTAAAAGAGTTGAACCTTAGTTTTGATTGAGCCGTTCTGAAACACTCTTTCTGTAGAAAATGCAAGTGGAGATTCGGAGCGCTAAGAGGGTAATAGTGGAAAAAGGAATGTCTCCAAATATAAACTACACAGAATCATTCTGTGAAACTTTTTGTGATCTGTGCATTCAGCTAACAGAGTTAAACCATACTTTTGATTGAGCAGATCTGAACACTCTTTCTGTAGAAAATGCAACTGGACATTTGGAGCGCTAAGAGAGTAGTAGTGGAAAAAGGAATATATTCAAATATAAACTACACAGAAGCATTCTGTGAAACTTCTTTCTGATCTGAGCATTCAGCTAACAGAGTTAAACCATACTTTTGATTGAGCAGTTTTGAAACACTCTGTCTGTAGAAAATGCAACTGGACATTCGTAGCGCTAAGTGGGTAATAGTGGAAAAAAGAATATGTTCAAATATAAACTACACAGAAGCATTGTATGAAACTTCTTTCTGTTCTGTGCATTCAACTAACAGAGTTGAACCTTACTTTTGATTGAGCCTTTCTGAAACACTCTTTCTGTAGAAACTGCAATTGGACATTCTGAGCGCTAAGAGGCCTCTATTGGGAAAAATAATATCTTCAAATAAAAACTACACAGAAGCATTGTGTGAAACTTATTTCTGATATGTTCATTAAGCTAGCAGAGTTAAACCATACTTTTGATTGCGCAGTTCTGAACACTCTTTCTGTAGAAAATGCAAGTGGACATTCGGAGCGCTAAGAGGGTAATAGTGGAAAAAGGAATATATTCAAATATAAACTACACAGTAGCATTCTGTGAAAATTCTTTCTGTGCTGTGCATTCAACTAACAGTGTTGAACCTTACTTTTGATTGAGCCGTTCAGAAACACTGTTTCTGTAGAAACTGCAATTGGACATGCTAAGCGCTAAGAGGCCTACATTGGGAAAAAGAATATCTTCAAATAAAAACTACACAGATGCATTCTGTGAAACTTATTTCTGATCTGTAAATTCAGTTAACAGAGAAAAAACATATTTTTGATTGAGCAGTTATGAAACACTCTTTTTGTAGAAAATGCAAGTGGAGATTCGG
Organism: Symphalangus syndactylus; assembly: GCF_028878055.3. Classification (NCBI taxonomy): domain Eukaryota; kingdom Metazoa; phylum Chordata; class Mammalia; order Primates; family Hylobatidae; genus Symphalangus; species Symphalangus syndactylus. Next base: position 165,201,575 of record NC_072426.2, read on the forward strand.
AGCGCTAAGAGGGTAATAGTGGAAAAAGGAATGTCTTCAAATATAAACTACACAGAATCATTCGGTGAAACTTCTTTCTGATCTGTGCATTCAGCTAACAGAGTTAAACCATACTTTTGATTGAGCAGATCTGAACACTCTTTCTGTAGAAAATGCAACTGGACATTTGGAGCGCTAAGAGCGTAGTAGTGGAAAAAGGAATATATTCAAATATAAACTACACAGAAGCATTCTGTGAAACTTCTTTCTGATCTGAGCATTCAGCTAACAGAGTTAAACCATACTTTTGATTGAGCAGTTTTGAAACACTCTGTCTGTAGAAAATGCAACTGGACATTCGTAGCGCTATGTGGGTAATAGTGGAAAAAAGAATATGTTCAAATATAAACTACACAGAAGCATTGTATGAAACTTCTTTCTGTTCTGTGCATTCAACTAACAGAGTTGAACCTTACTTTTGATTGAGCCGTTCTGAAACACTCTTTCTGTAGAAACTGCAATTGGACATTCTGAGCGCTAGGAGGCCTATATTGGGAAAAAGAATGTCTACAATTAAAAACTACACAGAAGAATTGTGTGAAACTTCTTTCTGTTCTGTTTGTTCAACTAAAAGAGTTGAACCTTAGTTTTGATTGAGCCGTTCTGAAACACTCTTTCTGTAGAAAATGCAAGTGGAGATTCGGAGCGCTAAGAGGGTAATAGTGGAAAAAGGAATGTCTCCAAATATAAACTACACAGAATCATTCTGTGAAAATTTTGTGATCTGTGCATTCAGCTAACAGAGTTAAACCATACTTTTGATTGAGCAGATCTGAACACTCTTTCTGTAGAAAATGCAACTGGACATTTTGAGCGCTAAGAGAGTAGTAGTGGAAAAAGGAATATATTCAAATATAAACTACACAGAAGCATTCTGTGAAACTTCTTTCTGATCTGAGCATTCAGCTAACAGAGTTAAACCATACTTTTGATTGAGCAGTTTTGAAACACTCTGTCTGTAGAAAATGCAACTGGACATTCGTAGCGCTAAGTGGGTAATAGTGGAAAAAAGAATATGTTCAAATATAAACTACACAGAAGCATTGTATGAAACTTCTTTCTGTTCTGTGCATTCAACTAACAGAGTTGAACCTTACTTTTGATTGAGCCTTTCTGAAACACTCTTTCTGTAGAAACTGCAGTTGGACATTCTGAGCGCTAAGAGGCCTCTATTGGGAAAAATAATATCTTCAAATAAAAACTACACAGAAGCATTTTGTGAAACTTATTTCTGATATGTTCATTAAGCTAGCAGAGTTAAACCATACTTTTGATTGCGCAGTTCTGAACACTCTTTCTGTAGAAAATGCAAGTGGACATTCGGAGCGCTAAGAGGGTAATAGTGGAAAAAGGAATATATTCAAATATAAACTACACAGTAGCATTCTGTGAAAATTCTTTCTGTGCTGTGCATTCAACTAACAGAGTTGAACCTTACTTTTGATTGAGCCGTTCTGAAACACTGTTTCTGCAGAAACTGCAATTGGACATGCTAAGCGCTAAGAGGCCTACATTGGGAAAAAGAATATCTTCAAATAAAAACTACACAGATGCATTCTGTGAAACTTATTTCTGATCTGTAAATTCAGTTAACAGAGAAAAAACATATTTTTGATTGAGCAGTTATGAAACACTCTTTTTGTAGAAAATGCAAGTGGAGATTCGGAGCGCTAAGAGGGTAATAGTGGAAAAAGGAATGTCTTCAAATATAAACTACACAGAATCATTCGGTGAAACTTCTTTCTGATCTGTGCATTCAGCTAACAGAGTTAAACCATACTTTAGATTGAGCAGATCTGAACACTCTTTCTGTAGAAAATGCAACTGGACATTTGGAGCGCTAAGAGCGTAGTAGTGGAAAAAGGAATATATTCAAATATAAACTACACAGAAGCATTCTGTGAAACTTCTTTCTGATCTGAGCATTCAGCTAACAGAGTTAAACCATACTTTTGATTGAGCAGTTTTGAAACACTCTGTCTGTAGAAAATGCAACTGGACATTCGTAGCGCTATGTGGGTAATAGTGGAAAAAAGAATATGTTCAAATATAAACTACACAGAAGCATTGTATGAAACTTCTTTCTGTTCTGTGCATTCAACTAACAGAGTTGAACCTTACTTTTGATTGAGCCGTTCTGAAACACTCTTTCTGTAGAAACTGCAATTGGACATTCTGAGCGCTAGGAGGCCTATATTGGGAAAAAGAATGTCTACAAATAAAAACTACACAGAAGAATTGTGTGAAACTTCTTTCTGTTCTGTTTGTTCAACTAAAAGAGTTGAACCTTAGTTTTGATTGAGCCGTTCTGAAACACTCTTTCTGTAGAAAATGCAAGTGGAGATTCGGAGCGCTAAGAGGGTAATAGTGGAAAAAGGAATGTCTCCAAATATAAACTACACAGAATCATTCTGTGAAACTTTTTGTGATCTGTGCATTCAGCTAACAGAGTTAAACCATACTTTTGATTGAGCAGATCTGAACACTCTTTCTGTAGAAAATGCAACTGGACATTTTGAGCGCTAAGAGAGTAGTAGTGGAAAAAGGAATATATTCAAATATAAACTACACAGAAGCATTCTGTGAAACTTCTTTCTGATCTGAGCATTCAGCTAACAGAGTTAAACCATACTTTTGATTGAGCAGTTTTGAAACACTCTGTCTGTAGAAAATGCAACTGGACATTCGTAGCGCTAAGTGGGTAATAGTGGAAAAAAGAATATGTTCAAATATAAACTACACAGAAGCATTGTATGAAACTTCTTTCTGTTCTGTGTATTCAACTAACAGAGTTGAACCTTACTTTTGATTGAGCCTTTCTGAAACACTCTTTCTGTAGAAACTGCAATTGGACATTCTGAGCGCTAAGAGGCCTCTATTGGGAAAAATAATATCTTCAAATAAAAACTACACAGAAGCATTGTGTGAAACTTATTTCTGATATGTTCATTAAGCTAGCAGAGTTAAACCATACTTTTGATTGCGCAGTTCTGAACACTCTTTCTGTAGAAAATGCAAGTGGACATTCGGAGCGCTAAGAGGGTAATAGTGGAAAAAGGAATATATTCAAATATAAACTACACAGTAGCATTCTGTGAAAATTCTTTCTGTGCTGTGCATTCAACTAACAGAGTTGAACCTTACTTTTGATTGAGCCGTTCTGAAACACTGTTTCTGTAGAAACTGCAATTGGACATGCTAAGCGCTAAGAGGCCTACATTGGGAAAAAGAATATCTTCAAATAAAAACTACACAGATGCATTCTGTGAAACTTATTTCTGATCTGTAAATTCAGTTAACAGAGAAAAAACATATTTTTGATTGAGCAGTTATGAAACACTCTTTTTGTAGAAAATGCAAGTGGAGATTCGGAGCGCTAAGAGGGTAATAGTGGAAAAAGGAATGTCTTCAAATATAAACTACACAGAATCATTCGGTGAAACTTCTTTCTGATCTGTGCATTCAGCTAACAGAGTTAAACCATACTTTAGATTGAGCAGATCTGAACACTCTTTCTGTAGAAAATGCAACTGGACATTTGGAGCGCTAAGAGCGTAGTAGTGGAAAAAGGAATATATTCAAATATAAACTACACAGAAGCATTCTGTGAAACTTCTTTCTGATCTGAGCATTCAGCTAACAGAGTTAAACCATACTTTTGATTGAGCAGTTTTGAAACACTCTGTCTGTAGAAAATGCAACTGGACATTCGTAGCGCTATGTGGGTAATAGTGGAAAAAAGAATATGTTCAAATATAAACTACACAGAAGCATTGTATGAAACTTCTTTCTGTTCTGTGCATTCAAGTAACAGAGTTGAACCTTACTTTTGATTGAACCGTTCTGAAACACTCTTTCTGTAGAAACTGCAATTGGACATTCTGAGCGCTAGGAGGCCTATATTGGGAAAAAGAATGTCTACAATTAAAAACTACACAGAAGAATTGTGTGAAACTTCTTTCTGTTCTGTTTGTTCAACTAAAAGAGTTGAACCTTAGTTTTGATTGAGCCGTTCTGAAACACTCTTTCTGTAGAAAATGCAAGTGGATATCGGAGCGCTAAGAGGGTAATAGTGGAAAAAGGAATGTCTCCAAATATAAACTACACAGAATCATTCTGTGAAACTTCTTTCTGATCTGTGCATTCAGCTAACAGAGTTAAACCATACTTTTGATTGAGCAGATCTGAACACTCTTTCTGTAGAAAATGCAACTGGACATTTGGAGCGCTAAGAGAGTAGTAGTGGAAAAAGGATTATATTCAAATATAAACTACACAGAAGCATTGTGTGAAACTTATTTCTGATATGTTCATTAAGCTAACAGAGTTAAACCATACTTTTGATTGCGCAGTTCTGAACACTCTTTCTGTAGAAAATGCAAGTGGACATTCGGAGCGCTAAGACGGTAATAGTGGAAAAAGTAATATATTCAAATATAAACTACACAGTAGCATTCTGTGAAAATTCTTTCTGTTCTGTGCATTCAACTAACAGAGTTGAACTTTACTTTTGATTGAGCCGTTCTGAAACACTCTTTCCGTAGAAACTGCAATTGGACATGCTAAGCGCTAAGAGGCCTACATTGGGAAAAAGAATATCTTCAAATAAAAACTACACAGATGCATTCTGTGAAACTTATTTCTGATCTGTAAATTCAGTTAACAGAGATAAAACATATTTTTGATTGAGCAGTTATGAAACACTCTTTTTGTAGAAAATGCAACTGGAGATTCGGAGCGCTAAGAGGGTAATAGTGGAAAAAGGAATGTCTTCAAATATAAACTACACAGAATAATTCGGTGAAACTTCTTTCTGATCTGTGCATTCAGCTAACAGAGTTAAACCATACTTTTGACTGAGCAGTTCTGAACACTCTTTCTGTAGAAAATGAAACTGGACATTTGGAGCGCTAAGAGCGTAGTAGTGGAAAAAGGAATATATTCAAATATAAACTACACAGAAGCATTCTGTGAAACTTCTTTCTGATCTGAGCATTCAGCTAACAGAGTTAAACCATACTTTTGATTGAGCAGTTTTGAAACACTCTGTCTGTAGAAAATGCAACTGGACATTCGTAGCGCTAAGTGGGTAATAGTGGACAAAAGTATATGTGCAAATATAAACTACACAGAAGCATTGTATGAAACTTCTTTCTGTTCTGTGCATTCAACTAACAGAGTTGAACCTTACTTTTGATTGAGCCGTTCTGAAACACTCTTTCTGTAGAAACTGCAAATGGACATTCTGAGCGCTAGGAGGCCTATATTGGGAAAAAGAATGTCTACAAATAAAAACTACACAGAAGAATTGTGTGAAACTTCTTTCTGTTCTGTTTGTTCAACTAAAAGAGTTGAACCTTAGTTTTGATTGAGCCGTTCTGAAACACTATTTCTGTAGAAAATGCAAGTGGAGGTTCGGAGCGCTAAGAGGGTAATAGTGGAAAAAGGAATGTCTCCAAATATAAACTACACAGAATCATTCTGTGAAACTTTTTGTGATCTGTGCATTCAGCTAACAGAGTTAAACCATACTTTTGATTGAGCAGATCTGAACACTCTTTCTGTAGAAAATGCAACTGGACATTTTGAGCGCTAAGAGAGTAGTAGTGGAAAAAGGAATATATTCAAATATAAACTACACAGAAGCATTCTGTGAAACTTCTTTCTGATCTGAGCATTCAGCTAACAGAGTTAAACCATACTTTTGATTGAGCAGTTTTGAAACACTCTGTCTGTAGAAAATGCAACTGGACATTCGTAGCGCTAAGTGGGTAATAGTGGAAAAAAGAATATGTTCAAATATAAACTACACAGAAGCATTGTATGAAACTTCTTTCTGTTCTGTGCATTCAACTAACAGAGTTGAACCTTACTTTTGATTGAGCCTTTCTGAAACACTCTTTCTGTAGAAACTGCAATTGGACATTCTGAGCGCTAAGAGGCCTCTATTGGGAAAAATAATATCTTCAAATAAAAACTACACAGAAGCATTGTGTGAAACTTATTTCTGATATGTTCATTAAGCTAGCAGAGTTAAACCATACTTTTGATTGCGCAGTTCTGAACACTCTTTCTGTTGAAAATGCAAGTGGACATTCGGAGCGCTAAGAGGGTAATAGTGGAAAAAGGAATATATTCAAATATAAACTACACAGTAGCATTCTGTGAAAATTCTTTCTGTGCTGTGCATTCAACTAACAGAGTTGAACCTTACTTTTGATTGAGCCGTTCTGAAACACTGTTTCTGTAGAAACTGCAATTGGACATGCTAAGCGCTAAGAGGCCTACATTGGGAAAAAGAATATCTTCAAATAAAAACTACACAGATGCATTCTGTGAAACTTATTTCTGATCTGTAAATTCAGATAACAGAGAAAAAACATATTTTTGATTGAGCAGTTATGAAACACTCTTTTTGTAGAAAATGCAAGTGGAGATTCGGAGCGCTAAGAGGGTAATAGTGGAAAAAGGAATGTCTTCAAATATAAACTACAAAGAATCATTCGGTGAAACTTCTTTCTGATCTGTGCATTCAGCTAACAGAGTTAAACCATACTTTAGATTGAGCAGATCTGAACACTCTTTCTGTAGAAAATGCAACTGGACATTTGGAGCGCTAAGAGCGTAGTAGTGGAAAAAGGAATATATTCAAATATAAACTACACAGAAGCATTCTGTGAAACTTCTTTCTGATCTGAGCATTCAGCTAACAGAGTTAAACCATACTTTTGATTGAGCAGTTTTGAAACACTCTGTCTGTAGAAAATGCAACTGGACATTCGTAGCGCTATGTGGGTAATAGTGGAAAAAAGAATATGTTCAAATATAAACTACACAGAAGCATTGTATGAAACTTCTTTCTGTTCTGTGCATTCAACTAACAGAGTTGAACCTTACTTTTGATTGAGCCGTTCTGAAACACTCTTTCTGTAGAAACTGCAATTGGACATTCTGAGCGCTAGGAGGCCTATATTGGGAAAAAGAATGTCTACAAATAAAAACTACACAGAAGAATTGTGTGAAACTTCTTTCTGTTCTGTTTGTTCAACTAAAAGAGTTGAACCTTAGTTTTGATTGAGCCGTTCTGAAACACTCTTTCTGTAGAAAATGCAAGTGGAGATTCGGAGCGCTAAGAGGGTAATAGTGGAAAAAGGAATGTCTCCAAATATAAACTACACAGAATCATTCTGTGAATCTTCTTTCTGATCTGTGCATGCAGCTAACAGAGTTAAACCATACTTTTGATTGAGCAGATCTGAACACTCTTTCTGTAGAAAATGCAACTGGACATTTTGAGCGCTAAGAGAGTAGTAGTGGAAAAAGGAATATATTCAAATATAAACTACACAGAAGCATTCTGTGAAACTTCTTTCTGATCTGAGCATTCAGCTAACAGAGTTAAACCATACTTTTGATTGAGCAGTTTTGAAACACTCTGTCTGTAGAAAATGCAACTGGACATTCGTAGCGCTAAGTGGGTAATAGTGGAAAAAAGAATATGTTCAAATATAAACTACACAGAAGCATTGTATGAAACTTCTTTCTGTTCTGTGCATTCAACTAACAGAGTTGAACCTTACTTTTGATTGAGCCTTTCTGAAACACTCTTTCTGTAGAAACTGCAATTGGACATTCTGAGCGCTAAGAGGCCTCTATTGGGAAAAATAATATCTTCAAATAAAAACTACACAGAAGCATTGTGTGAAACTTATTTCTGATATGTTCATTAAGCTAGCAGAGTTAAACCATACTTTTGATTGCGCAGTTCTGAACACTCTTTCTGTAGAAAATGCAAGTGGACATTCGGAGCGCTAAGAGGGTAATAGTGGAAAAAGGAATATATTCAAATATAAACTACACAGTAGCATTCTGTGAAAATTCTTTCTGTGCTGTGCATTCAACTAACAGAGTTGAACCTTACTTTTGATTGAGCCGTTCTGAAACACTGTTTCTGTAGAAACTGCAATTGGACATGCTAAGCGCTAAGAGGCCTACATTGGGAAAAAGAATATCTTCAAATAAAAACTACACAGATGCATTCTGTGAAACTTATTTCTGATCTGTAAATTCAGTTAACAGAGAAAAAACATATTTTTGATTGAGCAGTTATGAAACACTCTTTTTGTAGAAAATGCAAGTGGAGATTCGGAGCGCTAAGAGGGTAATAGTGGAAAAAGGAATGTCTTCAAATATAAACTACACAGAATCATTCGGTGAAACTTCTTTCTGATCTGTGCATTCAGCTAACAGAGTTAAACCATACTTTAGATTGAGCAGATCTGAACACTCTTTCTGTAGAAAATGCAACTGGACATTTGGAGCGCTAAGAGCGTAGTAGTGGAAAAAGGAATATATTCAAATATAAACTACACAGAAGCATTCTGTGAAACTTCTTTCTGATCTGAGCATTCAGCTAACAGAGTTAAACCATACTTTTGATTGAGCAGTTTTGAAACACTCTGTCTGTAGAAAATGCAACTGGACATTCGTAGCGCTATGTGGGTAATAGTGGAAAAAAGAATATGTTCAAATATAAACTACACAGAAGCATTGTATGAAACTTCTTTCTGTTCTGTGCATTCAACTAACAGAGTTGAACCTTACTTTTGATTGAGCCGTTCTGAAACACTCTTTCTGTAGAAACTGCAATTGGACATTCTGAGCGCTAGGAGGCCTATATTGGGAAAAAGAATGTCTACAAATAAAAACTACACAGAAGAATTGTGTGAAACTTCTTTCTGTTCTGTTTGTTCAACTAAAAGAGTTGAACCTTAGTTTTGATTGAGCCGTTCTGAAACACTCTTTCTGTAGAAAATGCAAGTGGATATCGGAGCGCTAAGAGGGTAATAGTGGAAAAAGGAATGTCTCCAAATATAAACTACACAGAATCATTCTGTGAAACTTCTTTCTGATCTGTGCATTCAGCTAACAGAGTTAAACCATACTTTTGATTGAGCAGATCTGAACACTCTTTCTGTAGAAAATGCAACTGGACATTTGGAGCGCTAAGAGAGTAGTAGTGGAAAAAGGATTATATTCAAATATAAACTACACAGAAGCATTGTGTGAAACTTATTTCTGATATGTTCATTAAGCTAACAGAGTTAAACCATACTTTTGATTGCGCAGTTCTGAACACTCTTTCTGTAGAAAATGCAAGTGGACATTCGGAGCGCTAAGACGGTAATAGTGGAAAAAGTAATATATTCAAATATAAACTACACAGTAGCATTCTGTGAAAATTCTTTCTGTTCTGTGCATTCAACTAACAGAGTTGAACCTTACTTTTGATTGAGCCGTTCTGAAACACTCTTTCCGTAGAAACTGCAATTGGACATGCTAAGCGCTAAGAGGCCTACATTGGGAAAAAGAATATCTTCAAATAAAAACTACACAGATGCATTCTGTGAAACTTATTTCTGATCTGTAAATTCAGTTAACAGAGATAAAACATATTTTTGATTGAGCAGTTATGAAACACTCTTTTTGTAGAAAATGCAACTGGAGATTCGGAGCGCTAAGAGGGTAATAGTGGAAAAAGGAATGTCTTCAAATATAAACTACACAGAATAATTCGGTGAAACTTCTTTCTGATCTGTGCATTCAGCTAACAGAGTTAAACCATACTTTTGACTGAGCAGTTCTGAACACTCTTTCTGTAGAAAATGAAACTGGACATTTGGAGCGCTAAGAGCGTAGTAGTGGAAAAAGGAATATATTCAAATATAAACTACACAGAAGCATTCTGTGAAACTTCTTTCTGATCTGAGCATTCAGCTAACAGAGTTAAACCATACTTTTGATTGAGCAGTTTTGAAACACTCTGTCTGTAGAAAATGCAACTGGACATTCGTAGCGCTAAGTGGGTAATAGTGGAAAAAAGAATATGTTCAAATAGAAACTACACAGAAGCATTGTATGAAACTTCTTTCTGTTCTGTGCATTCAACTAACAGAGTTGAACCTTACTTTTGATTGAGCCGTTCTGAAACACTCTTTCTGTAGAAACTGCAATTGGACATTCTGAGCGCTAGGAGGCCTATATTGGGAAAAAGAATGTCTACAAATAAAAACTACACAGAAGAATTGTGTGAAACTTCTTTCTGTTCTGTTTGTTCAACTAAAAGAGTTGAACCTTAGTTTTGATTGATCCGTTCTGAAACACTCTTTCTGTAGAAAATGCAAGTGGAGATTCGGAGCGCTAAGAGGGTAATAGTGGAAAAAGGAATGTCTCCAAATATAAACTACACAGAATCATTCTGTGAAACTTCTTTCTGATCTGTGCATTCAGCTAACAGAGTAAAACCATACTTTTGATTGAGCAGATCTGAACACTCTTTCTGTAGAAAATGCAACTGGACATTTGGAGCGCTAAGAGTGTAGTAGTGGAAAAAGGAATATATTCAAATATAAACTACACAGAAGCATTCTGTGAAACTTCTTTCTGATCTGAGCATTCAGCTAACAGAGTTACACCATACTTTTGATTGAGCAGTTTTGAAACACTCTGTCTGTAGAAAATGCAACGGGACATTCGTAGCGCTAAGTGGGTAATAGTGGAAAAAAGAATATGTTCAAATATAAACTACACAGAAGCATTGTATGAAACTTCTTTCTGTTCGGTGCATTCAACTAACAGAGTTGAACCTTACTTTTGATTGAGCCTTTCTGAAACACTCTTTCTGTAGAAACTGCAATTGGACATTCTGAGCGCTAAGAGGTCTTTATTGGGAAAAATAATATCTTCAAATAAAAACTACACAGAAGCATTGTGTGAAACTTATTTCTGATATGTTCATTAAGCTAACAGAGTTAAACCATACTTTTGATTGTGCAGTTCTGAACACTCTTTCTGTAGATAATGCAAGTGGACATTCGGAGCGCTAAGAGGGTAATAGTGGAAAAAGGAATATATTCAAATATAAACTACACAGTAGCATTCTGTGAAAATTCTTTCTGTTCTGTGCATTCAACTAACAGAGTTGAACCTTACTTTTGATTGAGCCGTTCTGAAACACTCTTTCTGTAGAAACTGCAATTGGACATGCTAAGCGCTAAGAGGCCTACATTGGGAAAAAGAATATCTTCAAATAAAAACTACACAGATGCATTCTGTGAAACTTATTTCTGATCTGTAAATTCAGTTAACAGAGATAAAACATATTTTTGATTGAGCAGTTATGAAACACTCTTTTTGTAGAAAATGCAACTGGAGATTCGGAGCGCTAAGAGGGTAATAGTGGAAAAAGGAATGTCTTCAAATATAAACTACACAGAATCATTCGGTGAAACTTCTTTCTTATCTGTGCATTCAGCTAACAGAGTTAAACCATACTTTTGATTGAGCAGATCTGAACACTCTTTCTGTAGAAAATGCAACTGGACATTTGGAGCACTAAGAGCGTAGTAGTGGAAAAAGGAATATATTCAAATATAAACTACACAGAAGCATTGTGTGAAACTTCTTTCTGATCTGAGCATTCAGCTAACAGAGTTAAACCATACTTTTGATTGAGCAGTTTTGAAACACTCTGTCTGTAGAAAATGCAACTGGACATTCGTAGCGCTAAGTGGGTAATAGTGGAAAAAAGAATATGTTCAAATATAAACTACACAGAAGCATTGTATGAAACTTCTTTCTGTTCTGTGCATTCAACTAACAGAGTTGAACCTTACTTTTGATTGAGCCTTTCTGAAACACTCTTTCTGTAGAAACTGCAATTGGACATTCTGAGCGCTAAGAGGCCTCTATTGGGAAAAATAATACCTTCAAATAAAAACTACACAGAAGCATTGTGTGAAACTTATTTCTGATATGTTCATTAAGCTAACAGAGTTAAACCATACTTTTGATTGCGCAGTTCTGAACACTCTTTCTGTAGAAAATGGAAGTGGACATTCGGAGCGCTAAGAGGGTAATAGTGGAAAAAGGAATATATTCAAATATAAACTACACAGTAGCATTCTGTGAAAATTCTTTCTGTTCTGTGCATTCAACTAACAGAGTTGAACCTTACTTTTGATTGAGCCGTTCTGAAACTCTCTTTCTGTAGAAACTGCAATTGGACATGCTAAGCGCTAAGAGGCCTACATTGGGAAAAAGAATATCTTCAAATAAAAACTACACAGATGCATTCTGTGAAACTTATTTCTGATCTGTAAATTCAGTTAACAGAGATAAAACATATTTTTGATTGAGCAGTTATGAAACACTCTTTTTGTAGAAAATGCAAGTGGAGATTCGGAGGGCTAAGAGGGTAATAGTGGAAAAAGGAATGTCTTCAAATATAAACTACACAGAATCATTCGGTGAAACTTCTTTCTGATCTGTGCATTCAGCTAACAGAGTTAAACCATACTTTTGATTGAGCAGATGTGAACACTCTTTCTCTAGAAAATGCAACTGGACATTTGGAGCGCTAAGAGCGTAGTAGTGGAAAAAGGAATATATTCAAATATAAACTACACAGAAGCATTCTGTGAACCTTCTTTCTGATCTGAGCATTCAGCTAACAGAGTTAAACCATACTTTTGATTGAGCAGTTTTGAAACACTCTGTCTGTAGAAAATGCAACTGGACATTCGTAGCGCTATGTGGGTAATAGTGGAAAAAAGAATATGTTCAAATATAAACTACACAGAAGCATTGTATGAAACTTCTTTCTGTTCTGTGCATTCAACTAACAGAGTTGAACCTTACTTTTGATTGAGCCGTTCTGAAACACTCTTTCTGTAGAAACTGCAATTGGACATTCTGAGCGCTAGGAGGCCTATATTGGGAAAAAGAATGTCTATAAATAAAAACTACACAGAAGAATTGTGTGAAACTTCTTTCTGTTCTGTTTGTTCAACTAAAAGAGTTGAACCTTAGTTTTGATTGAGCCGTTCTGAAACACTCTTTCTGTAGAAAATGCAAGTGGATATCGGAGCGCTAAGAGGGTAATAGTGGAAAAAGGAATGTCTCCAAATATAAACTACACAGAATCATTCTGTGAAACTTCTTTCTGATCTGTGCATTCAGCTAACAGAGTTAAACCATACTTTTGATTGAGCAGATCTGAACACTCTTTCTGTAGAAAATGCAACTGGACATTTGGAGCGCTAAGAGAGTAGTAGTGGAAAAAGGAATATATTCAAATATAAACTACACAGAAGCATTCTGTGAAACTTCTTTCTGATCTGAGCATTCAGCTAACAGAGTTAAACCATACTTTTGATTGAGCAGTTTTGAAACACTCTGTCTGTAGAAAATGCAACTGGACATTCGTAGCGCTAAGTGGGTAATAGTGGAAAAAAAATATGTTCAAATATAAACTACACAGAAGCATTGTATGAAATTTCTTTCTGTTCTGTGCATTCAACTAACAGAGTTGAACCTTACTTTTGATTGAGCCTTTCTGAAACACTCTTTCTGTAGAAACTGCAATTGGACATTCTGAGCGCTAGGAGGCCTATATTGGGAAAAAGAATGTCTACAAATAAAAACTACACAGAAGAATTGTGTGAAACTTCTTTCTGTTCTGTTTGTTCAACTAAAAGAGTTGAACCTTAGTTTTGATTGAGCCGTTCTGAAACACTCTTTCTGTAGAAAATGCAAGTGGAGATTCGGAGCGCTAAGAGGGTAATAGTGGAAAAAGGAATGTCTCCAAATATAAACTACACAGAATCATTCTGTGAAACTTCTTTGTGATCTGTGCATTCAGCTAACAGAGTTAAACCATACTTTTGATTGAGCAGATCTGAACACTCTTTCTGTAGAAAATGCAACTGGACATTTGGAGCGCTAAGAGAGTAGTAGTGGAAAAAGGAATATATTCAAATATAAACTACACAGAAGCATTCTGTGAAACTTCTTTCTGATCTGAGCATTCAGCTAACAGAGTTAAACCATACTTTTGATTGAGCAGTTTTGAAACACTCTGTCTGTAGAAAATGCAACTGGACATTCGTAGCGCTAAGTGGGTAATAGTGGAAAAAAGAATATATTCAAATATAAACTACACAGAAGCATTGTATGAAACTTCTTTCTGTTCTGTGCATTCAACTAACAGAGTTGAACCTTACTTTTGATTGAGCCTTTCTGAAACACTCTTTCTGTAGAAACTGCAATTGGACATTCTGAGCGCTAAGAGGCCTCTATTGGGAAAAATAATATCTACAAATAAAAACTACACAGAAGCATTGTGTGAAACTTATTTCTGATATGTTCATTAAGCTAGCAGATTTAAACCATACTTTTGATTGCGCAGTTCTGAACACTCTTTCTGTAGAAAATGCAAGTGGACATTCGGAGCGCTAAGAGGGTAATAGTGGAAAAAGGAATATATTCAAATATAAACTACACAGTAGCATTCTGTGAAAATTCTTTCTGTTCTGTGCATTCAACTAACAGAGTTGAACCTTACTTTTGATTGAGCCCTTCTGAAACACTCTTTCTGTAGAAACTGCAATTGGACATGCTAAGCGCTAAGAGGCCTACATTGGGAAAAAGAATATCTTCAAATAAAAACTACACAGATGCATTCTGTGAAACTTATTTCTGATCTGTAAATTCAGTTAACAGAGATAAAACATATTTTTGATTGAGCAGTTATGAAACACTCTTTTTGTAGAAAATGCAAGTGGAGATTCGGAGCGCTAAGAGGGTAATAGTGGAAAAAGGAATGTCTTCAAATATAAACTACACAGAATCATTCGGTGAAACTTCTTTCTGATCTGTGCATTCAGCTAACAGAGTTAAACCATACTTTTGATTGAGCAGATCTGAACACTCTTTCTGTAGAAAATGCAACTGGAAATTTGGAGCGCTAAGAGCGTAGTAATGGAAAAAGGAATATATTCAAATATAAACTACACAGAAGCATTCTGTGAAACTTCTTTCTGATCTGAGCATTCAGCTAACAGAGTTAAACCATACTTTTGATTGAGCAGTTTTGAAACACTCTGTCTGTAGAAAATGCAACTGGACATTCGTAGCGCTAAGTGGGTAATAGTGGACAAAAGTATATGTGCAAATATAAACTACACAGAAGCATTGTATGAAACTTCTTTCTGTTCTGTGCATTCAACTAACAGAGTTGAACCTTACTTTTGATTGAGCCGTTCTGAAACACTCTTTCTGTAGAAACTGCAATTGGACATTCTGAGCGCTAGGAGGCCTATATTGGGAAAAAGAATGTCTACAAATAAAAACTACACAGAAGAATTGTGTGAAACTTCTTTCTGTTCTGTTAGTTCAACTAAAAGAGTTGAACCTTAGTTTTGATTGAGCCGTTCTGAAACACTCTTTCTGTAGAAAATGCAAGTGGAGATTCGGAGCGCTAAGAGGGTAATAGTGGAAAAAGGAATGTCTCCAAATATAAACTACACAGAATCATTCTGTGAAACTTTTTGTGATCTGTGCATTCAGCTATCAGAGTTAAAACATACTTTTGATTGAGCAGATCTGAACACTCTTTCTGTAGAAAATGCAACTGGACATTTGGAGCGCTAAGAGAGTAGTAGTGGAAAAAGGAATATATTCAAATATAAACTACACAGAAGCATTCTGTGAAACTTCTTTCTGATCTGAGCATTCAGCTAACAGAGTTAAACCATACTTTTGATTGAGCAGTTTTGAAACACTCTGTCTGTAGAAAATGCAACTGGACATTCGTAGCGCTAAGTGGGTAATAGTGGAAAAAAGAATATGTTCAAATATAAACTACACAGAAGCATTGTATGAAACTTCTTTCTGTTCTGTGCATTCAACTAACAGAGTTGAACCTTACTTTTGATTGAGCCTTTCTGAAACACTCTTTCTGTAGAAACTGCAATTGGACATTCTGAGCGCTAAGAGGCCTCTATTGGGAAAAATAATATCTTCAAATAAAAACCACACAGAAGCATTGTGTGAAACTTATTTCTGATATGTTCATTAAGCTAGCAGAGTTAAACCATACTTTTGATTGCGCAGTTCTGAACACTCTTTCTGTAGAAAATGCAAGTGGACATTCGGAGCGCTAAGAGGGTAATAGTGGAAAAAGGAATATATTCAAATATAAACTACACAGTAGCATTCTGTGAAAATTCTTTCTGTGCTGTGCATTCAACTAACAGAGTTGAACCTTACTTTTGATTGAGCCGTTCTAAAACACTGTTTCTGTAGAAACTGCAATTGGACATGCTAAGCGCTAAGAGGCCTACATTGGGAAAAAGAATATCTTCAAATAAAAACTACACAGATGCATTCTGTGAAACTTATTTCTGATCTGTAAATTCAGTTAACAGAGAAAAAACATATTTTTGATTGAGCAGTTATGAAACACTCTTTTTGTAGAAAATGCAAGTGGAGATTCGGAGCGCTAAGGGGGTAATAGTGGAAAAAGGAATGTCTTCAAATATAAACTACACAGAATCATTCGGTGAAACTTCTTTCTGATCTGTGCATTCAGCTAACAGAGTTAAACCATACTTTTGATTGAGCAGATCTGAACACTCTTTCTGTAGAAAATGCAACTGGACATTTGGAGCGCTAAGAGCGTAGTAGTGGAAAAAGGAATATATTCAAATATAAACTACACAGAAGCATTCTGTGAAACTTCTTTCTGATCTGAGCATTCAGCTAACAGAGTTAAACCATACTTTTGATTGAGCAGTTTTGAAACACTCTGTCTGTAGAAAATGCAACTGGACAATCGTAGCGCTATGTGGGTAATAGTGGAAAAAAGAATATGTTCAAATATAAACTACACAGAAGCATTGTATGAAACTTCTTTCTGTTCTGTGCATTCAACTAACAGAGTTGAACCTTACTTTTGATTGAGCCGTTCTGAAACACTCTTTCTGTAGAAACTGCAATTGGACATTCTGAGCGCTAGGAGGCCTATATTGGGAAAAAGAATGTCTACAAATAAAAACTACACAGAAGAATTGTGTGAAACTTCTTTCTGTTCTGTTTGTTCAACTAAAAGAGTTGAACCTTAGTTTTGATTGAGCCGTTCTGAAACACTCTTTCTGTAGAAAATGCAAGTGGATATCGGAGCGCTAAGAGGGTAATAGTGGAAAAAGGAATGTCTCCAATTATAAACTACACAGAATCATTCTGTGAAACTTCTTTCTGATCTGTGCATTCAGCTAACAGAGTTAAACCATACTTTTGATTGAGCAGATCTGAACACTCTTTCTGTAGAAAATGCAACTGGACATTTGGAGCGCTAAGAGAGTAGTAGTGGAAAAAGGAATATATTCAAATATAAACTACACAGAAGCATTCTGTGAAACTTCTTTCTGATCTGAGCATTCAGCTAACAGAGTTAAACCATACTTTTGATTGAGCAGTTTTGAAACACTCTGTCTGTAGAAAATGCAACTGGACATTCGTAGCGCTAAGTGGGTAATAGTGGAAAAAAGAATATGTTCAAATATAAACTACACAGAAGCATTGTATGAAACTTCTTTCTGTTCTGTGCATTCAACTAACAGAGTTGAACCTTACTTTTGATTGAGCCTTTCTGAAACACTCTTTCTGTAGAAACTGCAATTGGACATTCTGAGCGCTAAGAGGCCTCTATTGGGAAAAATAATATCTTCAAATAAAAACTACACAGAAGCATTGTGTGAAACTTATTTCTGATATGTTCATTAAGCTAGCAGAGTTAAACCATACTTTTGATTGCGCAGTTCTTAACACTCTTTCTGTAGAAAATGGAAGTGGACATTCGGAGCGCTAAGAGGGTAATAGTGGAAAAATGAATATATTCAAATATAAACTACACAGTAGCATTCTGTGAAAATTCTTTCTGTGCTGTGCATTCAACTAACAGAGTGGAACCTTACTTTTGATTGAGCCGTTCTGAAACACTGTTTCTGTAGAAACTGCAATTGGACATGCTAAGCGCTAAGAGGCCTACATTGGGAAAAAGAATATCTTCAAATAAAAACTACACAGATGCATTCTGTGAAACTTATTTCTGATCTGTAAATTCAGTTAACAGAGAAAAAACATATTTTTGATTGAGCAGTTATGAAACACTCTTTTTGTAGAAAATGCAAGTGGAGATTCGGAGCGCTAAGAGGGTAATAGTGGAAAAAGGAATGTCTTCAAATATAAACTACACAGAATCATTCGGTGAAACTTCTTTCTGATCTGTGCATTCAGCTAACAGAGTTAAACCATACTTTTGATTGAGCAGATCTGAACACTCTTTCTGTAGAAAATGCAACTGGACATTTGGAGCGCTAAGAGCGTAGTAGTGGAAAAAGGAATATATTCAAATATAAACTACACAGAAACATTCTGTGAAACTTCTTTCTGATCTGAGCATTCAGCTAACAGAGTTAAACCATACTTTTGATTGAGCAGTTTTGAAACACTCTGTCTGTAGAAAATGCAACTGGACATTCGTAGCGCTATGTGGGTAATAGTGGAAAAAAGAATATGTTCAAATATAAACTACACAGAAGCATTGTATGAAACTTCTTTCTGTTCTGTGCATTCAACTAACAGAGTTGAACCTTACTTTTGATTGAGCCGTTCTGAAACACTCTTTGTGTAGAAACTGCAATTGGACATTCTGAGCGCTAGGAGGCCTATATTGGGAAAAAGAATGTCTACAAATAAAAACTACACAGAAGAATTGTGTGAAACTTCTTTCTGTTCTGTTTGTTCAACTAAAAGAGTTGAACCTTAGTTTTGATTGAGCCGTTCTGAAACACTCTTTCTGTAGAAAATGCAAGTGGAGATTCGGAGCGCTAAGAGGGTAATAGTGGAAAAAGGAATGTCTCCAAATATAAACTACACAGAATCATTCTGTGAAACTTTTTGTGATCTGTGCATTCAGCTAACAGAGTTAAACCATACTTTTGATTGAGCAGATCTGAACACTCTTTCTGTAGAAAATGCAACTGGACATTTTGAGCGCTAAGAGAGTAGTAGTGGAAAAAGGAATATATTCAAATATAAACTACACAGAAGCATTCTGTGAAACTTCTTTCTGATCTGAGCATTCAGCTAACAGAGTTAAACCATACTTTTGATTGAGCAGTTTTGAAACACTCTGTCTGTAGAAAATGCAACTGGACATTCGTAGCGCTAAGTGGGTAATGGTGGACAAAAGTATATGTGCAAATATAAACTACACAGAAGCATTGTATGAAACTTCTTTCTGTTCTGTGCATTCAACTAACAGAGTTGAACCTTACTTTTGATTGAGCCGTTCTGAAACACTCTTTCTGTAGAAACTGCAATTGGACATTCTGAGCGCTAGGAGGCCTATATTGGGAAAAAGAATGTCTACAAATAAAAACTACACAGAAGAATTGTGTGAAACTTCTTTCTGTTCTGTTAGTTCAACTAAAAGAGTTGAACCTTAGTTTTGATTGAGCCGTTCTGAAACACTCTTTCTGTAGAAAATGCAAGTGGAGATTCGGAGCGCTAAGAGGGTAATAGTGGAAAAAGGAATGTCTCCAAATATAAACTACACAGAATCATTCTGTGAAACTTTTTGTGATCTGTGCATTCAGCTAACAGAGTTAAACCATACTTTTGATTGAGCAGATCTGAACACTCTTTCTGTAGAAAATGCAACTGGACATTTGGAGCGCTAAGAGAGTAGTAGTGGAAAAAGGAATATATTCAAATATAAACTACACAGAAGCATTCTGTGAAACTTCTTTCTGATCTGAGCATTCAGCTAACAGAGTTAAACCATACTTTTGATTGAGCAGTTTTGAAACACTCTGTCTGTAGAAAATGCAACTGGACATTCGTAGCGCTAAGTGGGTAATAGTGGAAAAAAGAATATGTTCAAATATAAACTACACAGAAGCATTGTATGAAAATTCTTTCTGTTCTGTGCATTCAACTAACAGAGTTGAACCTTACTTTTGATTGAGCCTTTCTGAAACACTCTTTCTGTAGAAACTGCAATTGGACATTCTGAGCGCTAAGAGGCCTCTATTGGGAAAAATAATATCTTCAAATAAAAACTACACAGAAGCATTGTGTGAAACTTATTTCTGATATGTTCATTAAGCTAGCAGAGTTAAACCATACTTTTGATTGCGCAGTTCTGAACACTCTTTCTGTAGAAAATGCAAGTGGACATTTGGAGCGCTAAGAGGGTAATAGTGGAAAAAGGAATATATTCAAATATAAACTACACAGTAGCATTCTGTGAAAATTCTTTCTGTGCTGTGCATTCAACTAACAGAGTTGAACCTTACTTTTGATTGAGCCGTTCTGAAACACTGTTTCTGTAGAAACTGCAATTGGACATGCTAAGCGCTAAGAGGCCTACATTGGGAAAAAGAATATCTTCAAATAAAAACTACACAGATGCATTCTGTGAAACTTATTTCTGATCTGTAAATTCAGTTAACAGAGAAAAAACATATTTTTGATTGAGCAGTTATGAAACACTCTTTTTGTAGAAAATGCAAGTGGAGATTCGGAGCGCTAAGAAGGTAATAGTGGAAAAAGGAATGTCTTCAAATATAAACTACACAGAATCATTCGGTGAAACTTCTTTCTGATCTGTGCATTCAGCTAACAGAGTTAAACCATACTTTAGATTGAGCAGATCTGAACACTCTTTCTGTAGAAAATGCAACTGGACATTTGGAGCGCTAAGAGCGTAGTAGTGGAAAAAGGAATATATTCAAATATAAACTACACAGAAGCATTCTGTGAAACTTCTTTCTGATCTGAGCATTCAGCTAACAGAGTTAAACCATACTTTTGATTGAGCAGTTTTGAAACACTCTGTCTGTAGAAAATGCAACTGGACATTCGTAGCGCTATGTGGGTAATAGTGGAAAAAAGAATATGTTCAAATATAAACTACACAGAAGCATTGTATGAAACTTCTTTCTGTTCTGTGCATTCAACTAACAGAGTTGAACCTTACTTTTGATTGAGCCGTTCTGAAACACTCTTTCTGTAGAAACTGCAATTGGACATTCTGAGCGCTAGGAGGCCTATATTGGGAAAAAGAATGTCTACAAATAAAAACTACACAGAAGAATTGTGTGAAACTTCTTTCTGTTCTGTTTGTTCAACTAAAAGAGTTGAACCTTAGTTTTGATTGAGCCGTTCTGAAACACTCTTTCTGTAGAAAATGCAAGTGGATATCGGAGCGCTAAGAGGGTAATAGTGGAAAAAGGAATGTCTCCAAATATAAACTACACAGAATCATTCTGTGAAACTTCTTTCTGATCTGTGCATTCAGCTAACATAGTTAAACCATACTTTTGATTGAGCAGATCTGAACACTCTTTCTGTAGAAAATGCAACTGGACATTTGGAGCGCTAAGAGAGTAGTAGTGGAAAAAGGATTATATTCAAATATAAACTACACAGAAGCATTGTGTGAAACTTATTTCTGATATGTTCATTAAGCTAACAGAGATAAACCATACTTTTGATTGCGCAGTTCTGAACACTCTTTCTGTAGAAAATGCAAGTGGACATTCGGAGCGCTAAGACGGTAATAGTGGAAAAAGTAATATATTCAAATATAAACTACACAGTAGCATTCTGTGAAAATTCTTTCTGTTCTGTGCATTCAACTAACAGAGTTGAACCTTACTTTTGATTGAGCCGTTCTGAAACACTCTTTCCGTAGAAACTGCAATTGGACATGCTAAGCGCTAAGAGGCCTACATTGGGAAAAAGAATATCTTCAAATAAAAACTACACAGATGCATTCTGTGAAACTTATTTCTGATCTGTAAATTCAGTTAACAGAGATAAAACATATTTTTGATTGAGCAGTTATGAAACACTCTTTTTGTAGAAAATGCAACTGGAGATTCGGAGCGCTAAGAGGGTAATAGTGGAAAAAGGAATGTCTTCAAATATAAACTACACAGAATAATTCGGTGAAACTTCTTTCTGATCTGTGCATTCAGCTAACAGAGTTAAACCATACTTTTGACTGAGCAGTTCTGAACACTCTTTCTGTAGAAAATGAAACTGGACATTTGGAGCGCTAAGAGCGTAGTAGTGGAAAAAGGAATATATTCAAATATAAACTACACAGAAGCATTCTGTGAAACTTCTTTCTGATCTGAGCATTCAGCTAACAGAGTTAAACCATACTTTTGATTGAGCAGTTTTGAAACACTCTGTCTGTAGAAAATGCAACTGGACATTCGTAGCGCTAAGTGGGTAATAGTGGAAAAAAGAATATGTTCAAATATAAACTACACAGAAGCATTGTATGAAACTTCTTTCTGTTCTGTGCATTCAACTAACAGAGTTGAACCTTACTTTTGATTGAGCCGTTCTGAAACACTCTTTCTGTAGAAACTGCAATTGGACATTCTGAGCGCTAAGAGGCCTATATTGGGAAAAAGAATGTCTACAAATAAAAACTACACAGAAGAATTGTGTGAAACTTCTTTCTGTTCTGTTTGTTCAACTAAAAGAGTTGAACCTTAGTTTTGATTGAGCCGTTCTGGAACACTCTTTCTGTAGAAAATGCAAGTGGAGATTCGGAGCGCTAAGAGGGTAATAGTGGAAAAAGGAATGTCTCCAAATATAAACTACACAGAATCATTCTGTGAAACTTCTTTGTGATCTGTGCATTCAGCTAACAGAGTTAAACCATACTTTTGATTGAGCAGTTTTGAAACACTCTGTCTGTAGAAAATGCAACTGGACATTCGTAGCGCTAAGTGGGTAATAGTGGAAAAAAGAATATGTTCAAATAGAAACTACACAGAAGCATTGTATGAAACTTCTTTCTGTTCTGTACATTCAACTAACAGAGTTGGACCTTACTTTTGATTGAGCCTTTCTGAAACACTCTTTCTGTAGAAACTGCAATTGGACATTCTGAGCGCAAAGAGGCCTCTATTGGGAAAATAATATCTTCAAATAAAAACTACACAGAAGCATTGTGTGAAACTTATTTCTGATATGTTCATTAAGCTAACAGAGTTAAACCATACTTTTGATTGCGCAGTTCTGAACACTCTTTCTGTAGAAAATGCAAGTGGACATTCGGAGCGCTAAGAGGGTAATAGTGGAAAAAGGAATATATTCAAATATAAACTACACAGTAGCATTCTGTGAAAATTCTTTCTGTTCTGTGCATTCAACTAACAGAGTTGAACCTTACTTTTGATTGAGCCGTTCTGAAACACTCTTTCCGTAGAAACTGCAATTGGACATGCTAAGCGCTAAGAGGCCTACATTGGGAAAAAGAATGTCTTCAAATAAAAACTACACAGATGCATTCTGTGAAACTTATTTCTGATCTGTAAATTCAGTTAACAGAGATAAAACATATTTTTGATTGAGCAGTTATGAAACACTCTTTTTGTAGAAAATGCAAGTGGAGATTCGGAGCGCTAAGAGGGTAATAGTGGAAAAAGGAATGTCTTCAAATATAAACTACACAGAATCATTCGGTGAAACTTCTTTCTGATCTGTGCATTCAGCTAACAGAGTTAAACCATACTTTTGATTGAGCAGATCTGAACACTCTTTCTGTAGAAAATGCAACTGGACATTTGGAGCGCTAAGAGCGTAGTAGTGGAAAAAGGAATATATTCAAATATAAACTACACAGAAGCATTCTGTGAAACTTCTTTCTGATCTGAGCATTCAGCTAACAGAGTTAAACCATACTTTTGATTGAGCAGTTTTGAAACACTCTGTCTGTAGAAAATGCAACTGGACATTCGTAGCGCTAAGTGGGTAATAGTGGAAAAAAGAATATGTTCAAATATAAACTACACAGAAGCATTGTATGAAACTTCTTTCTGTTCTGTGCATTCAACTAACAGAGTTGAACCTTACTTTTGATTGAGCCGTTCTGAAACACTCTTTCTGTAGAAACTGCAATTGGACATTCTGAGCGCTAGGAGGCCTATATTGGGAAAAAGAATGTCTACAAATAAAAACTACACAGAAGAATTGTGTGAAACTTCCTTCTGTTCTGTTTGTTCAACTAAAAGAGTTGAACCTTAGTTTTGATTGAGCCGTTCTGAAACACTCTTTCTGTAGAAAATGCAAGTGGAGATTCCGAGCGCTAAGAGGGTAATAGTGGAAAAAGGAATGTCTCCAAATATAAACTACACAGAATCATTCTGTGAAACTTCTTTCTGATCTGTGCATTCAGCTAACAGAGTTAAACCATACTTTTGATTGAGCAGATCTGAACACTCTTTCTGTAGAAAATGCAACTGGACATTTGGAGCGCTAAGAGAGTAGTAGTGGAAAAAGGAATATATTCAAATATAAACTACACAGAAGCATTCTGTGAAACTTCATTCTGATCTGAGCATTCAGCTAAAAGAGTTAAACCATACTTTTGATTGAGCAGTTTTGAAACAATCTGTCTGTAGAAAATGCAACTGGACATTCTTAGCGCTAAGTGGGTAATAGTGGAAAAAAGAATATGTTAAAATATAAACTACACAGAAGCATTGTATGAAACTTCTTTCTGTTCTGTGCATTCAACTAACAGAGTTGAACCTTACTTTTGATTGAGCCTTTCTGAAACACTCTTTCTGTAGAAACTGCAATTGGACATTCTGAGCGCTAAGAGGCCTCTATTGGGAAAAATAATATCTTCAAATAAAAACTACACAGAAGCAATGTGTGAAACTTATTTCTGATATGTTCATTAAGCTAACAGAGTTAAACCATACTTTTGATTGCGCAGTTCTGAACACTCTTTCTGTAGAAAATGGAAGTGGACATTCGGAGCGCTAAGAGGGTAATAGTGGAACAAGGAATATATTCAAATATAAACTACACAGTAGCATTCTGTGAAAATTCTTTCTGTTCTGTGCATTCAACTAACAGAGTAGAACCTTACTTTTGATTGAGCCGTTCTGAAACACTCTTTCTGTAGAAACTGCAATTGGACATGCTAAGCGCTAAGAGGCCTACATTGGGAAAAAGAATATCTTCAAATAAAAACTACACAGATGCATTCTGTGAAACTTATTTCTGATCTGTAAATTCAGTTAACAGAGATAAAACATATTTTTGATTGAGCAGTTATGAAACACTCTTTTTGTAGAATATGCAAGTGGAGATTCGGAGGGCTAAGAGGGTAATAGTGGAAAAAGGAATGTCTTCAAATATAAACTACACAGAATCATTCGGTGAAACTTCTTTCTGATCTGTGCATTCAGCTAACAGAGTTAAACCATACTTTTGATTGAGCAGATGTGAAAACTCTTTCTCTAGAAAATGCAACTGGACATTTGGAGCGCTAAGAGCGTAGTAGTGGAAAAAGGAATATATTCAAATATAAACTACACAGAAGCATTCTGTGAAACTTCTTTCTGATCTGAGCATTCAGCTAACAGAGTTAAACCATACTTTTGATTGAGCAGTTTTGAAACACTCTGTCTGTAGAAAATGCAACTGGACATTCGTAGCGCTAAGTGGGTAATAGTGGAAAAAAGAATATGTTCAAATATAAACTACACAGAAGCATTGTATGAAACTACTTTCTGTTCTGTGCATTCAACTAACAGAGTTGAACCTTACTTTTGATTGAGCCGTTCTGAAACACTCTTTCTGTAGAAACTGCAATTGGACATTCTGAGCGCTAAGAGGCCTATATTGGGAAAAAGAATGTCTACAAATAAAAACTACACAGAAGAATTGTGTGAAACTTCTTTCTGTTCTGTTTGTTCAACTAAAAGAGTTGAACCTTAGTTTTGATTGAGCCGTTCTGAAACACTCTTTCTGTAGAAAATGCAAGTGGAGATTCGGAGCGCTAAGAGGGTAATAGTGGAAAAAGGAATGTCTCCAAATATAAACTACACAGAATCATTCTGTGAAACTTCTTTGTGATCTGTGCATTCAGCTAACAGAGTTGAACCATACTTTTGATTCAGCAGATCTGAACACTCTTTCTGTAGAAAATGCAACTGGACATTTGGAGCGCTAAGAGAGTAGTATTGGAAAAAGGAATATATTCAAATATAAACTACACAGAAGCATTCTGTGAAACTTCTTTCTGATCTGAGCATTCAGCTAACAGAGTTAAACCATACTTTTGAATGAGCAGTTTTGAAACACTCTGTCTGTAGAAAATGCAACTGGACATTCGTAGCGATAAGTGGGTAATAGTGGAAAAAAGAATATGTTCAAATAGAAACTACACAGAAGCATTGTATGAAACTTCTTTCTGTTCTGTACATTCAACTAACAGAGTTGAACCTTACTTTTGATTGAGCCTTTCTGAAACACTCTTTCTGTAGAAACTGCAATTGGACATTCTGAGCGCTCAGAGGCCTCTATTGGGAAAAATAATATCTTCAAATAAAAACTACACAGAAGCATTGTGTGAAACTTATTTCTGATATGTTCATTAAGCTAACAGAGTTAAACCATACTTTTGATTGCGCAGTTCTGAACACTCTTTCTGTAGAAAATGCAAGTGGACATTCGGAGCGCTAAGAGGGTAATAGTGGAAAAAGGAATATATTCAAATATAAACTACACAGTAGCATTCTGTGAAAATTCTTTCTGTTCTGTGCATTCAACTAACAGAGTTGAACCTTACTTTTGATTGAGCCGTTCTGAAACACTCTTTCCGTAGAAACTGCAATTGGACATGCTAAGCGCTAAGAGGCCTACATTGGGAAAAAGAATGTCTTCAAATAAAAACTACACAGATGCATTCTGTGAAACTTATTTCTGATCTGTAAATACAGTTAACAGATATAAAACATATTTTTGATTGAGCAGTTATGAAACACTGTTTTTGTAGAAAATGCAAGTCGAGATTCGGAGCGCTAAGAGGGTAATAGTGGAAAAAGGAATGTCTTCAAATATAAACTACACAGAATCATTCGGTGAAAGTTCTTTCTGATCTGAGCATTCAGCTAACAGAGTTAAACCATACTTTTGATTGAGCAGTTTTGAAACACTCTGTCTGTAGAAAATGCAACTGGACATTCGTAGCGCTAAGTGGGTAATAGTGGAAAAAAGAATATGTTCAAATAGAAACTACACAGAAGCATTGTATGAAACTTCTTTCTGTTCTGTGCATTCAACTAACAGAGTTGAACCTTAATTTTGATTGAGCCGTTCTGAAACACTCTTTCAGTAGAAATTGCAATTGGACATTCTGAGCGCTAGGAGGCCTATATTGGGAAAAAAAATGTCTACAAATAAAAACTACACAGAAGAATTATGTGAAACTTCTTTCTGTTCTGTTTGTTCAACTAAAAGAGTTGAACCTTAGTTTTGATTGAGCCGTTCGGAAACACTTTTTCTGTAGAAAATGCAAGTGGAGATTCGGAGCACTAAGAGGGTAATAGTGGAAAAAGGAATGTCTCCAAATATAAACTACACAGAATCATTCTGTGAAACTTCTTTCTGATCTGTGCATTCAGCTAACAGAGTTAAACCATACTTTTGATTGAGCAGATCTGAACACTCTTTCTGTAGAAAATGCAACTGGACATTTGGAGCGCTAAGAGAGTAGTAGTGGAAAAAGGAATATATTCAAATATAAACTACACAGAAGCATTCTGTGAAACTTCTTTCTGATCTGAGCATTCAGCTAACAGAGTTAACCATACTTTTGATTGAGCAGTTTTGAAACACTCTGTCTGTAGAAAATGCAACTGGACATTCGTAGCGCTAAGTGGGTAATAGTGGAAAAAAGAATATGTTCAAATATAAACTACACAGAAGCATTGTGTGAAACTTCTTTCTGTTCTGTGCATTCAACTAACAGAGTTGAACCTTACTTTTGATTCAGCCTTTCTGAAACACTCTTTCTGTAGAAACTGCAATTGGACATTCTGAGCGCTAAGAGGCCTATATTGGGAAAAATAATATCTTCAAATAAAAACTACACAGAAGCATTGTGTGAAACTTATTTCTGATATGTTCATTAAGCTAACAGAGTTAAACCATACTTTTGATTGCGCAGTTCTGAACACTCTTTCTGTAAAAAATGCAAGTGGACATTCGGAGCGCTAAGAGGGTAATAGTGGAAAAAGGAATATATTCAAATATAAACTACACAGTAGCATTCTGTGAAAATTCTTTCTGTTCTGTGCACTCAACTAACAGAGTTGAACCTTACTTTTGATTGAGCCGTTCTGAAACACTCTTTCTGTAGAAACTGCAATTGGACAAGCTAAGCGCTAAGAGGCCTACATTGTGAAAAAGAATATCTTCAAATAAAAACTACACAGATGCATTCTGTGAAACTTATTTCTGATCTGTAAATTCAGTTAACAGAGATAAAACATATTTTTGATTGAGCAGTTATGAAACACTCTTTTTGGAGAAAATGCAAGTGGAGATTCGGAGCGCTAAGAGGGTAATAGTGGAAAAAGGAATGTCTTCAAATATAAACTACACAGAATCATTCGGTGAAACTTCTTTCTGATCTGTGCATTCAGGTAACAGAGTTAAAACATACTTTTGATTGAGCAGATCTGAACACTCTTTCTGTAGAAAATGCAACTGGACATTTGGAGCGCTAAGAGCGTAGTAGTGGAAAAAGGAATATATTCAAATATAAACTACACAGAAGCATTCTGTGAAACTTCTTTCTGATCTGAGCATTCAGCTAACAGAGTTAAACCATACTTTTGATTGAGCAGGTTTGAAACACTCTGTCTGTAGAAAATGCAACTGGACATTCGTAGCGCTAAGTGGGTAATAGTGGAAAAAAGAATATGTTCAAATATAAACTACACAGAAGCATTGTATGAAACTTCTTTCTGTTATGTGCATTCAGCTAACAGAGTTGAACCTTACTTTTGATTGAGCCGTTCTGAAACACTCTTTCTGTAGAAACTGCAATTGGACATTCTGAGCGCTAAAAACTTCTATTGGGAAAAATAATATCTTCAAATAAAAACTACACTGAAGCATTGTGTGAAACTTATTTCAGATATGTTCATTAAGCTAACAGAGTTAAACCATACTTTTGATTGCGCAGTTCTGAACACACTTTCTGTAGAAAATGCAAGTGGACATTCGGAGCGCTAAGAGGGTAATAGTGGAAAAAGGAATATATTCAAATATAAACTACACAGTAGCATTCTGTGAAAATTCTTTCTGTTCTGTGCATTCAACTAACAGACCTGAACCTTACTTTTGATTGAGCCGTTCTGAAACACTCTTTCTGTAGAAACTGCAATTGGACATGCTAAGCGCTAAGAGGCCTACATTGGGAAAAAGAATATCTTCAAATAAAAACTACACAGATGCATTCTGTGAAACTTATTTCTGATCTGTAAATTCAGTTAACAGAGATAAAACATATTTTTGATTGAGCAGTTATGAAACACTCTTTTTGTAGAAAATGAAAGTGGAGATTCGGAGCGCTAAGAGGGTAATAGTGGAAAAAGGAATGTCTTCAAATATAAACTACAAAGAAGCATTGTATGAAACTTCTTTCTGTTCTGTGCATTCAACTAACAGAGTTGAAACTTACTTTTGATTGAGCCTTTCTGAAACACTCTTTCTGTAGAAACTGCAATTGGACATTCTGAGCGCTAAGAGGCCTCTATTGGGAAAAATAATATCTTCAAATAAAAACTACACAAAAGCATTGTGTGAAACTTATTTCTGATATGATCATTAAGCTAACAGAGTTAAACCATACTTTTGATTGCGCAGTTCTGAACACTCTTTCTGTAGAAAATGCAAGTGGACATTTGGAGCGCTAAGAGGGTAATAGTGGAAAAAGGAATATATTCAAATATAAACTACACAGTAGCATTCTGTGAAAATACTTTCTGTTCTGTGCATTCAACTAACAGAGTTGAACCTTACTTTTGATTGAGCCGTTCTGAAACACTCTTTCTGTAGAAACTGCAATTGGACATGCTAAGCGCTAAGAGGCCTACATTGGGAAAAAGAATATCTTCAAATAAAAACTACACAGATGCATTCTGTGAAACTTATTTCTGATCTGTAAGTTCAGTTAACAGAGATAAAACATATTTTTGATTGAGCAGTTATGAAACACACTTTTTGTAGAAAATGCAAGTGGAGATTCGGAGCGCTAAGAGGGTAATAGTGGAAAAAGGAATGTCTTCAAATATAAACTACACAGAATCATTCGGTGAAACTTCTTTCTGATCTGTGCATTCAGCTAACAGAGTTAAACCATACTTTTGATTGAGCAGATCTGAACACTCTTTCTGTAGAAAATGCAACTGGACATTTGGAGCGCTAAGAGAGTAGTAGTGGAAAAAGGAATATAGTCAAATATAAACTACACAGAAGCATTCTGTGAAACTTCTTTCTGATCTGAGCATTCAGCTAACAGAGTTAAACCATACTTTTGATTGAGCAGTTTTGAAACACTCTGTCTGTAGAAAATGCAACTGGACATTCGTAGCGCTAAGTGGGTAATAGTGGAAAAAAGAATATGTTCAAATATAAACTACACAGAAGCATTGTATGAAAGTTCTTTCTGTTCTGTGCATTCAACTAACAGAGTTGAACCTTACTTTTGATTGAGCCTTTCTGAAACACTCTTTCTGTACAAACTGCAATTGGACATTCTGAGCGCTAAGAGGCCTATATTGGGAAAAATAATATCTTCAAATAAAAACTACACAGAAGCATTGTGTGAAACTTATTTCTGATATGTTCATTAAGCTAACAGAGTTAAACCATACTTTTGATTGCGCAGTTCTGAACACTCTTTCTGTAGAAAATGCAAGTGGACATTCGGAGCGCTAAGAGGGTAATAGTGGAAAAAGGAATATATTCAAATATAAACTACACAGTAGCATTCTGTGAAAATTCTTTCTGTTCTGTGCATTCAACTAACAGAGTTGAACCTTACTTTTGATTGAGCCGTTCTGAAACACTCTTTCTGTAGAAACTGCAATTGGACATGCTAAGCGCTAAGAGACCTACATTGGGAAAAAGAATATCTTCAAATAAAAACTACACAGATGCATTCTGTGAAACTTATTTCTGATCTGTAAATTCAGTTAACAGAGATAAAACATATTTTTGATTGAGCAGTTATGAAACACTCTTTTTGTAGAAAATGCAAGTGGAGATTCGGAGCTCTAAGAGGGTAATAGTGGAAAAAGGAATGTCTTCAAATATAAACTACACAGAATTATTCGGTGAAACTTCCTTCTGATCTGTGCATTCAGCTAACAGAGTTAAACCATACTTTTGATTGAGTAGATCTGAACACTCTTTCTGTAGAAAATGCAACTGGACATTTGGAGCGCTAAGAGCGTAGTAGTGGAAAAAGCAATATATTCAAATATAAACTACACAGAAGCATTCTGTGAAACTTCTTTCTGATCTGAGCATTCAGCTAACAGAGTTAAACCATACTTTTGATTGAGCAGTTTTGAAACACTCTGTCTGTAGAAAATGCAACTGGACATTCGTAGCGCTATGTGGGTAATAGTGGAAAAAAGAATATGTTCAAATATAAACTACACAGCAGCATTGTATGAAACTTCTTTCTGTTCTGTGCATTCAACTAACAGAGTTGAACCTTTCTTTTGATTGAGCCGTTCTGAAACACTCTTTCTATAGAAACTGCAATTGGACATTCTGAGCGCTAGGAGGCCTATATTGGGAAAAAGAATGTCTACAAATAAAAACTACACAGAAGAATTGTGTGAAACTTCTTTCTGTTCTTTTTCTTCAACTAAAAGAGTTGAACCTTAGTTTTGATTGAGCCGTTCTGAAACAGTCTTTCTGTAGAAAATGCAAGTGGAGATTCGGAGCGCTAAGAGGGTAATAGTGGAAAAAGGAATGTCTCCAAATATAAACTACACAGAATCATTCTGTGAAACTTCTTTCTGATCTGTGCATTCAGCTAACAGAGTTAAACCATACTTTTGATTGAGCAGATCTGAACACTCTTTCTGTAGAAAATGCAAGTGGACATTTGGAGCGCTAAGAGAGTAGTAGTGGAAAAAGGAATATATTCAAATATAAACTACACAGAAGCATTCTGTGAAACTTCTTTCTGATCTGAGCATTCAGCTAACAGAGTTACACCATACTTTTGATTGAGCAGTTTTGAAACACTCTGTCTGTAGAAAATGCAACGGGACATTCGTAGCGCTAAGTGGGTAATAGTGGAAAAAAGAATATGTTCAAATATAAACTACACAGAAGCATTGTATGAAACTTCTTTCTGTTCGTTGCATTCAACTAACAGAGTTGAACCTTACTTTTGATTGAGCCTTTCTGAAACACTCTTTCTGTAGAAACTGCAATTGGACATTCTGAGCGCTAAGAGGTCTCTATTGGGAAAAATAATATCTTCAAATAAAAACTACACAGAAGCATTGGGTGAAACTTATTTCTGATATGTTCATTAAGCTAACAGAGTTAAACCATACTTTTGATTGCGCAGTTCTGAACACTCTTTCTGTAGAAAATGCAAGTGGACATTCGGAGCGCTAAGAGGGTAATAGTGGAAAAAGGAATATATTCAAATATAAACTACACAGTAGCATTCTGTGAAAATTCTTTCTGTTCTGTGCATTCAACTAACAGAGTTGAACCTTACTTTTGATTGAGCCGTTCTGAAACACTCTTTCTGTAGAAACTGCAATTGGACATGCTAAGCGCTAAGAGGCCTACATTGGGAAAAAGAATATCTTCAAATAAAAACTACACAGATGCATTCTGTGAAACTTATTTCTGATCTGTAAATTCAGTTAACAGAGATAAAACATATTTTTGATTGAGCAGTTATGAAACACTCTTTTTGTAGAAAATGCAACTGGAGATTCGGAGCGCTAAGAGGGTAATAGTGGAAAAAGGAATGTCTTCAAATATAAACTACACAGAATCATTCGGTGAAACTTCTTTCTGATCTGTGCATTCAGCTAACAGAGTTAAACCATACTTTTGATTGAGCAGATCTGAACACTCTTTCTGTAGAAAATGCAACTGGACATTTGGAGCGCTAAGAGCGTAGTAGTGGAAAAAGGAATATATTCAAATATAAACTACACAGAAGCATTCTGTGAAACTTCTTTCTGATCTGAGCATTCAGCTAACAGAGTTAAACCATACTTTTGATTGAGCAGTTTTGAAACACTCTGTCTGTAGAAAATGCAACTGGACATTCGTAGCGCTAAGTGGGTAATAGTGGAAAAAAGAATATGTTCAAATATAAACTACACAGAAGCATTGTATGAAACTTCTTTCTGTTCTGTGCATTCAACTAACAGAGTTGAACCTTACTTTTGATTGAGCCGTTCTGAAACACTCTTTCTGTAGAAATTGCAATTGGACATTCTGAGCGCTAGGAGGCCTATATTGGGAAAAAAAATGTCTACAAATAAAAACTACACAGAAGAATTTTGTGAAACTTCTTTCTGTTCTGTTTGTTCAACTAAAAGAGTTGAACCTTAGTTTTGATTCAGCCGTTCGGAAACACTCTTTCTGTAGAAAATGCAAGTGGAGATTCGGAGCACTAAGAGGGTAATAGTGGAAAAAGGAATGTCTCCAAATATAAACTACACAGAATCATTCTGTGAAACTTCTTTCTGATCTGTGCATTCAGCTAACAGAGTTAAAACATACTTTTGATTGAGCAGATCTGAACACTCTTTCTGTAGAAAATGCAACTGGACATTTGGAGCGCTAAGAGAGTAGTAGTGGAAAAAGGAATATATTCAAATATAAACTACACAGAAGCATTCTGTGAAACTTCTTTCTGATCTGAGCATTCAGCTAACAGAGTTAAACCATACTTTTGATTGAGCAGTTTTGAAACACTCTGTCTGTAGAAAATGCAACTGGACATTCGTAGCGCTAAGTGGGTAATAGTGGAAAAAAGAATATGTTCAAATATAAACTACACAGAAGCATTGTGTGAAACTTCTTTCTGTTCTGTGCATTCAACTAACAGAGTTGAACCTTACTTTTGATTGAGCCTTTCTGAAACACTCTTTCTGTAGAAACTGCAATTGGACATTCTGAGCGCTAAGAGGCCTCTATTGGGAAAAATAATATCTTCAAATAAAAACTCCACACAAGCATTGTGTGAAACTTATTTCTGATATGTTCATTAAGCTAACAGAGTTAAACCATACTTTTGATTGCGCAGTTCTGAACACTCTTTCTGTAGAAAATGCAAGTGTACATTCGGAGCGCTAAGAGGGTAATAGTGGAAAAAGGAATATATTCAAATATAAACTACACAGTAGCATTCTGTGAAAATTCTTTCTGTTCTGTGCACTCAACTAACAGAGTTGAACCTTACTTTTGATTGAGCCGTTCTGAAACACTCTTTCTGTAGAAACTGCAATTGGACAAGCTAAGCGCTAAGAGGCCTACATTGGGAAAAAGAATATCTTCAAATAAAAACTACACAGATGCATTCTGTGAAACTTATTTCTGATCTGTAAATTCAGTTAACAGAGATAAAACATATTTTTGATTGAGCAGTTATGAAACACTCTTTTTGGAGAAAATGCAAGTGGAGATTCGGAGCGCTAAGAGGGTAATAGTGGAAAAAGGAATGTCTTCAAATATAAACTACACAGAATCATTCGGTGAAACTTCTTTCTGATCTGTGCATTCAGGTAACAGAGTTAAAACATACTTTTGATTGAGCAGATCTGAACACTCTTTTTGTAGAAAATGCAACTGGACATTTGGAGCGCTAAGAGCGTAGTAGTGGAAAAAGGAATATATTCAAATATAAACTACACAGAAGCATTCTGTGAAACTTCTTTCTGATCTGAGCGTTCAGCTAACAGAGTTAAACCATACTTTTGATTGAGCAGGTTTGAAACACTCTGTCTGTAGAAAATGCAACTGGACATTCGTAGCGCTAAGTGGGTAATAGTGGAAAAAAGAATATGTTCAAATATAAACTACACAGAAACATTGTATGAAACTTCTTTCTGTTCTGTGCATTCAGCTAACAGAGTTGAACCTTACTTTTGATTGAACCTTTCTGAAACACTCTTTCTGTAGAAACTGCAATTGGACATTCTGAGCGCTAAAAACCTCTATTGGGAAAAATAATATCTTCAAATAAAAACTACACTGAAGCATTGTGTGAAACTTATTTCAGATATGTTCATTAAGCTAACAGAGTTAAACCATACTTTTGATTGCGCAGTTCTGAACACACTTTCTGTAGAAAATGCAAGTGGACATTCGGAGCGCTAAGAGGGTTATAGTGGAAAAAGGAATATATTCAAATATAAACTACACAGTAGCATTCTGTGAAAATTCTTTCTGTTCTGTGCATTCAACTAACAGAGTTGAACCTTAATTTTGATTGAGCCGTTCTGAAACACTCTTTCTGTAGAAACTGCAATTGGACATGCTAAGCGCTAAGAGGCATACATTGGGAAAAAGAATATCTTCAAATAAAAACTACACAGATGCATTCTGTGAAACTTATTTCGGATCTGTAAATTCAGTTAACAGAGATAAAACATATTTTTGATTGAGCAGTTATGAAACACTCTTTTTGTAGAAAATGCAAGTGGAGATTTGGAGCGCTAAGAGGGTAATAGTGGAAAAAGTAATGTCTTCAAATATAAACTACAAAGAAGCATTGTATGAAACTTCTTTCTGTTCTGTGCATTCAACTAACAGAGTTGAACCTTACTTTTGATTGAGCCTTTCTGAAACACTCTTTCTGTAGAAACTGCAATTGGACATTCTGAGCGCTAAGAGGCCTCTATTGGGAAAAATAATATCTTCAAATAAAAACTACACAACAGCATTGTGTGAAACTTATTTCTGATATGATCATTAAGCTAACAGAGTTAAACCATACTTTTGATTGCGCAGTTCTGAACACTCTTTCTGTAGAAAATGCAAGTGGACATTCGGAGCGCTAAGAGGGTAATAGTGGAAAAAGGAATATATTCAAATATAAACTACACAGTAGCATTCTGTGAAAATACTTTCTGTTCTGTGCATTCAACTAACAGAGTTGAACCTTACTTTTGATTGAGCCGTTCTGAAACACTCTTTCTTTAGAAACTGCAATTGGACATGCTAAGCGCTAAGAGGCCTACATTGGGAAAAAGAATATCTTCAAATAAAAACTACACAGATGCATTCTGTGAAACTTATTTCTGATCTGTAAGTTCAGTTAACAGAGATAAAATATATTTTTGATTGAGCAGTTATGAAACACTCTTTTTGTAGAAAATGCAAGTGGAGATTCGGAGCGCTAAGAGGGTAATAGTGGAAAAAGGAATGTCTTCAAATATAAACTACACAGAATCATTCGGTGAAACTTCTTTCTGATCTGTGCATTCAGCTAACAGAGTTAAACCATACTTTTGATTGAGCAGATCTGAACACTCTTTCTGTAGAAAATGCAACTGGACATTTGGAGCGCTAAGAGAGTAGTAGTGGAAAAAGGAATATAGTCAAATATAAACTACACAGAAGCATTCTGTGAAACTTCTTTCTGATCTGAGCATTCAGCTAACAGAGTTAAACCATACTTTTGATTGAGCAGTTTTGAAACACTCTGTCTGTAGAAAATGCAACTGGACATTCGTAGCGCTAAGTGGGTAATAGTGGAAAAAAGAATATGTTCAAATATAAACTACACAGAAGCATTGTATGAAAGTTCTTTCTGTTCTGTGCATTCAACTAACAGAGTTGAACCTTACTTTTGATTGAGCCTTTCTGAAACACTCTTTCTGTACAAACTGCAATTGGACATTCTGAGCGCTAAGAGGCCTATATTGGGAAAAATAATATCTTCAAATAAAAACTACACAGAAGCATTGTGTGAAACTTATTTCTGATATGTTCATTAAGCTAACAGAGTTAAACCATACTTTTGATTGCGCAGTTCTGAACACTCTTTCTGTAGAAAATGCAAGTGGACATTCGGAGCGCTAAGAGG
Organism: Symphalangus syndactylus; assembly: GCF_028878055.3. Lineage (NCBI taxonomy): Eukaryota > Metazoa > Chordata > Mammalia > Primates > Hylobatidae > Symphalangus > Symphalangus syndactylus. The sequence goes on from NC_072426.2 coordinate 165,238,440, forward strand.
GTAATAGTGGAAAAAGGAATATATTCAAATATAAACTACACAGTAGCATTCTGTGAAAATTCTTTCTGTTCTGTGCATTCAACTAACAGAGTTGAACCTTACTTTTGATTGAGCCGTTCTGAAACACTCTTTCTGTAGAAACTGCAATTGGACATGCTAAGCGCTAAGAGACCTACATTGGGAAAAAGAATATCTTCAAATAAAAACTACACAGATGCATTCTGTGAAACTTATTTCTGATCTGTAAATTCAGTTAACAGAGATAAAACATATTTTTGATTGAGCAGTTATGAAACACTCTTTTTGTAGAAAATGCAAGTGGAGATTCGGAGCGCTAAGAGGGTAATAGTGGAAAAAGGAATGTCTTCAAATATAAACTACACAGAATTATTCGGTGAAACTTCCTTCTGATCTGTGCATTCAGCTAACAGAGTTAAACCATACTTTTGATTGAGTAGATCTGAACACTCTTTCTGTAGAAAATGCAACTGGACATTTGGAGCGCTAAGAGCGTAGTAGTGGAAAAAGGAATATATTCAAATATAAACTACACAGAAGCATTCTGTGAAACTTCTTTCTGATCTGAGCATTCAGCTAACAGAGGTAAACCATACTTTTGATTGAGCAGTTTTGAAACACTCTGTCTGTAGAAAATGCAACTGGACATTTGTAGCGCTATGTGGGTAATAGTGGAAAAAAGAATATGTTCAAATATAAACTACACAGCAGCATTGTATGAAACTTCTTTCTGTTCTGTGCATTCAACTAACAGAGTTGAACCTTTCTTTTGATTGAGCCGTTCTGAAACACTCTTTCTGTAGAAACTGCAATTGGACATTCTGAGCGCTAGGAGGCCTATATTGGGAAAAAGAATGTCTACAAATAAAAACTACACAGAAGAATTGTGTGAAACTTCTTTCTGTTCTTTTTCTTCAACTAAAAGAGTTCAACCTTAGTTTTGATTGAGCCGTTCTGAATCAGTCTTTCTGTAGAAAATGCAAGTGGAGTTTTGGAGAGCTAAGAGGGTAATAGTGGAAAAAGGAATGTCTCCAAATATAAACTACACAGAATCATTCTGTGAAACTTCTTTCTGATCTGTGCATTCAGCTAACAGAATTAAACCATACTTTTGATTGAGCAGATCTGAACACTCTTTCTGTAGAAAATGCAACTGGACATTTGGAGCGCTAAGAGAGTAGTAGTGGAAAAAGGAATATATTCAAATATAAACTACACAGAAGCATTGTGTGGAACTTATTTCTGATATGTTCATTAAGCTAACAGAGTTAAACCATACTTTTGATTGTGCAGTTCTGAACACTCTTTCTGTAGAAAATGCAAGTGGACATTCGGAGCGCTAAGACGGTAATAGTGGAAAAAGGAATATATTCAAATATAAACTACACAGTAGCATTCTGTGAAAATTCTTTCTGTTCTGTGCATTCAACTAACAGAGTTGAACCTTACTTTTGATTGAGCCGTTCTGAAACACTCTTTCCGTAGAAACTGCAAATGGACATGCTAAGCGCTAAGAGGCCTACATTGGGAAAAAGAATATCTTCAAATAAAAACTACACAGATGCATTCTGTGAAACTTATTTCTGATCTGTAAATTCAGTTAACAGAGATAAAACATATTTTTGATTGAGCAGTTATGAAACACTCTTTTTGTAGAAAATGCAACTGGAGATTCGGAGCGCTAAGAGGGTAATAGTGGAAAAAGGAATGTCTTCAAATATAAACTACACAGAATCATTCGGTGAAACTTCTTTCTGATCTGTGCATTCAGCTAACAGAGTTAAACCATACTTTTGACTGAGCAGTTCTGAACACTCTTTCTGTAGAAAATGCAACTGGACATTTGGAGCGCTAAGAGCGTAGTAGTGGAAAAAGGAATATGTTCAAATATAAACTACACAGAAGCATTCTGTGAAACTTCTTTCTGATCTGAGCATTCAGCTAACAGAGTTAAACCATACTTTTGATTGAGCAGTTTTGAAACACTCTGTCTGTAGAAAATGCAACTGGACATTCGTAGCGCTAAGTGGGTAATAGTGGAAAAAAGAATATGTTCAAATAGAAACTACACAGAAGCATTGTATGAAACTTCTTTCTGTTCTGTGCATTCAACTAACAGAGTTGAACCTTACTTTTGATTGAGCCGTTCTGAAACACTCTTTCTGTAGAAACTGCAATTGGACATTCTGAGCGCTAGGAGGCCTATATTGGGAAAAAGAATGTCTACAAATAAAAACTACACAGAAGAATTGTGTGAAACTTCTTTCTGTTCTGTTTGTTCAACTAAAAGAGTTGAACCGTAGTTTTGATTGATCCGTTCTGAAACACTCTTTCTGTAGAAAATGCAAGTGGAGATTCGGAGCGCTAAGAGGTAATAGTGGAAAAAGGAATGTCTCCAAATATAAACTACACAGAATCATTCTGTGAAACTTCTTTCTGATCTGTGCATTCAGCTAACAGAGTTAAACCATACTTTTGATTGAGCAGATCTGAACACTCTTTCTGTAGAAAATGCAACTGGACATTTGGAGCGCTAAGAGAGTAGTAGTGGAAAAAGGAATATATTCAAATATAAACTACACAGAAGCATTCTGTGAAACTTCTTTCTGATCTGAGCATTCAGCTAACAGAGTTACACCATACTTTTGATTGAGCAGTTTTGAAACACTCTGTCTGTAGAAAATGCAACGGGACATTCGTAGCGCTAAGTGGGTAATAGTGGAAAAAAGAATATGTTCAAATATAAACTACACAGAAGCATTGTATGAAACTTCTTTCTGTTCGGTGCATTCAACTAACAGAGTTGAACCTTACTTTTGATTGAGCCTTTCTGAAACACTCTTTCTGTAGAAACTGCAATTGGACATTCTGAGCGCTAAGAGGTCTCTATTGGGAAAAATAATATCTTCAAATAAAAACTACACAGAAGCATTGTGTGAAACTTATTTCTGATATGTTCATTAAGCTAACAGATTTAAACCATACTTTTGATTGCGCAGTTCTGAACACTCTTTCTGTAGAAAATGCAAGTGGACATTCGGAGCGCTAAGAGGGTAATAGTGGAAAAAGGAATATATTCAAATATAAACTACACAGTAGCATTCTGTGAAAATTCTTTCTGTTCTGTGCATTCAACTAACAGAGTTGAACCTTACTTTTGATTGAGCCGTTCTGAAACACTCTTTCTGTAGAAACTGCAATTGGACATGCTAAGCGCTAAGAGGCCTACATTGGGAAAAAGAATATCTTCAAATAAAAACTACACAGATGCATTCTGTGAAACTTATTTCTGATCTGTAAATTCAGTTAACAGAGATAAAACATATTTTTGATTGAGCAGTTATGAAACACTCTTTTTGTAGAAAATGCAACTGGAGATTCGGAGCGCTAAGAGGGTAATAGTGGAAAAAGGAATGTCTTCAAATATAAACTACACAGAATCATTCGGTGAAACTTCTTTCTGATCTGTGCATTCAGCTAACAGAGTTAAACCATACTTTTGATTGAGCAGATCTGAACACTCTTTCTGTAGAAAATGCAACTGGACATTTGGAGCGCTAAGAGCGTAGTAGTGGAAAAAGGAATATATTCAAATATAAACTACACAGAAGCATTCTGTGAAACTTCTTTCTGATCTGAGCATTCAGCTAACAGACTCAAACCATACTTTTGATTGAGCAGTTTTGAAACACTCTGTCTGTAGAAAATGCAACTGGACATTCGTAGCGCTAAGTGGGTAATAGTGGAAAAAAGAATATGTTCAAATAGAAACTACACAGAAGCATTATATGAAACTTCTTTCTGTTCTGTGCATTCAACTAACAGAGTTGAACCTTACTTTTGATTGAGCCGTTCTGAAACACTCTTTCTGTAGAAACTGCAATTGGACATTCTGAGCGCTAAGAGGCCTATATTGGGAAAAAGAATGTCTACAAATAAAAACTACACAGAAGAATTGTGTGAAACATCTTTCTGTTCTGTTTGTTCAACTAAAAGAGTTGAACCTTAGTTTTGATTGAGCCGTTCTGAAACACTCTTTCTGTAGAAAATGCAAGTGGAGATTCGGAGCGCTAAGAGGGTAATAGTGGAAAAAGGAATGTCTCCAAATATAAACTACACAGAATCATTCTGTGAAACTTCTTTCTGATCTGTGCATTCAGCTAACAGAGTTAAACCATACTTTTGATTGAGCAGATCTGAACACTCTTTCTGTAGAAAATGCAACTGGACATTTGGAGCGCTAAGAGAGTAGTAGTGGAAAAAGGAATATATTCAAATATAAACTAAACAGAAGCATTCTGTGAAACTTCTTTCTGATCTGAGCATTCAGCTAACAGAGTTAAACCATACTTTTGATTGAGCAGTTTTGAAACACACTGTCTGTAGAAAATGCAACTGGACATTCGTAGCGCTAAGTGGGTAATAGTGGAAAAAAGAATATGTTCAAATATAAACTACACAGAAGCATTGTATGAAACTTCTTTCTGTTCTGTGCATTCAACTAACAGAGTTGAACCTTACTTTTGATTGAGCCTTTCTGAAACACTCTTTCTGTAGAAACTGCAATTGGACATTCTGAGCGCTAAGAGGCCTCTATTGGGAAAAATAATATGTTCAAATAAAAACTACACAGAAGCATTGTGTGAAACTTATTTCTGATATGTTCATTAAGCTAACAGAGTTAAACCATACTTTTGATTGCGCAGTTCTGAACACTCTTTCTGTAGAAAATGGAAGTGGACATTCGGAGCGCTAAGAGGGTAATAGTGGAAAAAGGAATATATTCAAATATAAACTACACAGTAGCATTCTGTGAAAATTCTTTCTGTTCTGTGCATTCAACTAACAGAGTTGAACCTTACTTTTGATTGAGCCGTTCTGAAACACTCTTTCTGTAGAAACTGCAATTGGACATGCTAAGCGCTAAGAGGCCTACATTGGGAAAAAGAATATCTTCAAATAAAAACTACACAGATGCATTCTGTGAAACTTATTTCTGATCTGTAAATTCAGTTAACAGAGATAAAACATATTTTTGATTGAGCAGTTATGAAACACTCTTTTTGTAGAAAATGCAAGTGGAGATTCGGAGGGCTAAGAGGGTAATAGTGGAAAAAGGAATGTCTTCAAATATAAACTACACAGAATCATTCGGTGAAATTTCTTTCTGATCTGTGCATTCAGCTAACAGAGTTAAACCATACGTTTGATTGAGCAGATGTGAACACTCTTTCTCTAGAAAATGCAACTGGACATTTGGAGCGCTAAGAGCGTAGTAGTGGAAAAAGGAATATATTCAAATATAAACTACACAGAAGCATTCTGTGAAACTTCTTTCTGATCTGAGCATTCAGCTAACAGAGTTAAACCATACTTTTGATTGAGCAGTTTTGAAACACTCTGTCTGTAGAAAATGCAACTGGACATTCGTAGCGCTAAGTGGGTAATAGTGGAAAAAAGAATATGTTCAAATAGAAACTACACAGAAGCATTGTATGAAACTTCTTTCTGTTCTGTACATTCAACTAACAGAGTTCAACCTTACTTTTGATTGAGCCTTTCTGAAACACTCTTTCTGTAGAAACTGCAATTGGACATTCTGAGCGCTAAGAGGCCTCTATTGGGAAAAATAATATCTTCAAATAAAAACTACACAGAAGCATTGTGTGAAACTTATTTCTGATATGTTCATTAAGCTAACAGAGTTAAACCATACTTTTGATTGCGCAGTTCTGAACACTCTTTCTGTAGAAAATGCAATTGGACATTCGGAGCGCTAACAGGGTAATAGTGGAAAAAGGAATATATTCAAATATAAACTACACAGTAGCATTCTGTGAAAATTCTTTCTGTTCTGTGCATTCAACTAACAGAGTTGAACCTTACTTTTGATTGAGCTGTTCTGAAACACTCTTTCCGTAGAAACTGCAATTGGACATGCTAAGCGCTAAGAGGCCTACATTGGGAAAAAGAATGTCTTCAAATAAAAACTACACAGATGCATTCTGTGAAACTTATTTCTGATCTGTAAATTCAGTTAACAGAGATAAAACATATTTTTGATTGAGCAGTTATGAAACACTCTTTTTGTAGAAAATGCAAGTGGAGATTCGGAGCGCTAAGAGGGTAATAGTGGAAAAAGGAATGTCTTCAAATATAAACTACACAGAATCATTCGGTGAAACTTCTTTCTGATCTGTGCATTCAGCTAACAGAGTTAAACCATACTTTTGATTGAGCAGATCTGAACACTCTTTCTGTAGAAAATGCAACTGGACATTTGGAGCGCTAAGAGCGTAGTAGTGGAAAAAGGAATATATTCAAATATAAACTACACAGAAGCATTCTGTGAAACTTCTTTCTGATCTGAGCATTCAGCTAACAGATTTAAACCATACTTTTGATTGAGCAGTTTTGAAACACTCTGTCTGTAGGAAATGCAACTGGACATTCGTAGCGCTAAGTGGGTAATAGTGGAAAAAAGAATATGTTCAAATATAAACTACACAGAAGCATTGTATGAAACTTCTTTCTGTTGTGTGCATTCAACTAACAGAGTTGAACCTTACTTTTGATTGAGCCGTTCTGAAACTCTCTTTCTGTAGAAACTGCAATTGGACATTCTGAGCGCTAGGAGGCCTATATTGGGAAAAAGAATGTCTACAAATAAAAACTACACAGAAGAATTGTGTGAAACTTCTTTCTGTTCTGTTTGTTCAACTAAAAGAGTTGAACCTTAGTTTTGATTGAGCCGTTCTGAAACACTCTTTCTGTAGAAAATGCAAGTGGAGATTCGGAGCGCTAAGAGGGTAATAGTGGAAAAAGGAATGTCTCCAAATATAAACTACACAGAATCATTCTGTGAAACTTCTTTCTGATCTGTGCATTCAGCTAACAGTGTTAAACCATACTTTTGATTGAGCAGATCTGAACACTCTTTCTGTAGAAAATGCAACTGGACATTTGGAGTGCTAAGAGTGTAGTAGTGGAAAAAGGAATATATTCAAATATAAACTACACAGAAGCATTCTGTGAAACTTCTTTCTGATCTGAGCATTCAGCTAACAGAGTTAAACCATACTTTTGATTGAGCAGTTTTGAAACACTCTGTCTGTAGAAAATGCAATGGGACATTCGTAGCGCTAAGTGGGTAATAGTGGAAAAAAGAATATGTTCAAATATAAACTACACAGAAGCATTGTATGAAACTTCTTTCTGTTCTGTGCATTCAACTAACAGAGTTGAACCTTACTTTTGATTGAGCCTTTCTGAAACACTCTTTCTGTACAAACTGCAATTGGACATTCTGAGCGCTAAGAGGCCTCTATTGGGAAAAATAATATCTTCAAATAAAAACTACACAGAAGCATTGTGTGAAACTTATTTCTGATATGTTCATTAAGCTAACAGAGTTAAACCATACTTTTGATTGCGCAGTTCTGAACACTCTTTCTGTAGAAAATGCAAGTGGACATTCGGAGCGCTAAGAGGGTAATAGTGGAAAAAGGAATATATTCAAATATAAACTACACAGTAGCATTCTGTGAAAATTCTTTCTGTTCTGTGCATTCAACTAACAGAGTTGAACCTTACTTTTGATTGAGCCGTTCTGAAACACTCTTTCTGTAGAAACTGCAATTGGACATGCTAAGCGCTAAGAGGCCTACATTGGGAAAAAGAATATCTTCAAATAAAAACTACACAGATGCATTCTGTGAAACTTATTTCTGATCTGTAAATTCAGTTAACAGAGATAAAACATATTTTTGATTGAGCAGTTATGAAACACTCTTTTTGTAGAAAATGCAAGTGGAGATTCGGAGCGCTAAGAGGGTAATAGTGGAAAAAGGAATGTCTCCAAATTTAAACTACACAGAATCATTCTGTGAAACTTCTTTCTGATCTGTGCATTCAGAAAACAGAGTTAAACCATACTTTTGATTGAGCAGATCTGAACGCTCTTTCTGTAGAAAATGCAACTGGACATTTGGAGCGCTAAGAGAGTAGTAGTGGAAAAAGGAATATATTCAAATATAAACTACACAGAAGCATTCTGTGAAACTTCTTTCTGATCTAAGCATTCAGCTAACAGAGTTAAACCATACTTTTGATTGAGCAGTTTTGAAACACTCTGTCTGTAGAAAATGCAACTGGACATTCGTAGCGCTAAGTGGGTAATAGTGGAAAAAAGAATATGTTCAAATATAAACTACACAGAAGCATTGTATGAAACTTCTTTCTGTTCTGTGCATTCAACTAACAGAGTTGAACCTTACTTTTGATTGAGCCTTTCTGAAACACTCTTTCTGTAGAAACTGCAATTGGACATTCTGAGCGCTAAGAGGCCTCTATTGGGAAAAATAATATCTTCAAATAAAAACTACACAGAAGCATTGTGTGAAACTTATTTCTGATATGTTCATTAAGCTAACAGAGTTAAACCATACTTTTGATTGCGCAGTTCTGAACACTCTTTCTGTAGAAAATGCAAGTGGACATTCGGAGCGCTAAGAGGGTAATAGTGGAAAAAGGAATATATTCAAATGTAAACTACACAGTATCATTCTGTGAAAATTCTTTCTGTTCTGTGCATTCAACTAACAGAGTTGAACCTTACTTTTGATTGAGCCGTTCTGAAACACTCTTTCTGTAGAAACTGCAATTGGACATGCTAAGCGCTAAGAGGCCTACATTGGGAAAAAGAATATCTTCAAATAAAAACTACACAGATGCATTCTGTGAAACTTATTTCTGATCTGTAAATTCAGTTAACAGAGATAAAACATATTTTTGATTGAGCAGTTATGAAACACTCTTTTTGTAGAAAATGCAAGTGGAGATTCGGAGCGCTAAGAGGGTAATAGTGGAAAAAGGAATGTCTTCAAATATAAACTACACAGAATCATTCGGTGAAACTTCTTTCTGATCTGTGCATTCAGCTAACAGAGTTAAACCATACTTTTGATTGAGCAGATCTGAACACTCTTTCTGTAGAAAATGCAACTGGACATTTGGAGCGCTAAGAGCGTAGTAGTGGAAAAAGGAATATATTCAAATATAAACTACACAGAAGCATTCTGTGAAACTTCTTTCTGATCTGAGCATTCAGCTAACAGAGTTAAACCATACTTTTGATTGAGCAGTTTTGAAACACTCTGTCTGTAGGAAATGCAACTGGACATTCGTAGCGCTAAGTGGGTAATAGTGGAAAAAAGAATATGTTCAAATATAAACTACACAGAAGCATTGTATGAAACTTCTTTCTGTTCTGTGCATTCAACTAACAGATTTGAACCTTACTTTTGATTGAGCCGTTCTGAAACACTCTTTCTGTAGAAACTGCAATTGGACATTCTGAGCGCTAAGAGGCCTATATTGGGAAAAAGAATGTCTACAAATAAAAACTACACAGAAGAATTGTGGGAAACTTCTTTCTGTTCTGTTTGTTCAACTAAAAGAGTTGAACCTTAGTTTTGATTGAGCCGTTCTGAAACACTCTTTCTGTAGAAAATGCAAGTGGAGATTCGGAGCGCTAAGAGGGTAATAGTGGAAAAAGGAATGTCTTCAAATATAAACTACACAGAATCATTCGGTGAAACTTCTTTCTGATCTGTGCATTCAGCTAACAGAGTTAAACCATACTTTTGATTGAGCAGATCTGAACACTCTTTCTGTAGAAAATGCAACTGGACATTTGGAGCGCTAAGAGCGTAGTAGTGGAAAAAGGAATATATTCAAATATAAACTACACAGAAGCATTCTGTGAAACTTCTTTCTGATCTGAGCATTCAGCTAACAGAGTTAAACCATACTTTTGATTGAGCAGTTTTGAAACACTCTGTCTGTAGAAAATGCAACTGGACATTCGTAGCGCTAAGTGGGTAATAGTGGAAAAAAGAATATGTTCAAATATAAACTAAACAGAAGCATTGTATGAAACTTCTTTCTGTTCTGTGCATTCAACTAACAGAGTTGAACCTTACTTTTGATTGAGCCGTTCTGAAACACTCTTTCTGTAGAAACTGCAATTGGACATTCTGAGCGCTAAGAGGCCTATATTGGGAAAAAGAATGTCTACAAATAAAAACTACACAGAAGAATTGTGTGAAACTTCTTTCTGTTCTGTTTGTTCAACTAAAAGAGTTGAACCTTAGTTTTGATTGAGCCGTTCTGAAACACTCTTTCTCTAGAAAATGCAAGTGGAGATTCGGAGTGCTAAGAGGGTTATAGTGGAAAAAGGAATGTCTCCAAATATAAACTACACAGAATCATTCTGTGAAACTTCTTTCTGATCTGTGCATTCAGCTAACTGAGTTAAACCATACTTTTGATTGAGCAGATCTGAACACTCTTTCTGTAGAAAATGCAACTGGACATTTGGAGCGCTAGGAGAGTAGTAGTGGAAAAAGGAATATATTCAAATATAAACTACACAGAAGCATTGTATGAAAGTTCTTTCTGTTCTGTGCATTCAACTAACAGAGTTGAACCTTACTTTTGATTGAGCCTTTCTGAAACACTCTTTCTGTAGAAACTGCAATTGGACATTCTGAGCGCTAAGAGGCCTCTATTGGGAAAAATAATATCTTCAAATAAAAACTACACAGAAGCATTGTGTGAAACTTATTTCTGATATGTTCATTAAGCTAACAGAGTTAAACCATACTTTTGATTGCGCAGTTCTGAACACTCTTTCTGTAGAAAATGCAAGTGGACATTCGGAGCGCTAAGAGGGTAATAGTGGAAAAAGGAATATATTCAAATATAAACTACACAGTAGCATTCTGTGAAAATTCTTTCTGTTCTGTGCACTCAACTAACAGAGTTGAACCTTACTTTTGATTGAGCCGTTCTGAAACACTCTTTCTGTAGAAACTGCAATTGGACAAGCTAAGCGCTAAGAGGCCTACATTGGGAAAAAGAATATCTTCAAATAAAAACTACACAGATGCATTCTGTGAAACTTATTTCTGATCTGTAAATTCAGTTAACAGAGATAAAACATATTTTTGATTGAGCAGTTATGAAACACTCTTTTTGTAGAAAATGCAAGTGGAGATTCGGAGCGCTAAGAGGGTAATAGTGGAAAAAGGAATGTCTTCAAATATAAACTACACAGAATCATTCGGTGAAACTTCTTTCTGATCTTTGCATTCAGGTAACAGAGTTAAAACATACTTTTGATTGAGCAGATCTGAACACTCTTTCTGTAGAAAATGCAACTGGACATTTGGAGCGCTAAGAGCGTAGTAGTGGAAAAAGGAATATATTCAAATATAAACTACACAGAAGCATTCTGTGAAACTTCTTTCTGATCTGAGCATTCAGCTAACAGAGTCAAACCATACTTTTGATTGAGCAGGTTTGAAACACTCTGTCTGTAGAAAATGCAACTGGACATTCGTAGCGCTAAGTGGGTAATAGTGGAAAAAAGAATATGTTCAAATATAAACTACACAGAAGCATTGTATGAAACTTCTTTCTGTTCTGTGCATTCAGCTAACAGAGTTGAACCTTACTTTTGATTGAGCCTTTCTGAAACTCTCTTTCTGTAGAAACTGCAATTGGACATTCTGAGCGCTAAGAGACCTCTATTGGGAAAAATAATATCTTCAAATAAAAACTACACTGAAGCATTGTGTGAAACTTATTTCTGATATGTTCATTAAGCTAACAGAGTTAAACCATACTTTTGATTGCGCAGTTCTGAACACTCTTTCTGTAGAAAATGCAAGTGGACATTCGGAGCGCTAAGAGGGTAATTGTGGAAAAAGGAATATATTCAAATATAAACTACACAGTAGCATTCTGTGAAAATTCTTTCTGTTCTGTGCATTCAACTAACAGAGTTGAACCTTACTTTTGATTCAGCCGTTCTGAAACACTCTTTCTGTAGAAACTGCAATTGGACATGCTAAGCGCTAAGAGGCCTACATTGGGAAAAAGAATATCTACAAATAAAAACTACACAGATGCATTCTGTGAAACTTATTTCTGATCTGTAAATTCAGTTAACAGAGATAAAACATATTTTTGATTGAGCAGTTATGAAACACTCTTTTTGTAGAAAATGCAAGTGGAGATTCGGAGCGCTAAGAGGGTAATAGTGGAAAAAGGAATGTCTTCAAATATAAACTACAAAGAAGCATTGTATGAAACTTCTTTCTGTTCTGTGCATTCAACTAACAGAGTTGAACCTTACTTTTGATTGAGCCGTTCTGAAACACTCTTTCTGTAGAAACTGCAATTGGACATTCTGAGCGCTAGGAGGCCTATATTGGGAAAAAGAATGTCTACAAATAAAAACTACACAGAAGAATTGTGTGAAACTTCTTTCTGTTCTTTTTGTTCAACTAAAAGAGTTGAACCTTAGTTTTGATTGAGCCGTTCTGAAACAGTCTTTCTGTAGAAAATGCAAGTGGAGTTTTGGAGAGCTAAGAGGGTAATAGTGGAAAAAGGAATGTCTCCAAATATAAACTACACAGAATCATTCTGTGAAACTTCTTTCTGATCTGTGCATTCAGCTAACAGAGTTAAACCATACTTTTGATTGAGCAGATCTGAACACTCTTTCTGAAGAAAATGCAACTGGACATTTGGAGTGCTAAGAGTGTAGTAGTGGAAAAAGGAATATATTCAAATATAAACTACACAGAAGCATTCTGTGAAACTTCTTTCTGATCTGAGCATTCAGCTAACAGAGTTAAACCATACTTTTGATTGAGCAGTTTTGAAACACTCTGTCTGTAGAAAATGCAATGGGACATTCGTAGCGCTAAGTGGGTAATAGTGGAAAAAAGAATATGTTCAAATATAAACTACACAGAAGCATTGTATGAAACTTCTTTCTGTTCCGTGCATTCAACTAACAGAGTTGAACCTTACTTTTGATTGAGCCTTTCTGAAACACTCTTTCTGTAGAAACTGCAATTGGACATTCTGAGCGCTAAGAGGCCTCTATTGTGAAAAATAATATCTTCAAATAAAAACTACACAGAAGCATTGTGTGAAACTTATTTCTGATATGTTCATTCAGCTAACAGAGTTAAACCATACTTTTGATTGAGCAGTTTTGAAACACTTTGTCTGTAGAAAATACAACTGGACATTCGTAGCGCTAAGTGGGTAATAGTGGAAAAAAGAATATGTTCAAATATAAACTACACAGAAGCATTGTATGAAAGTTCTTTCTGTTCTTTGCATTCAACTAACATAGTTGAACCTTACTTTTGATTGAGCCTTTCTGAAACACTCTTTCTGTAGAAACTGCAATTGGACAATCTGAGCGCTAAGAGGCCTCTATTGGGAAAAATAATATCTTCAAATAAAAACTACACAGAAGCATTGTGTGAAACTTATTTCTGATATGTTCATTAAGCTAACAGAGTTAAACCATACTTTTGATTGCGCAGTTCTGAACACTCTTTCTGTAGAAAATGCAAGTGGACATTCGGAGCGCTAAGATGGTAATAGTGGAAAAAGTAATATATTCAAATATAAACTACACAGTAGCATTCTGTGAAAATTCTTTCTGTTCTGTGCATTCAACTAACAGAGTTGAACCTTACTTTTGATTGAGCCGTTCTGACACACTCTTTCTGTAGAAACTGCAATTGGACATGCTACGCGCTAAGAGGCCTACATTGGGAAAAAGAATATCTTCAAATAAAAACTACACAGATGCATTCTGTGAAACTTATTTCTGATCTGTAAATTCAGTTAACAGAGATAAAACATATTTTTGATTGAGCAGTTATGAAACACACTTTTTGTAGAAAATGCAAGCGGAGATTCGGAGCGCTAAGAGGGTAATAGTGGAAAAAGGAATGTCTTCAAATATAAACTACACAGAATCATTCGGTGAAACTTCTTTCTGATCTCTGCATTCAGCTAACAGAGTTAAACCATACTTTTGATTGAGCAGATCTGAACACTCTTTCTGTAGAAAATGCAACTGGACATTTGGAGCGCTCAGAGCGTAGTAGTGGAAAAAGGAATATATTCAAATATAAACTACACAGAAGCATTCTGTGAAACTTCTTTCTGATCTGAGCATTCAGCTAACAGAGTTAAACCATACTTTTGATTGAGCAGTTTTGAAACACTCTGTCTGTAGAAAATGCAACTGGTCATTCGTAGCGCTAAGTGGGTAATAGTGGAAAAAAGAATATGTTCAAATATAAACTACACAGAAGCATTGTATGAAACTTCTTTCTGTTCTGTGCATTCAACTAACAGAGTTGAACCTTACTTTTGATTGAGCCGTTCTGAAACACTCTTTCTGTAGAAACTGCAATTGGACATTCTGAGCGCTAAGAGGCCTATATTGGGAAAAAGAATGACTACAAATAAAAACTACACAGAAGAATTGTGTGTAACTTCTTTCTGTTCTGTTTTTTCAACTAAAAGGGTTGAACCTTAGTTTTGATTGAGCCGTTCTGAAACACTCTTTCTGTAGAAAATGCAAGTGGAGATTCGGAGCGCTAAGAGGGTAATAGTGGAAAAAGGAATGTCTCCAAATATAAACTACACAGAATCATTCGGTGAAACTTCTTTCTGATCTGGGCGTTCAGCTAACAGAGTTAAACCATACTTTTGATTGAGCAGATCTGAACACTCTTTCTGTAGAAAATGCAACTGGACATTTGGAGGGCTAAGAGAGAATAGTGGAAAAAGGAATATATTCAAATATAAACTACACAGAAACATTCTGTGAAACTTCTTTCTGATCTGAGCATTCAGCTAACAGAGTTAAACCATACTTTTGATTGAGCAGTTTTGAAACACTCTGTCTGTAGAAAATGCAACTGGACATTCGTAGCGCTAAGTGGGTAATAGTGGAAAAAAGAATATGTTCAAATATAAACTACACAGAAGCATTGTATGAAACTTCTTTCTGTTCTGTGCATTCAACTAACAGAGTTGAACCTTACTTTTGATTGAGCCTTTCTGAAACACTCTTTCTGTAGAAACTGCAATTGGACATTCTGAGCGCTAAGAGGCCTCTATTGGGAAAAATAATATCTTCAAATAAAAACTACACAGAAGCATTGTGTGAAACTTATTTCTGATATGTTCATTAAGCTAACAGAGTTAAACCATACTGTTGATTGCGCCGTTCTGAACACTCTTTCTGTAGAAAATGCAAGTGGACATTCGGAGCGCTAAGAGGGTAATAGTGGAAAAAGGAATATATTCAAATATAAACTACGCAGTAGCATTCTGTGAAAATTCTTTCTGTTCTGTGCATTCAACTAACAGAGTTGAACCTTACTTTTGATTGAGCCGTTCTGAAACACTCTTTCTGTAGAAACTGCAATTGGACATGCTAAGCGCTAAGAGGCCTACATTGGGAAAAAGAATATCTTCAAATAAAAACTACACAGATGCATTCTGTGAAACTTATTTCTGATCTGTTAATTCAGTTAACAGAGATAAAACATATTTTTGATTGAGCAGTTATGAAACACACTTTTTGTAGAAAATGCAAGCGGAGATTCGGAGCGCTAAGAGGGTAATAGTGGAAAAAGGAATGTCTTCAAATATAAACTACACAGAATCATTCGGTGAAACTTCTTTCTGATCTGTGCATTCAGCTAACAGAGTTAAACCATACTTTTGATTGAGCAGATCTGAACACTCTTTCTGTAGAAAATGCAACTGGACATTTGGAGCGCTAAGAGCGTAGTAGTGGAAAAAGGAATATATTCAAATATAAACTACACAGAGGCATTCTGTGAAACTTCTTTCTGATCTGAGCATTCAGCTAACAGAGTTAAACCATACTTTTGATTGAGCAGTTTTGAAACACTCTGTCTGTAGAAAATGCAACTGGACATTCGTAGCGCTAAGTGGGTAATAGTGGAAAAAAGAATATGTTCAAATAGAAACTACACAGAAGCATTGTATGAAACTTTTTTCTGTTCTGTGCATTCAACTAACAGAGTTGAACCTTACTTTTGATTGAGCCTTTCTGAAACACTCTTTCTGTAGAAACTGCAATTGGACATTCTGAGCGCTAAGAGGCCTCTATTGGAAAAAATAATATCTTCAAATAAAAACTACACAGAAGCATTGTGTGAAACTTATTTCTGATATGTTCATTAAGCTAACAGAGTTAAACCATACTTTTGATTGCGCAGTTCTGAACACTCTTTCTGTAGAAAATGCAAGTGGACATTCGGAGCGCTGAGAGGGTAATAGTGGAAAAAGGAATGTCTCCAAATATAAACTACACAGAATCATTCTGTGAAACTTCTTTCTGATCTGTGCATTCAGCTAACAGAGTTAAACCATACTTTTGATTGAGCAGATCTGAACACTCTTTCTGTAGAAAATGCAACTGGACATTTGGAGCGCTAAGAGAGTAGTAGTGGAAAAAGGAATATATTCAAATATAAACTACACAGAAGCATTCTGTGAAACTTATTTCTGATATGTTCATTAAGCTAACAGAGTTAAACCATACTTTTGATTGCGCAGTTCTGAACACTCTTTCTGTAGAAAATGCAACTGGACATTCGGAGCGCTAAGAGGGTAATAGTGGAAAAAGGAATATATTCAAATATAAACTACACAGTAGCATTCTGTGAAAATTCTTTCTGTTCTGTGCATTCAACTAACAGAGTTGAACCTTACTTTTGATTGAGCCGTTCTGAAACACTCTTTCTCTAGAAACTGCAATTGGACATGCTAAGCGCTAAGAGGCCTACATTGGGAAAAAGAATATCTTCAAATAAAAACTACACAGATGCATTCTGTGAAACTTATTTCTGATCTGTAAATTCAGTTAACAGAGATAAAACATATTTTTGATTGAGCAGTTATGAAAAACTCTTTTTGTAGAAAATGCAAGTGGAGATTCGGAGCGCTAAGAGGGTAATAGTGGAAAAAGGAAGGTCTTCCAATATAAACTACAAAGAATCATTCGGTGAAACTTCTTTCTGATCTGTGCATTCAGCTAACAGAGTTAAACCATACTTTTGATTGAGCAGATCTGAACACTCTTTCTGTAGAAAATGCAACTGGACATTTGGAGCGCTCAGAGCGTAGTAGTGGAAAAAGGAATATATTCAAATATAAACTACACAGAAGCATTCTGTGAAACTTCTTTCTGATCTGAGCATTCAGCTAACAGAGTTAAACCATACTTTTGATTGAGCAGTTTTGAAACACTCTGTCTGTAGAAAATGCAACTGGTCATTCGTAGCGCTAAGTGGGTAATAGTGGAAAAAAGAATATGTTCAAATATAACCTACACAGAAGCATTGTATGAAACTTCTTTCTGTTTTGTGCATTCAACAAACAGAGTTGAACCTTACTTTTGATTGAGCCGTTCTGAAACACTCTTTCTGTAGAAACTGCAATTGGACATTCTGAGCGCTAAGAGGCCTATATTGGGAAAAAGAATGTCTACAAATAAAAACTACACAGAAGAATTGTGTGAAACTTCTTTCTGTTCTGTTTGTTCAACTAAAAGAGTTGAACCTTAGTTTTGATTGAGCCGTTCTGAAACACTCTTTCTGTAGTAAATGCAAGTGGAGATTCGGAGCGCTAAGAGGGTAATAGTGGAAAAAGGAATGTCTCCAAATATAAACTACACAGAATCATTCTGTGAAACTTCTTTCTGATCTGTGCATTCAGCTAACAGAGTTAAACCATACTTTTGATTGAGCAGATCTGAACACTCTTTCTGTAGAAAATGCAACTGGACATTTGGAGCGCTAAGAGAGTAGTAGTGGAAAAAGGAATATATTCAAATATAAACTACACAGAAGCATTGTGTGAAACTTCTTTCTGATCTGAGCATTCAGCTAACAGAGTTAAACCATACTTTTGATTGAGCAGTTTTGAAACACTCTGTCTGTAGAAAATGCAACTGGACATTCGTAGCGCTAAGTGGGTAATACTGGAAAAAAGACTATGTTCAAATATAAACTACACAGAAGCATTGTATGAAACTTCTTTCTGTTCTGTGCATTCAACTAACAGAGTTGAACCTTACTTTTGATTGAGCCTTTCTGAAACACTCTTTCTGTAGAAACTGCAATTGGACATTCTGAGCGCTAAGAGGCCTCTATTGGGAAAAATAATATCTTCAAATAAAAACTACACAGAAGCATTGTGTGAAACTTATTTCTGATATGTTCATTAAGCTAACAGAGTTAAACCATACTGTTGATTGCGCAGTTCTGAACACTCTTTCTGTAGAAAATGCAAGTGGACATTCGGAGCGCTAAGAGGGTAATAGTGGAAAAAGGAATATATTCAAATATAAACTACGCAGTAGCATTCTGTGAAAATTCTTTCTGTTCTGTGCATTCAACTAACAGAGTTGAACCTTACTTTTGATTGAGCCGTTCTGAAACACTCTTTCTGTAGAAACTGCAATTGGACATGCTAAGCGCTAAGAGGCCTACATTGGGAAAAAGAATATCTTCAAATAAAAACTACACAGATGCATTCTGTGAAACTTATTTCTGATCTGTAAATTCAGTTAACAGAGATAAAACATCTTTTTGATTGAGCAGTTATGAAACACTCTTTTTGTAGAAAATGCAAGTGGAGATTCGGAGCGCTAAGAGGGTAATAGTGGAAAAAGGAATGTCTTCAAATATAAACTACACAGAATCATTCGGTGAAACTTCTTTCTGATCTGTGCATTCAGCTAACAGAGTTAAACCATACTTTTGATTGAGCAGATCTGAACACTCTTTCTGTAGAAAATGCAACTGGACATTTGGAGCGCTAAGAGCGTAGTAGTGGAAAAAGGAATATATTCAAATATAAACTACACAGAAGCATTCTGTGAAAGTTCTTTCTGATCTGAGCATTCAGCTAACAGAGTTAAACCATACTTTTGATTGAGCAGTTTTGAAACACTCTGTCTGTAGAAAATGCAACTGGACATTCGTAGCGCTAAGTGGGTAAGAGTGGAAAAAAGAATATGTTCAAATAGAAACTACACAGAAGCATTGTATGAAACTACTTTCTGTTCTGTGCATTCAACTAACAGAGTTGAACCTTACTTTTGATTGAGCCGTTCTGAAACACTCTTTCTGTAGAAACTGCAATTGGACATTCTGAGCGCTAAGAGGCCTATATTGGGAAAAGAATGTCTACAAATAAAAACTACACAGAAGAATTGTGTGAAACTTCTTTCTGTTCTGTTTGTTCAACTAAAAGAGTTGAACCTTAGTTTTGATTGAGCCGTTCTGAAACACTCTTTCTGTAGAAAATGCAAGTGGAGATTCGGAGCGCTAAGAGGGTAATAGTGGAAAAAGGAATGTCTCCAAATATAAACTACACAGAATCATTCTGTGAAACTTCTTTCTGATCTGTGCATTCAGCTAACAGAGTTAAACCATACTTTTGATTGAGCAGATCTGAACACAATTTCTGTAGAAAATGCAACTGGACATTTGGAGCGCTAAGGGAGTAGTAGTGGAAAAAGGAATATATTCAAATATAAACTACACAGAAGCATTCTGTGAAACTTCTTTCTGATCTGAGCATTCAGCTAACAGAGTTAAACCATACTTTTGATTGAGCAGTTTTGAAACACTCTGTCTGTAGAAAATGCAACTGGACATTCGTAGCGCTAAGTGGGTAATAGTGGAAAAAACAATATGTTCAAATATAAACTACACAGAAGCATTGTATGAAACTTCATTCTGTTCTGTGCATTCAACTAACCGAGTTGAACCTTAATTTTGATTGAGCCTTTCTGAAACACTCTTTCTGTAGAAACTGCAATTGGACATTCTGAGCGCTAAGAGGCCTCTATTGGGAAAAATAATATCTTCAAATAAAAAGTACACAGAAGCATTGTGTGAAACTAATTTCTGATATGTTTATTAAGCTAACAGATTTAAACCATACTGTTGATTGCGCAGTTCTGAACACTCTTTCTGTAGAAAATGCAAGTGGACATTCGGAGCGCTAAGAGGGTAATAGTGGAAAAAGGAATATATTCAAATATAAACTACACAGTAGCATTCTGTGAAAATTCTTTCTGTTCTTTGCATTCAACTAACAGAGTTGAACCTTACTTTTGATTGAGCCGTTCTGAAAAACTCTTTCTGTAGAAACTGCAATTGTACATACTAAGCGCTAAGAGGCCTACATTGGGAAAAAGAATATCTTCAAATAAAAACTACACAGATGCATTCTGTGAAACTTATTTCTGATCTGTAAATTCAGTTAACAGAGATAAAACATCTTTTTGATTGAGCAGTTATGAAAAACTCTTTTTGTAGAAAATGCAAGTGGAGATTCGGAGCGCTAAGAGGGTAATAGTGGAAAAAGGAATGTCTGCAAATATAAACTACACAGAATCATTCGGTGAAACTTCTTTCTGATCTGTGCATTCAGCTAACAGAGTTAAACCATACTTTTGATTGAGCAGATCTGAACACTCTTTCTGTAGAAAATGCAACTGGACATTTGGAGCGCTAAGAGCGTAGTAGTGGAAAAAGGAATATATTCAAATATAAACTACACAGAAGCATTCTGTGAAACTTCTTTCTGATCTGAGCATTCAGCTAACAGAGTGAAACCATACTTTTGATTGAGCAGTTTTGAAACACTCTGTCTGTAGAAAATGCAACTGGACATTCGTAGCGCTAAGTGGGTAAGAGTGGAAAAAAGAATATGTTCAAATATAAACTACACAGAAGCATTGTATGAAACTTCTTTCTGTTCTGTGCATTCAACTAACAGAGTTGAACCTTACTTTTGATTGAGCCGTTCTGAAACACTCTTTCTGTAGAAACTGCAATTGGACATTCTGAGCGCTAAGAGGCCTATATTGGGAAAAAGAATGTCTACAAATAAAAACTACACAGAAAAATTGTGTGAAACTTCTTTCTGTTCTGTTTGTTCAACTAAAAGAGTTGAACCTTAGTTTTGATTGAGCCGTTCTGAAATACTCTTTCTGTAGAAAATGCAAGTGGGGATTCGGAGCGCTAAGAGGGTAATAGTGGAAAAAGGAATGTCTCCAAATATAAACTACACAGAATCATTCTGTGAAACTTCTTTCTGATCTGTGCATTCAGCTAACAGAGTTAAACCATACTTTTGATTGAGCAGATCTGAACACTCTTTCTGTAGAAAATGCAACTGGACATTTGGAGCGCTAAGAGAGTAGTAGTGGAAAAAGGAATATATTCAAATATAAACTACACAGAAGCATTCTGTGAAACTTCTTTCTGATCTGAGCATTCAGCTAACAGAGTTAAACCATACTTTAGATTGAGCAGTTTTGAAACACTCTGTCTGTAGAAAATGCAACTGGACATTCGTAGCGCTCAGTGGGTAATAGTGGAAAAAAGAATATGTTCAAATAAAAACTACACAGAAGCATTGTATGAAACTTCTTTCTGTTCTGTGCATTCAACTAACAGAGTTGAACCTTACATTTGATTGAGCCTTTCTGAAACACTCTTTCTGTAGAATCTTCAATTGGACATTCTGAGCGCTAAGAGGCCTCTATTGGGAAAAATAATATCTTCAAATAAAAACTACACAGAAGCATTGTGTGAAACTCCTTTCTGTTCTGTTTGTTGAACTAAAAGAGTTGAACCTTAGTTTTGATTGAGCCGTTCTGAAACACTCTTTCTGTAGAAAATGCAAGTGGAGATTCGGAGCGCTAAGAGGGTAATAGTGGAAAAAGGAATGTCTCCAAATATAAACTACACAGAATCATTCTGTGAAACTTCTTTCTGATCTGTGCATTCAGCTAACAGAGTTAAACCATACTTTTGATTGAGCAGATCTGAACACTCTTTCTGTAGAAAATGCAACTGGACATTTGGAGCGCTAAGAGAGTAGTAGTGGAAAAAGGAATATATTCAAATATAAAATACACAGAAGCATTCTGTGAAACTTCTTTCTGATCTGAGCATTCAGCTAACAGAGTTAAACCATACTTTTGATTGAGCAGTTTTGAAACACTCTGTCTGTAGAAAATGCAACTGGACATTCGTAGCGCTAAGTGGGTAATAGTGGAAAAAAGAATATGTTCAAATATAAACTACACAGAAGCATTGTATGAAACTTCTTTCTGTTCTCTGCATTCAACTAACAGAGTTGAACCTTACTTTTGATTGAGCCTTTCTGAAACACTCTTTCTGTAGAAACTGCAATTGGACATTCTGAGCGCTAAGAGGCTTCTATTGGGAAAAATAATATCTTCAAATAAAAACTACACAGAAGCATTGTGTGAAACTTATTTCTGATATGTTCATTAAGCTAACAGAGTTAAACCATACTTTTGATTGCGCAGTTCTGAACACTCTTTCTGTAGAAAATGCAAGTGGACATTCGGAGCGCTAAGATGGTAATAGTGGAAAAAGGAATATATTCAAATATAAACTACACAGTAGCATTCTGTGAAAATTCTTTCTGTTCTGTGCATTCAACTAACAGAGTTGAACCTTACTTTTGATTGAGCCGTTCTGAAACACTCTTTCTGTAGAAACTGCAATTGGAGATGCTAAGCGCTAAGAGGCCTACATTGGGAAAAAGAATATCTTCAAATAAAAACTACACAGATGCATTCTGTGAAACATATTTCTGATCTGTAAATTCAGTTAACAGAGATAAAACATATTTTTGATTGAGCAGTTATGAAACACTCTTTTTGTAGAAAATGCAAGTGGAGATTCGGAGCGCTAAGAGGGTAATAGTGGAAAAAGGAATGTCTTCAAATATAAACTACACAGAATCATTCGGTGAAACTTCTTTCTGATCTGTGCATTCAGCTAACAGAGTTAAACCATACTTTTGATTGAGCAGATCTGAACACTCTTTCTGTAGAAAATGCAACTGGACATTTGGAGCGCTAAGAGCGTAGTAGTGGAAAAAGGAATATATTCAAATATAAACTACACAGAAGCATTCTGTGAAACTTCTTTCTGATCTGAGCATTCAGCTAACAGAGTTAAACCATACTTTTGATTGAGCAGTTTTGAAACACTCTGTCTGTAGAAAATGCAACTGGACATTCGTAGCGCTAAGTGGGTAATAGTGGAAAAAAGAATATGTTCAAATATAAACTACACAGAAGCATTGTATGAAACTTCTTTCTGTTCTGTGCATTCAACTAACAGAGTTGAACCTTACTTTTGATTGAGCCTTTCTGAAACACTCTTTCTGTAGAAACTGCAATTGGACATTCTGAGCGCTAAGAGGCTTATATTGGGAAAAAGAATGTCTACAAATAAAAACTACACAGAAGAATTGTGAAACTTCTTTCTGTTCTGTTTGTTCAACTAAAAGAGTTGAACCTTAGTTTTGATTGAGCCGTTCTGAAACACTCTTTCTGTAGAAAATGCAAGTGGAGATTCGGAGCGCTAAGAGGGTAATAGTGGAAAAAGGAATGTCTCCAAATATAAACTACACAGAATCATTCGGTGAAACTTCTTTCTGATCTGTGCATTCAGCTAACAGAGTTAAACCATACTTTTGATTGAGCAGATCTGAACACTCTTTCTGTAGAAAATGCAACTGGACATTTGGAGCGCTAAGAGAGTAGTAGTGGAAAAAGGAATATATTCAAATATAAACTACACAGAAGCATTCCGTGAAACTTCTTTCCGATCTGAGCATTCAGCTAACAGAGTTAAACCATAATTTTGATTGAGCAGTTTTGAAACACTCTGTCTGTAGAAAATGCAACTGGACATTCGTAGCGCTACGTGGGTAATAGTGGAAAAAAGAATATGTTCAAATATAAACTACACAGAAGCATTGTATGAAACTTCTTTCTGTTCTGTGCATTCAACTAACAGATTTGAACCTTACTTTTGATTGAGCCTTTCTGAAACACTCTTTCTGTAGAAACTGCAATTGGACATTCTGAGCGCTAAGAGGCCTCTATTGGGAAAAATAATATCTTCAAATAAAAACTACACAGAAGCATTGTGTGAAACTTATTTCTGATATGTTCATTAATCTAACAGAGTTAAACCATACTTTTGATTGCGCAGTTCTGAACACTCTTTCTGTAGAAAATGCAAGAGGACATTCGGAGCGCTAAGAGGGTAATAGTGGAAAAAGGAATATATTCAAATATAAACTACACAGTAGCATTTAGTGAAAATTCTTTCTCTTCTGTGCATTCAACTAACAGAGTTGAACCTTACTTTTGATTGAGCCGTTCTGAAACACTCTTTCTGTAGAAACTGCAATTGGACATGCTAAGCGCTAAGAGGCCTACATTGGGAAAAATAATATCTTCAAATAAAAACTACACAGATGCATTCTGTGAAACTTATTTCTGATCTGTAAATTCAGTTAACAGAGATAAAACATATTTTTGATTGAGCAGTTATGAAACACTCTTTTTGTAGAAAATGCAAGTGGAGATTCGGAGCGCTAAGAGGGTAATAGTGGAAAAAGGAATGTCTTCAAATATAAACTACACAGAATCATTCGGTGAAACTTCTTTCTGATCTGTGCATTCAGCTAACAGAGTTAAACCATACTTTTGATGGAGCAGATCTGAACACTCTTTCTGTAGAAAATGCAACTGGACATTTGGAGCGCTAAGAGCGTAGTAGTGGAAAAAGGAATATATTCAAATATAAACTACACAGAAGCATTCTGTGAAACTTCTTTCTGATCTGAGCATTCAGCTAACAGAGTTAAACCATACTTCTGATTGAGCAGTTTTGAAACACTCTGTCTGTAGAAAATGCAACTGGACATTCGTAGCGCTCAGTGGGTAATAGTGGAAAAAAGAATATGTTCAAATAAAAACTACACAGAAGCATTGTATGAAACTTCTTTCTGTTCTGTGCATTCAACTAACAGAGTTGAACCTCACTTTTGATTGAGCCTTTCTGAAACACTCTTTCTGTAGAATCTTCAATTGGACATTCTGAGCGCTAAGAGGCCTCTATTGGGAAAAATAATATCTTCAAATAAAAACTACACAGAAGCATTGTGTGAAACTCCTTTCTGTTCTGTTTGTTGAACTAAAAGAGTTGAACCTTAGTTTTGATTGAGCCGTTCTGAAACACTCTTTCTGTAGAAAATTCAAGTGGAGATTCGGAGCGCTAAGAGGGTAATAGTGGAAAAAGGAATGTTTCCAAATATAAACTACACAGAATCATTCTGTGAAACTTCTTTCTGATCTGTGCATTCAGCTAACAGAGTTAAACCATACTTTTGATTGAGCAGATCTGAACACTCTTTCTGTAGAAAATGCAACTGGACATTTGGAGCGCTAAGAGAGTAGTAGTGGAAAAAGGAATATATTCAAATATAAAATACACAGAAGCATTCTGTGAAACTTTTTTCTGATCTGAGCATTCAGCTAACAGAGTTAAACCATACTTTTGATTGAGCAGTTTTGAAACACTCTGTCTGTAGAAAATGCAACTGGACATTCGTAGCGCTAAGTGGGTAATAGTGGAAAAAAGAATATGTTCAAATATAAACTACACAGAAGCATTGTATGAAACTTCTTTCTGTTCTGTGCATTCAACTAACAGAGTTGAACCTTACTTTTGATTGAGCCTTTCTGAAACACTCTTTCTGTAGAAACTGCAATTGGACATTCTGAGCGCTAAGAGGCCTCTATTGGGAAAAATAATATCTTCAAATAAAAACTACACAGAAGCATTGTGTGAAACTTATTTCTGATATGTTCATTAAGCTAACAGAGTTAAACCATACTTTTGATTGCGCAGTTCTGAACACTCTTTCTGTAGAAAATGCAAGTGGACATTCGGAGCGCTAAGAGGGTAATAGTGGAAAAAGTAATATATTCAAATATAAACTACACAGTAGCATTCTGTGAAAATTCTTTCTGTTCTGTGCATTCAACTAACAGAGTTGAACCTTGCTTTTGATTGAGCCGTTCTGAAACACTCTTTCTGTAGAAACTGCAATTGGAGATGCTAAGCGCTAAGAGGCCTACATTGGGAAAAAGAATATCTTCAAATAAAAACTACACAGATGCATTCTGTGAAACATATTTCTGATCTGTAAATTCAGTTAACAGAGATAAAACATATTTTTGATTGAGCAGTTATGAAACACTCTTTCTGTAGAAAATGCAAGTGGAGATTCGGAGCGCTAAGAGGGTAATAGTGGAAAAAGGAATGTCTTCAAATATAAACTACACAGAATCATTCGGTGAAACTTCTTTCTGATCTGTGCATTCAGCTAACAGAGTTAAACCATACTTTTGATTGAGCAGATCTGAACACTCTTTCTGTAGAAAATGCAACTGGACATTTGGAGCGCTCAGAGCGTAGTAGTGGAAAAAGGAATATATTCAAATATAAACTACACAGAAGCATTCTGTGAAACTTCTTTCTGATCTGAGCATTCAGCTAACAGAGTTAAACCATACTTTTGATTGAGCAGTTTTGAAACACTCTGTCTGTAGAAAATGCAACTGGACATTCGTAGCGCTAAGTGGGTAATAGTGGAAAAAAGAATATGTTCAAATATAAACTACACAGAAGCATTGTATGAAACTTCTTTCTGTTCTGTGCATTCAACTAACAGAGTTGAACCTTACTTTTGATTGAGCCGTTCTGAAACACTCTTTCTGTAGAAACTGCAATTGGACATTCTGAGCGCTAAGAGGCCTATATTGGGAAAAAGAATGTCTACAAATAAAAACTACACAGAAGAATTGTGTGAAACTTCTTTCTGTTCTGTTTGTTCAACTAAAAGAGTTGAACCTTAGTTTTGATTGAGCCGTTCTGAAACACTCTTTCTGTAGAAAATGCAAGTGGAGATTCGCAGCGCTAAGAGGGTAATAGTGGAAAAAGGAATGTCTCCAAATATAAACTACACAGAATCATTCTGTGAAACTTCTTTCTGATCTGTGCATTCAGCTAACAGAGTTAAACCATACTTTTGATTGAGCAGATCTGAACACTCTTTCTGTAGAAAATGCAACTGGACACTTGGAGCGCTAAGAGAGTAGTAGTGGAAAAAGGAATATATTCAAATATAAACTACACAGAAGCATTCCGTGAAACTTCTTTCTGATCTGAGCATTCAACTAACAGAGTTAAACCATACTTTTGATTGAGCAGTTTTGAAACACTCTGTAGAAAATGCAACTGGACATTCGTAGCGCTAAGTGGGTAATAGTGGAAAAAAGAATATGTTCAAATATAAACTACACAGAAGCATTGTATGAAACTTCTTTCTGTTCTGTGCATTCAACTAACAGATTTGAACCTTACTTTTGATTGAGCCTTTCTGAAACACTCTTTCTGTACAAACTGCAATTGGACATTCTGAGCGCTAAGAGGCCTCTATTGGGAAAAATAATATCTTCAAATAAAAACTACACAGAAGCATTGTGTGAAACTTATTTCTGATATGTTCATTAAGCTAACAGAGTTAAACCATACTTTTGATTGCGCAGTTCTGAACACTCTTTCTGTAGAACATGCAAGTGGACATTCGGAGCGCTAAGAGGGTAATAGTGGAAAAAGGAACATATTCAAATATAAACTACACAGTAGCATTTAGTGAAAATTCTTTCTCTTCTGTGCATTCAACTAACAGAGTTAAACCTTACTTTTGATTGAGCCGTTCTGAAACACTCGTTCTGTAGAAACTGCAATTGGACATGCTAAGCGCTAAGAGGCCTACATTGGGAAAAATAATATCTTCAAATAAAAACTACACAGATGCATTCTGTGAAACTTATTTCTGATCTGTAAATTCAGTTAACAGAGATAAAACATATTTTATGATTGAGCAGTTATGAAACACTCTTTTTGTAGAAAATGCAAGTGGAGATTCGGAGCGCTAAGAGGGTAATAGTGGAAAAAGGAATGTCTTCAAATATAAACTACAAAGAATCATTCGGTGAAACTTCTTTCTGATCTGTGCATTCACCTAACAGAGTTAAACCATACTTTTGATTGACCAGATCTGAACACTCTTTCTGTAGAAAATGCAACTGGACATTTGGAGCGCTAAGAGCGTAGTAGTGGAAAAAGGAATATATTCAAATATAAACTACACAGAAGCATTCTGTGAAACTTCTTTCTGATCTGAGCATTCAGCTAACAGAGTTAAACCATACTTTTGATTGAGCAGTTTTGAAACACTCTGTCTGTAGAAAATGCAACTGGACATTCGTAGCGCTAAGTGGGTAATAGTGGAAAAAAGAATATGTTCAAATATAAACTACACAGAAGCATTGTATGAAACTTCTTTCTGTTCTCTGCATTCAACTAACAGAGTTGAACCTTACTTTTGATTGAGCCTTTCTGAAACACTCTTTCTGTAGAAACTGCAATTGGACATTCTGAGCGCTAAGAGGCTTCTATTGGGAAAAATAATATCTTCAAATAAAAACTACACAGAAGCATTGTGTGAAACTTATTTCTGATATGTTCATTAAGCTAACAGAGTTAAACCATACTTTTGATTGCGCAGTTCTGAACACTCTTTCTGTAGAAAATGCAAGTGGACATTCGGAGCGCTAAGAGGGTAATAGTGGAAAAAGGAATATATTCAAATATAAACTACACAGTAGCATTCTGTGAAAATTCTTTCTGTTCTGTGCATTCAACTAACAGAGTTGAACCTTACTTTTGATTGAGCCGTTCTGAAACACTCTTTCTGTAGAAACTGCAATTGGAGATGCTAAGCGCTAAGAGGCCTACATTGGGAAAAAGAATATCTTCAAATAAAAACTACACAGATGCATTCTGTGAAACATATTTCTGATCTGTAAATTCAGTTAACAGAGATAAAACATATTTTTGATTGAGCAGTTATGAAACACTCTTTTTGTAGAAAATGCAAGTGGAGATTCGGAGCGCTAAGAGGGTAATAGTGGAAAAAGGAATGTCTTCAAATATAAACTACACAGAATCATTCGGTGAAACTTCTTTCTGATCTGTGCATTCAGCTAACAGAGTTAAACCATACTTTTGATTGAGCAGATCTGAACACTCTTTCTGTAGAAAATGCAACTGGACATTTGGAGCGCTAAGAGCGTAGTAGTGGAAAAAGGAATATATTCAAATATAAACTACACAGAAGCATTCTGTGAAACTTCTTTCTGATCTGAGCATTCAGCTAACAGAGTTAAACCATACTTTTGATTGAGCAGTTTTGAAACACTCTGTCTGTAGAAAATGCAACTGGACATTCGTAGCGCTAAGTGGGTAATAGTGGAAAAAAGAATATGTTCAAATATAAACTACACAGAAGCATTGTATGAAACTTCTTTCTGTTCTGTGCATTCAACTAACAGAGTTGAACCTTTTGATTGAGCCGTTCTGAAACACTCTTTCTGTAGAAACTGCAATTGGACATTCTGAGCGCTAAGAGGCTTATATTGGGAAAAAGAATGTCTACAAATAAAAACTACACAGAAGAATTGTGTGAAACTTCTTTCTGTTCTGTTTGTTCAACTAAAAGAGTTGAACCTTAGTTTTGATTGAGCCGTTCTGAAACACTCTTTCTGTAGAAAATGCAAGTGGAGATTCGGAGCGCTAAGAGGGTAATAGTGGAAAAAGGAATGTCTCCAAATATAAACTACACAGAATCATTCGGTGAAACTTCTTTCTGATCTGTGCATTCAGCTAACAGATTTAAACCATACTTTTGATTGAGCAGATCTGAACACTCTTTCTGTAGAAAATGCAACTGGACATTTGGAGCGCTAAGAGAGTAGTAGTGGAAAAAGGAATATATTCAAATATAAACTACACAGAAGCATTCCGTGAAACTTCTTTCCGATCTGAGCATTCAGCTAACAGAGTTAAACCATAATTTTGATTGAGCAGTTTTGAAACACTCTGTCTGTAGAAAATGCAACTGGACATTCGTAGCGCTAAGTGGGTAATAGTGGAAAAAAGAATATGTTCAAATATAAACTACACAGAAGCATTGTATGAAACTTCTTTCTGTTCTGTGCATTCAACTAACAGATTTGAACCTTACTTTTGATTGAGCCTTTCTGAAACACTCTTTCTGTAGAAACTGCAATTGGACATTCTGAGCGCTAAGAGGCCTCTATTGGGAAAAATAATATCTTCAAATAAAAACTACACAGAAGCATTGTGTGAAACTTATTTCTGATATGTTCATTAAGCTAACAGAGTTAAACCATACTTTTGATTGCGCAGTTCTGAACACTCTTTCTGTAGAAAATGCAAGAGGACATTCGGAGCGCTAAGAGGGTAATAGTGGAAAAAGGAATATATTCAAATATAAACTACACAGTAGCATTTAGTGAAAATTCTTTCTCTTCTGTGCATTCAACTAACAGAGTTGAACCTTACTTTTGATTGAGCCGTTCTGAAACACTCTTTCTGTAGAAACTGCAATTGGACATGCTAAGCGCTAAGAGGCCTACATTGGGAAAAATAATATCTTCAAATAAAAACTACACAGATGCATTCTGTGAAACTTATTTCTGATCTGTAAATTCAGTTAACAGAGATAAAACATATTTTTGATTGAGCAGTTATGAAACACTCTTTTTGTAGAAAATGCAAGTGGAGATTCGGAGCGCTAAGAGGGTAATAGTGGAAAAAGGAATGTCTTCAAATATAAACTACACAGAACCATTCGGTGAAACTTCTTTCTGATCTGTGCATTCAGCTAACAGAGTTAAACCATACTTTTGATTGAGCAGATCTGAACACTCTTTCTGTAGAAAATGCAACTGGACATTTGGAGCGCTAAGAGCGTAGTAGTGGAAAAAGGAATATATTCAAATATAAACTACACAGAAGCATTCTGTGAAACTTCTTTCTGATCTGAGCATTCAGCTAACAGAGTTAAACCATACTTCTGATTGAGCAGTTTTGAAACACTCTGTCTGTAGAAAATGCAACTGGACATTCGTAGCGCTCAGTGGGTAATAGTGGAAAAAAGAATATGTTCAAATAAAAACTACACAGAAGCATTGTATGAAACTTCTTTCTGTTCTGTGCATTCAACTAACAGAGTTGAACCTTACTTTTGATTGAGCCTTTCTGAAACACTCTTTCTGTAGAATCTTCAATTGGACATTCTGAGCGCTAAGAGGCCTCTATTGGGAAAAATAATATCTTCAAATAAAAACTACACAGAAGCATTGTGTGAAACTCCTTTCTGTTCTGTTTGTTGAACTAAAAGAGTTGAACCTTAGTTTTGATTGAGCCGTTCTGAAACAGTCTTTCTGTAGAAAATTCAAGTGGAGATTCGGAGCGCTAAGAGGGTAATAGTGGAAAAAGGAATGTTTCCAAATATAAACTACACAGAATCATTCTGTGAAACTTCTTTCTGATCTGTGCATTCAGCTAACAGAGTTAAACCATACTTTTGATTGAGCAGATCTGAACACTCTTTCTGTAGAAAATGCAACTGGACATTTGGAGCGCTAAGAGAGTAGTAGTGGAAAAAGGAATATATTCAAATATAAAATACACAGAAGCATTCTGTGAAACTTTTTTCTGATCTGAGCATTCAGCTAACAGAGTTAAACCATACTTTTGATTGAGCAGTTTTGAAACACTCTGTCTGTAGAAAATGCAACTGGACATTCGTAGCGCTAAGTGGGTAATAGTGGAAAAAAGAATATGTTCAAATATAAACTACACAGAAGCATTGTATGAAACTTCTTTCTGTTCTGTGCATTCAACTAACAGAGTTGAACCTTACTTTTGATTGAGCCTTTCTGAAACACTCTTTCTGTAGAAACTGCAATTGGACATTCTGAGCGCTAAGAGGCCTCTATTGGGAAAAATAATATCTTCAAATAAAAACTACACAGAAGCATTGTGTGAAACTTATTTCTGATATGTTCATTAAGCTAACAGAGTTAAACCATACTTTTGATTGCGCAGTTCTGAACACTCTTTCTGTAGCAAATGCAAGTGGACATTCGGAGCGCTAAGAGGGTAATAGTGGAAAAAGGAATATATTCAAATATAAACTACACAGTAGCATTCTGTGAAAATTCTTTCTGTTCTGTGCATTCAACTAACAGAGTTGAACCTTGCTTTTGATTGAGCCGTTCTGAAACACTCTTTCTGTAGAAACTGCAATTGGAGATGCTAAGCGCTAAGAGGCCTACATTGGGAAAAAGAATATCTTCAAATAAAAACTACACAGATGCATTCTGTGAAACATAATTCTGATCTGTAAATTCAGTTAACAGAGATAAAACATATTTTTGATTGAGCAGTTATGAAACACTCTTTCTGTAGAAAATGCAAGTGGAGATTCGGAGCGCTAAGAAGGTAATAGTGGAAAAAGGAATGTCTTCAAATATAAACTACACAGAATCATTCGGTGAAACTTCTTTCTGATCTGTGCATTCAGCTAACAGAGTTAAACCATACTTTTGATTGAGCAGATCTGAACACTCTTTCTGTAGAAAATGCAACTGGACATTTGGAGCGCTCAGAGCGTAGTAGTGGAAAAAGGAATATATTCAAATATAAACTACACAGAAGCATTCTGTGAAACTTCTTTCTGATCTGAGCATTCAGCTAACAGAGTTAAACCATACTTTTGATTGAGCAGTTTTGAAACACTCTGTCTGTAGAAAATGCAACTGGACATTCGTAGCGCTAAGTGGGTAATAGTGGAAAAAAGAATATGTTCAAATATAAACTACACAGAAGCATTGTATGAAACTTCTTTCTGTTCTGTGCATTCAACTAACAGAGTTGAACCTTACTTTTGATTGAGCCGTTCTGAAACACTCTTTCTGTAGAAACTGCAATTGGACATTCTGAGCGCTAAGAGGCCTATATTGGGAAAAAGAATGTCTACAAATAAAAACTACACAGAAGAATTGTGTGAAACTTCTTTCTGTTCTGTTTGTTCAACTAAAAGAGTTGAACCTTAGTTTTGATTGAGCCGTTCTGAAACACTCTTTCTGTAGAAAATGCAAGTGGAGATTCGGAGCGCTAAGAGGGTAATAGTGGAAAAAGGAATGTCTCCAAATATAAACTACACAGAATCATTCTGTGAAACTTCTTTCTGATCTGTGCATTCAGCTAACAGAGTTAAACCATACTTTTGATTGAGCAGATCTGAACACTCTTTCTGTAGAAAATGCAACTGGACACTTGGAGCGCTAAGAGAGTAGTAGTGGAAAAAGGAATATATTCAAATATAAACTACACAGAAGCATTCCGTGAAACTTCTTTCTGATCTGAGCATTCAACTAACAGAGTTAAACCATACTTTTGATTGAGCAGTTTTGAAACACTCTGTAGAAAATGCAACTGGACATTCGTAGCGCTAAGTGGGTAATAGTGGAAAAAAGAATATGTTCAAATATAAACTACACAGAAGCATTGTATGAAACTTCTTTCTGTTCTGTGCATTCAACTAACAGATTTGAACCTTACTTTTGATTGAGCCTTTCTGAAACACTCTTTCTGTACAAACTGCAATTGGACATTCTGAGCGCTAAGAGGCCTCTATTGGGAAAAATAATATCTTCAAATAAAAACTACACAGAAGCATTGTGTGAAACTTATTTCTGATATGTTCATTAAGCTAACAGATTTAAACCATACTTTTGATTGCGCAGTTCTGAACACTCTTTCTGTAGAACATGCAAGTGGACATTCGGAGCGCTAAGAGGGTAATAGTGGAAAAAGGAACATATTCAAATATAAACTACACAGTAGCATTTAGTGAAAATTCTTTCTCTTCTGTGCATTCAACTAACAGAGTTAAACCTTACTTTTGATTGAGCCGTTCTGAAACACTCGTTCTGTAGAAACTGCAATTGGACATGCTAAGCGCTAAGAGGCCTACATTGGGAAAAATAATATCTTCAAATAAAAACTACACAGATGCATTCTGTGAAACTTATTTCTGATCTGTAAATTCAGTTAACAGAGATAAAACATATTTTATGATTGAGCAGTTATGAAACACTCTTTTTGTAGAAAATGCAAGTGGAGATTCGGAGCGCTAAGAGGGTAATAGTGGAAAAAGGAATGTCTTCAAATATAAACTACACAGAATCATTCGGTGAAACTTCTTTCTGATCTGTGCATTCAGCTAACAGAGTTAAACCATACTTTTGATTGAGCAGATCTGAACACTCTTTCTGTAGAAAATGCAACTGGACATTTGGAGCGCTAAGAGCGTAGTAGTGGAAAAAGTAATATATTCAAATATAAACTACACAGAAGCATTCTGTGAAACTTCTTTCTGATCTGAGCATTCAGCTAACAGAGTTAAACCATACTTTTGATTGAGCAGTTTTGAGACACTCTGTCTGTAGAAAATGCAACTGGACATTCGTAGCGCTAAGTGGGTAATAGTGGAAAAAAGAATATGTTCAAATATAAACTACACAGAAGCATTGTATGAAACTTCTTTCTGTTCTGTGCATTCAACTAACAGAGTTGAACCTTACTTTTAATTGAGCCGTTCTGAAACACTCTTTCTGTAGAAACTGCAATTGGACATTCTGAGCGCTAAGAGGCCTATATTGGGAAAAAGAATGTCTACAAATAAAAACTACACAGAAGAATTGTGTGAAACTTCTTTCTGTTCTGTTTGTTCAACTAAAAGAGTTGAACCTTAGTTTTGATTGAGCCGTTCTGAAACACTCTTTCTGTAGAAAATGCAAGTGGAGATTCGGAGCGCTAAGAGGGTTATAGTGGAAAAAGGAATGTCTCCAAATATAAACTACACAGAATCATTCTGTGAAACTTCTTTCTGATCTGTGCATTCAGCTAAGAGAGTTAAACCATACTTTTGATTGAGCAGATCTGAACACTCTTTCTGTAGAAAATGCAACCGTACATTTGGAGCGCTAAGAGAGTACTAGTTGAAAAAGGAATATATTCAAATATAAACTACACAGAAGCATTCTGTGAAACTTCTTTCTGATCTGAGCATTCAGCTAACAGAGTTAAACCATACTTTTGATTGAGCAGTTTTGAAACACTCTGTCTGTAGAAAATGCAACTGGACATTCGTAGCGCTAAGTGGTTAATAGTGGAAAAAAGAATATGTTCAAATATAAACTACACAGAAGCATTGTATGAAACTCCTTTCTGTTCTGTGCATTCAACTAACAGAGTTGAACCTTACTTTTGATTGAGCCTTTCTGAAACACTCTTTCTGTAGAAACTGCAATTGGACATTCTGAGCGCTAAGAGGCCTCTATTGGGAAAAATAATAACTTCAAATAAAAACTACACAGAAGCATTGTGTGAAACTTATTTCTGATATGTTCATTAAGCTAACAGAGTTAAACCGTACTTTTGATTGCGCAGTTCTGAACGCTCTTTCTGTACAAAATGCAAGTGCACATTCGGAGCGCTAAGAGGGTAATAGTGGAAAAAGGAATATATTCAAATATAAACTACACAGTAGCATTCTGTGAAAATACTTTCTGTTCTGTGCATTCAACTAACAGAGTTGAACCTTACTTTTGATTGAGCCGTTCTGAAACACTCTTTCTGTAGAAACTGCAATTGGAGATGCTAAGCGCTAAGAGGCCTACATTGGGAAAAAGAATATCTTCAAATAAAAACTACACAGATGCATTCTGCGAAACATATTTCTGATCTGTAAATTCAGTTAACAGAGATAAAACATATTTTTGATTGAGCAGTTATGAAACACTCTTTTTGTAGAAAATGCAAGTGGAGATTCGGAGCGCTAAGAGGGTAATAGTGGAAAAAGGAATGTCTTCAAATATAAACTACACAGAATCATTCGGTGAAACTTCTTTCTGATCTGTGCATTCAGCTAACAGAGTTAAACCATACTTTTGATTGAGCAGATCTGAACACTCTTTCTGTAGAAAATGCAACTGGACATTCGTAGCGCTAAGTGGGTAATAGTGGAAAAAAGAATATGTTCAAATATAAACTACACAGAAGCATTGTATGAAACTTCTTTCTGTTCTGTGCATTCAACTAACAGAGTTGAACCTTACTTTTGATTGAGCCGTTCTGAAACACTCTTTCTGTAGAAACTGCAATTGGACATTCTGAGCGCTAAGAGGCCTATATTGGGAAAAAGAATGTCTACAAATAAAAACTACACAGAAGAATTGTGTGAAACTTCTTTCTGTTCTGTTTGTTCAACTAAAAGAGTTGAACCTTAGTTTTGATTGAGCCGTTCTGAAACACTCTTTCTGTAGAAAATGCAAGTGGAGATTCGGAGCGCTAAGAGGGTAATAGTGGAAAAAGGAATGTCTCCAAATATAAACTACACAGAATCATTCTGTGAAACTTGTTTCTGATCTGTGCATTCAGCTAACAGAGTTAAACCATACTTTTGATTGAGCAGATCTGAACACTCTTTCTGTAGAAAATGCAACTGGACATTTGGAGCGCTATGAGAGAAGTAGTGGAAAAAGGTATATATTCTAATATAAACTACACAGAAGCATTTTGTGAAACTTCTTTCTGATCTGAGCATTCAGCTAACAGAGTTAAACCATACTTTTGATTGAGCAGTTTTGAAACACTCTGTCTGTAGAAAATGCAACTGGACATTCGTAGCGCTCAGTGGGTAATAGTGGAAAAAAGAATATGTTCAAATAAAAACTACACAGAAGCATTTTATGAAACATCTTTCTGTTCTGTGCATTCAACTAACAGAGTTGAACCTTACTTTTGATTGAGCCTTTCTGAAACACTCTTTCTGTAGAATCTTCAATTGGACATTCTGAGCGCTAAGAGGCCTCTATTGGGAAAAATAATATCTTCAAATAAAAACTACACAGAAGCATTGTGTGAAACTTATTTCTGATATGTTAATTAAGCTAACAGAGTTAAACCATACTTTTGATTGCGCAGTTCTGAACACTCTTTCTTTAGAAAATGCAAGTGGACATTCGGAGCGCTAAGAGGGTAATAGTGGAAAAAGAAATATATTCAAATATAAACTACACAGTAGCATTCTGTGAAAATTCTTTCTGTTCTGTGCATTCAACTAACAGAGTTGAAGCTTACTTTTGATTGAGCCGTTCTGAAACACTCTTTCTGTAGGAACTGCAATTGGACATGCTAAGCGCTAAGAGGCCTACATTGGGAAAAAGAATATCTTCAAATAAAAACTACACAGATGCATTCTGTGAAACTTATTTCTGATCTGTAAATTCAGTTAACAGAGATAAAACATATTTTTGATTGAGCAGTTATGAAACACTCTTTTTGTAGAAAATGCAAGTGGAGATTCGGAGCGCTAAGAGGGTAATAGTGGGAAAAGGAATGTATTCAAATATAAACTACACAGAATCATTCGGTGAAACTTCTTTCTGATCTGTGCATTCAGCTAACAGAGTTAAACCATACTTTTGATTGAGCAGATCTGAACACTCTTTCTGTAGAAAATGCAACTGGACATTTGGAGCGCTAAGAGCGTAGTAGTGGAAAAAGGAATATATTCAAATATAAACTACACAGAAGCATTCTGTGAAACTTCTTTCTGATCTGAGCATTCAGCTAACAGAGTTAAACCATACTTTTGATTGAGCAGTTTTGAAACACTCTGTCTGTAGAAAATGCAACTGGACATTCGTAGCGCTAAGTGGGTAATAGTGGAAAAAAGAATATGTTCAAATATAAACTACACAGAAGCATTGTATGAAACTTATTTCTGTTCTGTGCATTCAACTAACAGAGTTGAACCTTACTTTTGATTGAGCCGTTCTGAAACACTCTTTCTTTAGAAACTGCAATTGGACATTCTGAGCGCTAAGAGGCCTATATTGGGAAAAAGAATGTCTACAAATAAAAACTACACAGAAGAATTGTGTGAAACTCCTTTCTGTTCTGTTTGTTGAACTAAAAGAGTTGAACCTTAGTTTTGATTGAGCCGTTCTGAAACACTCTTTCTGTAGAAAATTCAAGTGGAGATTCGGAGCGCTAAGAGGGTAATAGTGGAAAAAGGAATGTCTCCAAATATAAACTACACAGAATCATTCTGTGAAACTTCTTTCTGATCTGTGCATTCAGCTAACAGAGTTAAACCATACTTTTGATTGAGCAGATCTGAACACTCTTTCTGTAGAAAATGCAACTGGACATTTGGAGCGCTAAGAGATTAGTAGTGGAAAAAGGAATATATTCAAATATAAAATACACAGAAGCATTCTGTGAAACTTCTTTCTGATCTGAGCATTCAGCTAACAGATTTAAACCATACTTTTGATTGAGCAGTTTTGAAACACTCTGTCTGTAGAAAATTCAACTGGACATTCGTAGCGCTAAGTGGGTAATAGTGGAAAAAAGAATATGTTCAAATATAAACTACACAGAAGCATTGTATGAAACTTCTTTCTGTTCTGTGCATTCAACTAACAGAGTTGAACCTTACTTTTGATTGAGCCTTTCTGAAACACTCTTTCTGTAGAAACTGCAATTGGACATTCTGAGCGCTAAGAGGCCTCTATTGGGAAAAATAATATCTTCAAATAAAAACTACACAGAAGCATTGTGTGAAACATATTTCTGATATGTTCATTAAGCTAACAGAGTTAAACCATACTTTTGATTGCGCAGTTCTGAACACTCTTTCTGTAGAAAATGCAAGTGGACATTCGGAGTGCTAAGAGGGTAAGAGTGGAAAAAGGAATATATTCAAATATAAACTACACAGTAGCATTCTGTGAAAATTCTTTCTGTTCTGTGCATTCAACTAACAGAGTTGAACCTTACTTTTGATTGAGCCGTTCTGAAACACTCTTTCTGTAGAAACTGCAATTGGACATGCTAAGCGCTAAGAGGCCTACATTGGGAAAAAGAATATCTTCAAATAAAAACTACACAGATGCATTCTGTGAAACATATTTCTGATCTGTAAATTCAGTTAACAGAGATAAAACATATTTTTGATTGAGCAGTTATGAAACACTCTTTTTGTAGAAAATGCAAGTGGAGTTTCGGAGCGCTAAGAGGGTAATAGTGGAAAAAGGAATGTCTACAAATATAAACTACACAGAATCATTTGGTGAAACTTCATTCTGATCTGTGCATTCAGCTAACAGAGTTAAACCATAATTTTGATTGGGCAGATCTGAACACTCTTTCTGTAGAAAATGCAACTGGACATTTGGAGCGCTAAGAGCGTAGTAGTGGAAAAAGGAATATATTCAAATATAAACTACACAGAAGCATTCTGTGAAACTTCTTTCTGATCTGAGCATTCAGCTAACAGAGTTAAACCATACTTTTGATTGAGCAGTTTTGAAACACTCTGTCTGTAGAAAATGCAACTGGACATTCGTAGCGCTAAGTGGGTAATAGTGGAAAAAAGAATATGTTCAAATATAAACTACACAGAAGCATTGTATGAAACTTCTTTCTGTTCTGTGCATTCAACTAACAGAGTTGAACCTTACTTTTGATTGAGCCGTTCTGAAACACTCTTTCTGTAGAAACTGCAATTGGACATTCTGAGCGGTAAGAGGCCTATATTGGGAAAAAGAATGTCTACAAATAAAAACTACACAGAAGAATTGTGTGAAACTTCTTTCTGTTCTGTTTGTTCAACTAAAAGAGTTGAAACTTAGTTTTGATTGAGCCGTTCTGAAACACTCTTTCTGTAGAAAATGCAAGTGGAGATTCGGAGCGCTAAGAGGGTAATAGTGGAAAAAGGAATGTCTCCAAATATAAACTACACAGAATCATTCTGTGAAACTTCTTTCTGATCTGTGCATTCAGCTAACAGAGTTAAACCATACTTTTGATTGAGCAGATCTGAACACTCTTTCTGTAGAAAATGCAACTGGACATTTGGAGCGCTAAGAGAGTAGTAGTGGAAAAAGGAATATATTCAAATATAAACTACACAGAAGCATTCTGTGAAACTTCTTTCTGATCTGAGCATTCAGCTAACAGAGTTAAGCCATACTTTCGATTGAGCAGATTTGAAACACTCTGTCTGTAGAAAATGCAACTGGACATTCGTAGCGCTCAGTGGGTAATAGTGGAAAAAAGAATATGTTCAAATAAAAACTACACAGAAGCATTTTATGAAACATCTTTCTGTTCTGTGCATTCAACTAACAGAGTTGAAACTTACTTTTGATTGAGCCTTTCTGAAACACTCTTTCTGTAGAATCTTCAATTGGACATTCTGAGCGCTAAGAGGCCTCTATTGGGAAAAATAATATCTTCAAATAAAAACTACACAGAAGCATTGTGTGAAACTTATTTCTGATATGTTAATTAAGCTAACAGAGTTAAACCATACTTTTGATTGCGCAGTTCTGAACACTCTTTCTTTAGAAAATGCAAGTGGACATTCGGAGCGCTTATAGGGTAATAGTGGAAAAAGAAATATATTCAAATATAAACTACACAGTAGCATTCTGTGAAAATTCTTTCTGTTCTGTGCATTCAACTAACAGAGTTGAACCTTACTTTTGATTGAGCCGTTCTGAAACACTCTTTCTGTAGAAACTGCAATTGGACATTCTGAGCGCTAAGAGGCCTATATTGGGAAAAAGAATGTCTACAAATAAAAACTACACAGAAGAATTGTGTGAAACTACTTTCTGTTCTGTTTGTTGAACTAAAAGGGTTGAACCTTAGTTTTGATTGAGCCGTTCTGAAACACTCTTTCTGTAGAAAATTCAAGTGGAGATTCGGAGCGCTAAGAGGGTAATAGTGGAAAAAGGATTGTCTCCAAATATAAACTACACAGAATCATTCTGTGAAACTTCTTTCTGATCTGTGCATTCAGCTAACAGAGTTAAACCATACTTTTGATTGAGCAGATCTGAACACTCTTTCTGTAGAAAATGCAACTGGACATTTGGAGCGCTAAGAGAGTAGTAGTGGAAAAAGGAATATATTCAAATATAAAATACACAGAAGCATTCTGTGAAACTTCTTTCTGATCTGAGCATTCAGATAACAGAGTTAAACCATACTTTCGACTGAGCAGTTTTGAAACACTCTGTCTGTAGAAAATGCAACTGGACATTCGTAGCGCTAAGTGGTTAATAGTGGAAAAAAATATGTTCCAATATAAACTACACAGAAGCATTGTATGAAACTTCTTTCTGTTCTGTGCATTCAACTAACAGAGTTGAACCTTACTTTTGATTGAGCCTTTCTGAAACACTCTTTCTGTAGAAACTGCAATTGGACATTCTGAGCGCTAAGAGGCCTCTATTGGGAAAAATAATATCTTCAAATAAAAACTACACAGAAGCATTGTGTGAAACTTATTTCTGATATGTTCATTAAGCTAACAGAGTTAAACCATACTTTTGATTGCGCAGTTCTGAACACTCTTTCTGTAGAAAACGCAAGTGCACATTCGGAGCGCTAAGAGGGTAATAGTGGAAAAAGGTATATATTCAAATATAAACTACACAGTAGCATTCTGTGAAAATTCTTTCTGTTCTGTGCATTCAACTAACAGTGTTGAACCTTACTTTTGATTGAGCCGTTCTGAAACACTCTTTGTGTAGAAAATGCAAGTGGAGATTCGGAGCGCTAAGAGGGTAATAGTGGAAAAAGGAATGTCTCCAAATATAAACTACACAGAATCATTCTGTGAAACTTATTTCTGATCTGTGCATTCAGCTAACAGAGTTAAACCATACTTTTGATTGAGCAGATCTGAACACTCTTTCTGTAGAAAATGCAACTGGACATTTGGAGCGCTAAGAGACTAGTAGTGGAAAAAGGAATATATTCAAATATAAACTACACAGAAGCATTCTGTGAAACTTCTTTCTGATCTGAGCATTCAGCTAACAGAGTTAAACCATACTTTCGATTGAGCAGTTTTGAAACACTCTGTCTGTAGAAAATGCAACTGGACATTCGTAGCGCTAAGTGGGTAATAGTGGAAAAAAGAATATGTTCAAATAAAAACTACACAGAAGCATTGTATGAAACTTCTTTCTGTTCTGTGCATTCAACTAACAGAGTTGAACCTTACTTTTGATTGAGCCTTTCTGAAACACTCTTTCTGTAGAATCTTCAATTGGACATTCTGAGCGCTAAGAGGCCTCTATTGGGAAAAATAATATCTTCAAATAAAAACTACACAGAAGCATTGTGTGAAACTTATTTCTGATATGTTCATTAAGCTAACAGAGTTAAACCATACTTTTGATTGCGCAGTTCTGAACACTCTTTCTTTAGAAAATGCAAGTGGACATTCGGAGCGCTAAGAGGGTAATAGTGGAAAAAGAAATATATTCAAATATAAACTACACAGTAGCATTCTGTGAAAATTCTTTCTGTTCTGTGCATTCAACTAACAGAGTTGAACCTTACTTTTGATTGAGCCGTTCTGAAACACTCTTTCTGTAGAAACTGCAATTGGACATGCTAAGCGCTAAGAGGCCTACATTGGGAAAAAGAATATCTTCAAATAAAAACTACACAGATGCATTCTGTGAAACTTATTCCTGATCTGTAAATTCAGTTAACAGAGATAAAACATATTTTTGATTGAGCAGTTATGAAACACTCTTTTTGTAGAAAATGCAAGTGGAGATTCGGAGCGCTAAGAGGGTAATAGTGGAAAAAGGAATGTCTTCAAATATAAACTACACAGAATCATTCGGTGAAACTTCTTTCTGATCTGTGCATTCAGCTAACAGAGTTAAACCATACTTTTGATTGAGCAGATCTGAACACTCTTTCTGTAGAAAATGCAACTGGACATTTGGAGCGCTAAGAGCGTAGTAGTGGAAAAAGGAATATATTCAAATATAAACTACACAGAAGCATTCTGTGAAACTTCTTTCTCATCTGAGCATTCAGCTAACAGAGTTAAACCATACTTTTGATTGAGCAGTTTTGAAACACTCTGTCTGTAGAAAATGCAACTGGACATTCGTAGCGCTAAGTGGGTAATAGTGGAAAAAAGAATATGTTCAAATATAAACTACACAGAAGCATTGTATGAAACTTCTTTCTGTTCTGTGCATTCAACTAACAGAGTTGAACCTTACTTTTTATTGAGCCGTTCTGAAACACTCTTTCTGTAGAAACTTCAATTGGACATTCTGAGCGCTAAGAGGCCTATATTGGGAAAAAGAATGTCTACAAATAAAAACTACACAGAAGAATTGTGTGAAACTACTTTCTGTTCTGTTTGTTCAACTAAAAGATTTGAACCTTAGTTTTGATTGAGCCGTTCTGAAACACTCTTTCTGTAGAAAATTCAAGTGGAGATTCGGAGCGCTAAGAGGGTAATAGTGGAAAAAGGAATGTCTCCAAATATAAACTACACAGAATCATTCTGTGAAACTTCTTTCTGATCTGTGCATTCAGCTAACAGATTTAAACCATACTTTTGATTGAGCAGATCTGAACACTCTTTCTGTAGAAAATGCAACTGGACATTTGGAGCGCTAAGAGAGTAGTAGTGGAAAAAGGAATATATTCAAATATAAAATACACAGAAGCATTCTGTGAAACTTCTTTCTGATCTGAGCATTCAGCTAACAGAGTTAAACCATACTTTCGATTGAGCAGTTTTGAAACACTCTGTCTGTAGAAAACGCAACTGGACATTCGTAGCGCTAAGTTGGTAACAGTGGAAAAAAGAATATGTTCAAATAAAAACTACACAGAAGCATTGTATGAAACTTCTTTCTGTTCTGTGCATTCAACTAACAGAGTTGAACCTTACTTTTGATTGAGCCTTTCTGAAACACTCTTTCTGTAGAATCTTCAATTGGACATTCTGAGCGCTAAGAGGCCTCTATTGGGAAAAATAATATCTTCAAATAAAAACTACACAGAAGCATTGTGTGAAACTTATTTCTGATATGTTCATTAAGCTAACAGAGTTAAACCATACTTTTGATTGCGCAGTTCTGAACACTCTTTCTTTAGAAAATTCAAGTGGACATTCTGAGCACTGAGAGGGTAATAGTGGAAAAAGAAATATATTCAAATATAAACTACACAGTAGCATTCTGTGAAAATTCTTTCTGTTCTGTGCATTCAACTAACAGAGTTGAACCTTACTTTTGTTTGAGCCGCTCTGAAACACTCTTTCTGTAGAAACTGCAATTGGACATGCTAAGCGCTAAGAGGCCTACATTGGGAAAAAGAATATCTTCAAATAGAAACTACACAGATGCATTCTGTGAAACTTATTTCTGATCTGTAAATTCAGTTAACAGAGATAAAACATATTTTTGATTGAGCAGTTATGAAACACTCTTTTTGTAGAAAATGCAAGTGGAGATTCGGAGCGCTAAGAGGGTAATAGTGGAAAAAGGAATGTCTTCAAATATAAACTACACAGAATCATTCGGTGAAACTTCTTTCTGATCTGTGCATTCAGCTAACAGAGTTAAACCATACTTTTGATTGAGCAGATCTGAACACTCTTTCTGTAGAAAATGCAACTGGACATTTGGAGCGCTAAGAGAGTATTAGTGGAAAAAGGAATATATTCAAATATAAAATACACAGAAGCATTCTGTGAAACTTCTTTCTGATCTGAGCATTCAGCTAACAGAGTTAAACCATACTTTTGATTGAGCAGTTTTGAAACACTCTGTCTGTAGAAAATGCAACTGGACATTCGTAGCGCTAAGTGGG
The DNA here is from genome assembly GCF_028878055.3 of Symphalangus syndactylus. NCBI lineage: Eukaryota > Metazoa > Chordata > Mammalia > Primates > Hylobatidae > Symphalangus > Symphalangus syndactylus. Next base: position 165,282,974 of record NC_072426.2, read on the forward strand.
TAATAGTGGAATAAAGAATATGTTCAAATATAAACTACACAGAAGCATTGTATGAAACTTCTTTCTGTTCTGTGCATTCAACTAACAGAGTTGAACCTTACTTTTGATTGAGCCTTTCTGAAACACTCTTTCTGTAGAAACTGCAATTGGACATTCTGAGCGCTAAGAGGCCTCTATTGGGAAAAATAATATCTTCAAATAAAAACTACACAGAAGCATTGTGTGAAACTTATTTCTGATATGTTCATTAAGCTAACAGAGTTAAACCATACTTTTGATTGCGCAGTTCTGAACACTCTTTCTGTAGAAAATGCAAGTGGACATTCGGAGCGCTAAGAGGGTAATAGTGGAAAAAGGAATATATTCAAATATAAATTACACAGTAGCATTCTGTGAAAATTCTTTCTGTTCTGTGCATTCAACTAACAGAGTTGAACCTTACTTTTGATTGAGCCGTTCTGAAACACTCTTTCTGTAGAAACTGCAATTGGAGATGCTAAGCGCTAAGAGGCCTACATTGGGAAAAAGAATATCTTCAAATAAAAACTATACAGATGCATTCTGTGAAACATATTTCTGATCTGTAAATTCAGTTAACAGAGATAAAACATATTTTTGATTGAGCAGTTATGAAACACTCTTTTTGTAGAAAATGCAAGTGGAGATTCGGAGCGCTAAGAGGGTAATAGTGGAAAAAGGAATGTCTTCAAATATAAACTACACAGAATCATTCGGTGAAACTTCTTTCTGATCTGTGCATTCAGCTAACAGAGTTAAACCATACTTTTGATTGAGCAGATCTGAACACTCTTTCTGTAGAAAATGCAACTGGACATTTGGAGCGCTAAGAGCGTAGTAGTGGAAAAAGGAATATATTCAAATATAAACTACACAGAAGCATTCTGTGAAACTACTTTCTGATCTGAGCATTCAGCTAACAGAGTTAAACCATACTTTTGATTGAGCAGTTTTGAAACACTCTGTCTGTAGAAAATGCAACTGGACATTCGTAGCGCTAAGTGGGTAATAGTGGAAAAAAGAATATGTTCAAATATAAACTACACAGAAGCATTGTATGAAACTTCTTTCGGTTCTGTGCATTCAACTAACAGAGTTGAACCTTACATTTGATTGAGCCGTTCTGAAACACTCTTTCTGTAGAAACTGCAATTGGACATTCTGAGCGCTAAGAGGCCTATATTGGGAAAAGGAATGTCTACAAATAAAAACTACACAGAAGAATTGTGTGAAACTACTTTCTGTTCTGTTTGTTCAACTAAAAGAGTTGAACCTTAGTTTTGATTGAGCCATTCTGAAACACTATTTCTGTAGAAAATGCAAGTGGAGATTCGGAGCGCTAAGCGGGTAATAGTGGAAAAAGGAATGTCTCCATATATAAACTACACAGAATCATTCTGTGAAACTTCTTTCTTATCTGTGCATTCAGCTAACAGTGTTAAACCATACTTTTGATTGAGCAGATCTGAACACTCTTTCTGTAGAAAATGCAACTGGACATTTGGAGGTCTAAGAGAGAAGTAGTGGAAAAAGGAATATATGCAAATATAAACTACACAGAAGCATTCTGTGAATCTTCTTTCTGATCTGAGCATTCAGCAAACAGAGTTAAACCATACTTTTTATTGAGCAGTTTTGAAACACTCTGTCTGTAGAAAATGCAACTGGACATTCGTAGCGCTAAGAGGGTAATAGTGGAAAAAAGAATATGTTCAAATACAAACTACACAGAAGCATTGTATGAAACTATTTTCTGTTCTGTGCATTCAACTAACAGAGTTGAACCTTACTTTTGATTGAGCCTTTCTGAAACACTCTTTCTGTAGAAACTGCAATTGGACATTCTGAGCGCTAAGAGGCCTCTATTGGGAAAAATAATATCTTCAAATAAAAACTACACAGAAGCATTGTGTGAAACTTATTTCTGATATGTTCATTAAGCTAACAGAGTTAAACCATACTGTTGATTGCGCAGTTCTGAACACTCTTTCTGTAGAAAATGCAAGTGTACATTCGGAGCGCTAAGAGGGTAATAGTGGAAAAAGGAATATATTCAAATATAAACTACACAGTAGCATTCTGTGAAAATTCTTTCTGTTCTGTGCATTCAACTAACAGAGTTGAACCTTAGTTTTGATTGAGCCGTTCTGAAACACTCTTTCTGTAGAAACTGCAATTGGACATGCTAAGCGCTAAGAGGCCTACATTGGGAAAAAGAATATCTTCAAATAAAAACTACACAGATGCATTCTGTGAAACTCATTTCTGATCTGTAAATTCAGTTAACGGAGATAAAACATATTTTTGATTGAACAGTTATGAAACACTCTTTTTATAGAAAATGCAAGTGGAGATTCGGAGCGCTAAGAGGGTAATAGTGGAAAAAGGAATGTCTTCAAATATAAACTACACAGAATCATTCGGTGAAACTTCTTTCTGATCTGTGCATTCAGCTAACAGAGTTAAACCATACTTTTGATTGAGAAGATCTGAACCCTCTTTCTGTAGAAAATGCAACTGGACATTTGGAGCGCTAAGAGCGTAGTAGTGGAAAAAGGAATATATTCAAATATAAACTACACAGAAGCATTCTGTGAAACTTCTTTCTGATCTGAGCATTCAGCTAACAGAGTTAAACCATACTTTTGATTGAGCAGTTTTGAAACACTCTGTCTGTAGAAAATGCAACTGGACATTCGTAGCGCTAAGTGGGTAATTGTGGAAAAAAGAATATGTTCAAATATAAACTACACAGAAGCATTGTATGAAACTTCATTCTGTTCTGTGCATTCAACTAACAGAGTTGAACCTTACTTTTGATTGAGCCGTTCTGAAACACTCTTTCTGTAGAAACTGCAATTGGACATGCTAAGCGCTAAGAGGCCTACATTGGGAAAAAGAATATCTTCAAATAAAAACTACACAGATGCATTCTGTGAAACTTATTTCTGATCTGTAAATTCAGTTAACAGAGATAAAACATATTTTTGATTGAGCAGTTATGAAACACTCTTTTTGTAGAAAATGCAAGTGGAGATTCGGAGCGCTAAGAGGGTAATAGTGGAAAAAGGAATGTCTTCAAATATAAACTACAAAGAATCATTCGGTGAAACTTCTTTCTGATGTGTGCATTCAGCTAACCGAGTTAAACCATACTTTTGATTGAGCAGATCTGAACACTCTTTCTGTAGAAAATGCAACTGGACATTTGGAGCGCTAAGAGCGTAGTAGTGGAAAAAGGAATATATTCAAATATAAACTACACAGAAGCATTCTGTGAAACTTCTTTCTGATCTGAGCATTCAGCTAACAGAGTTAAACCATACTTTTGATTGAGCAGTTTTGAAACACTCCGTCTGTAGAAAATGCAACTGGACATTCGTAGCGCTAAGTGGGTAATAGTGGAAACAAGAATATGTTCAAATATAAACTACACAGAAGCATTGTATGAAACTACTTTCTGTTCTGTGCATTCAACTAACAGAGTTGAACCTTACTTTTGATTGAGCCGTTCTGAAACACTCTTTCTGTAGAAACTGCAATTGGACATTCTGAGCGCTAAGAGGCCTATATTGGGAAAAAGAATGTCTACAAATAAAAACTACACAGAAGAATTGTGTGAAACTTCTTTCTGTTCTGTTTGTTCAACTAAAAGAGTTGAACCTTAGTTTTGATTGAGCCGTTCTGAAACACTCTTTGTGTAGAAAATGCAAGTGGAGATTCGGAGCGCTAAGAGGGTAATAGTGGAAAAAGGAATGTCTACAAATATAAACTACACAGAATCATTCTGTGAAACTTCTTTCTGATCTGTGCATTCAGCTAACAGAGTTAAACCATACTTTTGATTGAGCAGATCTGAACACTCTTTCTGTAGAAAATGCTACTGGACATTTGGAGCGCTAAGAGACTAGTAGTGGAAAAAGGAATATATTCAAATATAAACTACACAGAAGCATTCTGTGAAACTTCTTTCTGATCTGAGCATTCAGCTAACAGAGTTAAACCATACTTTCGATTGAGCAGTTTTGACACACTCTGTCTGTAGAAAATGAAACTGGACATTCGTAGCGCTAAGTGGGTAATAGTGGAAAAAAGAATATGTTCAAATAAAAACTACACAGAAGCATTGTATGAAACTTCTTTCTGTTCTGTGCATTCAACTAACAGAGTTGAACCTTACTTTCGATTGAGCCTTTCTGAAACACTCTTTCTGTAGAATCTTCAATTGGACATTCTTAGCGCTAAGAGGCCTCTATTGGGAAAAATAATATCTTCAAATAAAAACTACACAGAAGCATTGTGTGAAACTTATTTCTGATATGTTCATTAAGCTAACAGAGTTAAACCATACTTTTGATTGCGCAGTTCTGAACACTCTTTCTTTAGAAAATTCAAGTGGACATTCTGAGCGCTGAGAGGGTAATAGTGGAAAAAGAAATATATTCAAATATAAACTACACAGTAGCATTCTGTGAAAATTCTTTCTGTTCTGTGCATTCAACTAACAGAGTTGAACCTTACTTTTGATTGAGCCGTTCTGAAACACTCTTTCTGTAGAAACTGCAATTGGACATGCTAAGCGCTAAGAGGCCTACATTGGGAAAAAGAATATCTTCAAATAAAAACTACACAGATGCATTCTGTGAAACTTATTTCTGATCTGTAAATTCAGTTAACAGAGATAAAACATATTTTTGATTGAGCAGTTATGAAACACTCTTTTTGTAGAAAATGCAAGTGGAGATTCGGAGCGCTAAGAGGGTAATAGTGGAAAAAGGAATGTCTTCAAATATAAACTACACAGAATCATTCGGTGAAACTTCTTTCTGATCTGTGCATTCAGCTAACAGAGTTAAACCATACTTTTGATTGAGCAGATCTGAACACTCTTTCTGTAGAAAATGCAACTGGACATTTGGAGCGCTAAGAGCGTAGTAGTGGAAAAAGGAATATATTCAAATATAAACTACACAGAAGCATTCTGTGAAACTTCTTTCTGATCTGAGCATTCAGCTAACAGAGTTAAACCATACTTTTGATTGAGCAGTTTTGAAACACTCTGTCTGTAGAAAATGCAACTGGACATTCGTAGCGCTAAGTGGGTAATAGTGGAAAAAAGAATATGTTCAAATATAAACTACACAGAAGCATTGTATGAAACTTCTTTCTGTTCTGTGCATTCAACTAACAGAGTTGAACCTTACTTTTGATTGAGCCGTTCTGAAACACTCTTTCTGTAGAAACTGCAATTGGACATTCTGAGCGGTAGGAGGCATATATTGGGAAAAAGAATATCTACAAATAAAAACTACACAGAAGAATTGTGTGAAACTTCTTTCTGTTCTGTTTGTTCAACTAAAAGAGTTGAACCTTAGTTTTGATTGAGCCGTTCTGAAACACTCTTTCTGTAGAAAATTCAAGTGGAGATTCGGAGCGCTAAGAGGGTAATAGTGGAAAAAGGAATGTCTCCAAATATAAACTACACAGAATCATTCTGTGAAACTTCTTTCTGATCTGTGCATTCAGCTAACAGAGTTAAACCATACTTTTGATTGAGCAGATCTGAACACTCTTTCTGTAGAAAATGCAACTGGACATTTGGAGCGCTAAGAGAGTATTAGTGGAAAAAGGAATATATTCAAATATAAAATACACAGAAGCATTCTGTGAAACTTCTTTCTGATCTGAGCATTCAGCTAACAGAGTTAAACCATACTTTTGATTGAGCAGTTTTGAAACACTCTGTCTGTAGAAAATGCAACTGGACATTCGTAGCGCTAAGTGGGTAATAGTGGAATAAAGAATATGTTCAAATATAAACTACACAGAAGCATTGTATGAAACTTCTTTCTATTCTGTGCATTCAACTAACAGAGTTGAACCTTACTTTTGATTGAGCCTTTCTGAAACACTCTTTCTGTAGAAACTGCAATTGGACATTCTGAGCGCTAAGAGGCCTCTATTGGGAAAAATAATATCTTCAAATAAAAACTACACAGAAGCATTGTGTGAAACTTATTTCTGATATGTTCATTAAGCTAACAGAGTTAAACCATACTTTTGATTGCGCAGTTCTGAACACTCTTTCTGTAGAAAATGCAAGTGGACATTCGGAGCGCTAAGAGGGTAATAGTGGAAAAAGGAATATATTCAAATATAAATTACACAGTAGCATTCTGTGAAAATTCTTTCTGTTCTGTGCATTCAACTAACAGACTTGAACCTTACTTTTGATTGAGCCGTTCTGAAACACTCTTTCTGTAGAAACTGCAATTGGAGATGCTAAGCGCTAAGAGGCCTACATTGGGAAAAAGAATATCTTCAAATAAAAACTACACAGATGCATTCTGTGAAACATATTTCTGATCTGTAAATTCAGTTAACGGAGATAAAACATATTTTTGATTGAGCAGTTATGAAACACTCTTTTTGTAGAAAATGCAAGTGGAGATTCGGAGCGCTAAGAGGGTAATAGTGGAAAAAGGAATGTCTTCAAATATAAACTACACAGAATCATTCGGTGAAACTTCTTTCTGATCTGTGCATTCAGCTAACAGAGTTAAACCATACTTTTGATTGAGCAGATCTGAACACTCTTTCTGTAGAAAATGCAACTGGACATTTGGAGCGCTAAGAGCGTAGTAGTGGAAAAAGGAATATATTCAAATATAAACTACACAGAAGCATTCTGTGAAACTTCTTTCTCATCTGAGCATTCAGCTAACAGAGTTAAACCATACTTTTGATTGAGCAGTTTTGAAACACTCTGTCTGTAGAAAATGCAACTGGACATTCGTAGCGCTAAGTGGGTAATAGTGGAAAAAAGAATATGTTCAAATATAAACTACACAGAAGCATTGTATGAAACTTCTTTCTGTTCTGTGCATTCAACTAACAGAGTTGAACCTTACATTTGATTGAGCCGTTCTGAAACACTCTTTCTGTAGAAACTGCAATTGGACATTCTGAGCGCTAAGAGGCCTATATTGGGAAAAGGAATGTCTACAAATAAAAACTACACAGAAGAATTGTGTGAAACTACTTTCTGTTCTGTTTGTTCAACTAAAAGAGTTGAACCTTAGTTTTGATTGAGCCATTCTGAAACACTATTTCTGTAGAAAATGCAAGTGGAGATTCGGAGCGCTAAGAGGGTAATAGTGGAAAAAGGAATGTCTCCATATATAAACTACACAGAATCATTCTGTGAAACTTCTTTCTGATCTGTGCATTCAGCTAACAGTGTTAAACCATACTTTTGATTGAGCAGATCTGAACACTCTTTCTGTAGAAAATGCAACTGGACATTTGGAGGTCTAAGAGAGAAGTAGTGGAAAAAGGAATATATGCAAATATAAACTACACAGAAGCATTCTGTGAATCTTCTTACTGATCTGAGCATTCAGCAAACAGAGTTAAACCATACTTTTGATTGAGCAGTTTTGAAACACTCTGTCTGTAGAAAATGCAACTGGACATTCGTAGCGCTAAGAGGGTAATAGTGGAAAAAAGAATATGTTCAAATACAAACTACACAGAAGCATTGTATGAAACTATTTTCTGTTCTGTGCATTCAACTAACAGAGTTGAACCTTACTTTTGATTGAGCCTTTCTGAAACACTCTTTCTGTAGAAACTGCAATTGGACATTCTGAGCGCTAAGAGGCCTCTATTGGGAAAAATAATATCTTCAAATAAAAACTACACAGAAGCATTGTGTGAAACTTATTTCTGATATGTTCATTAAGCTAACAGAGTTAAACCATACTGTTGATTGCGCAGTTCTGAACACTCTTTCTGTAGAAAATGCAAGTGTACATTCGGAGCGCTAAGAGGGTAATAGTGGAAAAAGGAATATATTCAAATATAAACTACACAGTAGCATTCTGTGAAAATTCTTTCTGTTCTGTGCATTCAACTAACAGAGTTGAACCTTAGTTTTGATTGAGCCGTTCTGAAACACTCTTTCTGTAGAAACTGCAATTGGACATGCTAAGCGCTAAGAGGCCTACATTGGGAAAAAGAATATCTTCAAATAAAAACTACACAGATGCATTCTGTGAAACTCATTTCTGATCTGTAAATTCAGTTAACGGAGATAAAACATATTTTTGATTGAACAGTTATGAAACACTCTTTTTATAGAAAATGCAAGTGGAGATTCGGAGCGCTAAGAGGGTAATAGTGGAAAAAGGAATGTCTTCAAATATAAACTACACAGAATCATTCGGTGAAACTTCTTTCTGATCTGTGCATTCAGCTAACAGAGTTAAACCATACTTTTGATTGAGAAGATCTGAACCCTCTTTCTGTAGAAAATGCAACTGGACATTTGGAGCGCTAAGAGCGTAGTAGTGGAAAAAGGAATATATTCAAATATAAACTACACAGAAGCATTCTGTGAAACTTCTTTCTGATCTGAGCATTCAGCTAACAGAGTTAAACCATACTTTTGATTGAGCAGTTTTGAAACACTCTGTCTGTAGAAAATGCAACTGGACATTCGTAGCGCTAAGTGGGTAATTGTGGAAAAAAGAATATGTTCAAATATAAACTACACAGAAGCATTGTATGAAACTTCATTCTGTTCTGTGCATTCAACTAACAGAGTTGAACCTTACTTTTGATTGAGCCGTTCTGAAACACTCTTTCTGTAGAAACTGCAATTGGACATGCTAAGCGCTAAGAGGCCTACATTGGGAAAAAGAATATCTTCAAATGAAAACTACACAGATGCATTCTGTGAAACTTATTTCTGATCTGTAAATTCAGTTAACAGAGATAAAACATATTTTTGATTGAGCAGTTATGAAACACTCTTTTTGTAGAAAATGCAAGTGGAGATTCGGAGCGCTAAGAGGGTAATAGTGGAAAAAGGAATGTCTTCAAATATAAACTACAAAGAATCATTCGGTGAAACTTCTTTCTGATGTGTGCATTCAGCTAACCGAGTTAAACCATACTTTTGATTGAGCAGATCTGAACACTCTTTCTGTAGAAAATGCAACTGGACATTTGGAGCGCTAAGAGCGTAGTAGTGGAAAAAGGAATATATTCAAATATAAACTACACAGAAGCATTCTGTGAAACTTCTTTCTGATCTGAGCATTCAGCTAACAGAGTTAAACCATACTTTTGATTGAGCAGTTTTGAAACACTCCGTCTGTAGAAAATGCAACTGGACATTCGTAGCGCTAAGTGGGTAATAGTGGAAACAAGAATATGTTCAAATATAAACTACACAGAAGCATTGTATGAAACTACTTTCTGTTCTGTGCATTCAACTAACAGAGTTGAACCTTACTTTTGATTGAGCCGTTCTGAAACACTCTTTCTGTAGAAACTGCAATTGGACATTCTGAGCGCTAAGAGGCCTATATTGGGAAAAAGAATGTCTACAAATAAAAACTACACAGAAGAATTGTGTGAAACTTCTTTCTGTTCTGTTTGTTCAACTAAAAGAGTTGAACCTTAGTTTTGATTGAGCCGTTCTGAAACACTCTTTGTGTAGAAAATGCAAGTGGAGATTCGGAGCGCTAAGAGGGTAATAGTGGAAAAAGGAATGTCTCCAAATATAAACTACACAGAATCATTCTGTGAAACTTCTTTCTGATCTGTGCATTCAGCTAACAGAGTTAAACCATACTTTTGATTGAGCAGATCTGAACACTCTTTCTGTAGAAAATGCTACTGGACATTTGGAGCGCTAAGAGACTAGTAGTGGAAAAAGGAATATATTCAAATATAAACTACACAGAAGCATTCTGTGAAACTTCTTTCTGATCTGAGCATTCAGCTAACAGAGTTAAACCATACTTTCGATTGAGCAGTTTTGACACACTCTGTCTGTAGAAAATGCAACTGGACATTCGTAGCGCTAAGTGGGTAATAGTGGAAAAAAGAATATGTTCAAATAAAAACTACACAGAAGCATTGTATGAAACTTCTTTCTGTTCTGTGCATTCAACTAACAGAGTTGAACCTTACTTTCGATTGAGCCTTTCTGAAACACTCTTTCTGTAGAATCTTCAATTGGACATTCTTAGCGCTAAGAGGCCTCTATTGGGAAAAATAATATCTTCAAATAAAAACTACACAGAAGCATTGTGTGAAACTTATTTCTGATATGTTCATTAAGCTAACAGAGTTAAACCATACTTTTGATTGCGCAGTTCTGAACACTCTTTCTTTAGAAAATTCAAGTGGACATTCTGAGCGCTGAGAGGGTAATAGTGGAAAAAGAAATATATTCAAATATAAACTACACAGTAGCATTCTGTGAAAATTCTTTCTGTTCTGTGCATTCAAATAACAGAGTTGAACCTTACTTTTGATTGAGCCGTTCTGAAACACTCTTTCTGTAGAAACTGCAATTGGACATGCTAAGCGCTAAGAGGCCTACATTGGGAAAAAGAATATCTTCAAATAAAAACTACACAGATGCATTCTGTGAAACTTATTTCTGATCTGTAAATTCAGTTAACAGAGATAAAACATATTTTTGATTGAGCAGTTATGAAACACTCTTTTTGTAGAAAATGCAAGTGGAGATTCGGAGCGCTAAGAGGGTAATAGTGGAAAAAGGAATGTCTTCAAATATAAACTACACAGAATCATTCGGTGAAACTTCTTTCTGATCTGTGCATTCAGCTAACAGAGTTAAACCATACTTTTGATTGAGCAGATCTGAACACTCTTTCTGTAGAAAATGCAACTGGACATTTGGAGCGCTAAGAGCGTAGTAGTGGAAAAAGGAATATATTCAAATATAAACTACACTGAAGCATTCTGTGAAACTTCTTTCTGATCTGAGCATTCAGCTAACAGAGTTAAACCATACTTTTGATTGAGCAGTTTTGAAACACTCTGTCTGTAGAAAATGCAACTGGACATTCGTAGCGCTAAGTGGGTAATAGTGGAAAAAAGAATATGTTCAAATATAAACTACACAGAAGCATTGTATGAAACTTCTTTCTGTTCTGTGCATTCAACTAACAGAGTTGAACCTTACTTTTTATTGAGCCGTTCTGAAACACTCTTTCTGTAGAAACTGCAATTGGACATTCTGAGCGGTAAGAGGCATATATTGGGAAAAAGAATATCTACAAATAAAAACTACACAGAAGAATTGTGTGAAACTTCTTTCTGTTCTGTTTGTTCAACTAAAAGAGTTGAACCTTAGTTTTGATTGAGCCGTTCAGAAACACTGTTTCGGTAGAAAATTCAAGTGGAGATTCGGAGCGCTAAGAGGGTAATAGTGGAAAAAGGAATGTCTCCAAATATAAACTACACAGAATCATTCTGTGAAACTTCTTTCTGATCTGTGCATTCAGCTAACAGAGTTAAACCATACTTTTGATTGAGCAGATCTGAACACTCTTTCTGTAGAAAATGCAACTGGACATTTGGAGCGCTAAGAGAGTATTAGTGGAAAAAGGAATATATTCAAATATAAAATACACAGAAGCATTCTGTGAAACTTCTTTCTGATCTGAGCATTCAGCTAACAGAGTTAAACCATACTTTTGATTGAGCAGTTTTGAAACACTCTGTCTGTAGAAAATGCAACTGGACATTCGTAGCGCTAAGTGGGTAATAGTGGAATAAAGAATATGTTCAAATATAAACTACACAGAAGCATTGTATGAAACTTCTTTCTGTTCTGTGCATTCAACTAACAGAGTTGAACCTTACTTTTGATTGAGCCTTTCTGAAACACTCTTTCTGTAGAAACTGCAATTGGACATTCTGAGCGCTAAGAGGCCTCTATTGGGAAAAATAATATCTTCAAATAAAAACTACACAGAAGCATTGTGTGAAACTTATTTCTGATATGTTCATTAAGCTAACAGAGTTAAACCATACTTTTGATTGCGCAGTTCTGAACACTCTTTCTGTAGAAAATGCAAGTGGACATTCGGAGCGCTAAGAGGGTATTAGTGGAAAAAGGAATATATTCAAATATAAATTACACAGTAGCATTCTGTGAAAATTCTTTCTGTTCTGTGCATTCAACTAACAGAGTTGAACCTTACTTTTGATTGAGCCGTTCTGAAACACTCTTTCTGTAGAAACTGCAATTGGAGATGCTAAGCGCTAAGAGGCCTACATTGGGAAAAAGAATATCTTCAAATAAAAACTACACAGATGCATTCTGTGAAACATATTTCTGATCTGTAAATTCAGTTAACAGAGATAAAACATATTTTTGATTGAGCAGTTATGAAACACTCTTTTTGTAGAAAATGCAAGTGGAGATTCGGAGCGCTAAGAGGGTAATAGTGGAAAAAGGAATGTCTTCAAATATAAACTACACAGAATCATTCGGTGAAACTTCTTTCTGATCTGTGCATTCAGCTAACAGAGTTAAACCATACTTTTGATTGAGCAGATCTGAACACTCTTTCTGTAGAAAATGCAACTGGACATTTGGAGCGCTAAGAGCGTAGTAGTGGAAAAAGGAATATATTCAAATATAAACTACACAGAAGCATTCTGTGAAACTTCTTTCTGATCTGAGCATTCAGCTAACAGAGTTAAACCATACTTTTGATTGAGCAGTTTTGAAACACTCTGTCTGTAGAAAATGCAACTGGACATTCGTAGCGCTAAGTGGGTAATAGTGGAAAAAAGAATATGTACAAATATAAACTACACAGAAGCATTGTATGAAACTTCTTTCTGTTCTGTGCATTCAACTAACAGAGTTGAACCTTACATTTGATTGAGCCGTTCTGAAACACTCTTTCTGTAGAAACTGCAATTGGACATTCTGAGCGCTAAGAGGCCTATATTGGGAAAAGGAATGTCTACAAATAAAAGCTACACAGAAGAATTGTGTGAAACTACTTTCTGTTCTGTTTGTTCAACTAAAAGAGTTGAACCTTAGTTTTGATTGAGCCATTCTGAAACACTATTTCTGTAGAAAATGCAAGTGGAGTTTCGGAGCGCTAAGAGGGTAATAGTGGAAAAAGGAATGTCTCCATATATAAACTACACAGAATCATTCTGTGAAACTTCTTTCTGATCTGTGCATTCAGCTAACAGTGTTAAACCATACTTTTGATTGAGCAGATCTGAACACTCTTTCTGTAGAAAATGCAACTGGACATTTGGAGGTCTAAGAGAGAAGTAGTGGAAAAAGGAATATATGCAAATATAAACTACACAGAAGCATTCTGTGAATCTTCTTTCTGATCTGAGCATTCAGCAAACAGAGTTAAACCATACTTTTGATTGAGCAGTTTTGAAACACTCTGTCTGTAGAAAATGCAACTGGACATTCGTAGCGCTAAGAGGGTAATAGTGGAAAAAAGAATATGTTCAAATACAAACTACACAGAAGCATTGTATGAAACTATTTTCTGTTCTGTGCATTCAACTAACAGAGTTGAACCTTACTTTTGATTGAGCCTTTCTGAAACACTCTTTCTGTAGAAACTGCAATTGGACATTCTGAGCGCTAAGAGGCCTCTATTGGGAAAAATAATATCTTCAAATAAAAACTACACAGAAGCATTGTGTGAAACTTATTTCTGATATGTTCATTAAGCTAACAGAGTTAAACCATACTGTTGATTGCGCAGTTCTGAACACTATTTCTGTAGAAAATGCAAGTGTACATTCGGAGCGCTAAGAGGGTAATAGTGGAAAAAGGAATATATTCAAATATAAACTACACAGTAGCATTCTGTGAAAATTCTTTCTGTTCTGTGCATTCAACTAACAGAGTTGAACCTTAGTTTTGATTGAGCCGTTCTGAAACACTCTTTCTGTAGAAACTGCAATTGGACATGCTAAGCGCTAAGAGGCATACATTGGGAAAAAGAATATCTTCAAATAAAAACTACACAGATGCATTCTGTGAAACTCATTTCTGATCTGTAAATTCAGTTAACGGAGATAAAACATATTTTTGATTGAACAGTTATGAAACACTCTTTTTATAGAAAATGCAAGTGGAGATTCGGAGCGCTAAGAGGGTAATAGTGGAAAAAGGAATGTCTTCAAATATAAACTACACAGAATCATTCGGTGAAACTTCTTTCTGATCTGTGCATTCAGCTAACAGAGTCAAACCATACTTTTGATTGAGAAGATCTGAACCCTCTTTCTGTAGAAAATGCAACTGGACATTTGGAGCGCTAAGAGCGTAGTAGTGGAAAAAGGAATATATTCAAATATAAACTACACAGAAGCATTCTGTGAAACTTCTTTCTGATCTGAGCATTCAGCTAACAGAGTTAAACCATACTTTTGATTGAGCAGTTTTGAAACACTCTGTCTGTAGAAAATGCAACTGGACATTCATAGCGCTAAGTGGGTAATAGTGGAAAAAAGAATATGTTCAAATATAAACTACACAGAAGCATTGTATGAAACTTCATTCTGTTCTGTGCATTCAACTAACAGAGTTGAACCTTACTTTTGATTGAGCCGTTCTGAAACACTCTTTCTGTAGAAACTGCAATTGGACATGCTAAGCGCTAAGAGGCCTACATTGGGAAAAAGAATATCTTCAAATAAAAACTACACAGATGCATTCTGTGAAACTTATTTCTGATCTGTAAATTCAGTTAACAGAGATAAAACATATTTTTGATTGAGCAGTTATGAAACACTCTTTTTGTAGAAAATGCAAGTGGAGATTCGGAGCGCTAAGAGGGTAATAATGGAAAAAGGAATGTCTTCAAATATAAACTACAAAGAATCATTCGGTGAAACTTCTTTCTGATGTGTGCATTCAGCTACCCGAGTTAAACCATACTTTTGATTGAGCAGATCTGAACACTCTTTCTGTAGAAAATGCAACTGGACATTTGGAGCGCTAAGAGCGTAGTAGTGGAAAAAGGAATATATTCAAATATAAACTACACAGAAGCATTCTGTGAAACTTCTTTCTGATCTGAGCATTCAGCTAACAGGGTTAAACCATACTTTTGATTGAGCAGTTTTGAAACACTCTGTCTGTAGAAAATGCAACTGGACATTCGTAGCGCTAAGTGGGTAATAGTGGAAAAAAGAATATGTTCAAATATAAACTACACAGAAGCATTGTATGAAACTTCTTTCTGTTCTGTGCATTCAACTAACAGAGTTGAACCTTACTTTAGATTGAGCCTTTCTGAAACACTCTTTCTGTAGAATCTTCAATTGGACATTCTTAGCGCTAAGAGGCCTCTATTGGGAAAAATAATATCTTCAAATAAAAACTACACAGAAGCATTGTGTGAAACTTATTTCTGATATGTTCATTAAGCTAACAGAGTTAAACCATACTTTTGATTGCGCAGTTCTGAACACTCTTTCTTTAGAAAATTCAAGTGGACATTCTGAGCGCTGAGAGGGTAATAGTGGAAAAAGAAATATATTCAAATATAAACTACACAGTAGCATTATGTGAAAATTCTTTCTGTTCTGTGCATTCAACTAACAGAGTTGAACCTTACTTTTGATTGAGCCGTTCTGAAAGACTCTTTCTGTAGAAACTGCAATTGGACATGCTAAGCGCTAAGAGGCCTACATTGGGAAAAAGAATATCTTCAAATAAAGACTACACAGATGCATTCTGTGAAACTTATTTCTGATCTGTAAATTCAGTTAACAGAGATAAAACATATTTTTGATTGAGCAGTTATGAAACACTCTTTTTGTAGAAAATGCAAGTGGAGATTCGGAGCGCTAAGAGGGTAATAGTGGAAAAAGGAATGTCTTCAAATATAAACTACACAGAATCATTCGGTGAAACTTCTTTCTGATCTGTGCATTCAGCTAACAGAGTTAAACCATACTTTTGATTGAGCAGATCTGAACACTCTTTCTGTAGAAAATGCAACTGGACATTTGGAGCGCTAAGAGCGTAGTAGTGGAAAAAGGAATATATTCAAATATAAACTACACAGAAGCATTCTGTGAAACTTCTTTCTGATCTGAGCATTCAGCTAACAGAGTTAAACCATACTTTTGATTGAGCAGTTTTGAAACACTCTGTCTGTAGAAAATGCAACTGGACATTCGTAGCGCTAAGTGGGTAATAGTGGAAAAAAGAATATGTTCAAATATAAACTACACAGAAGCATTGTATGAAACTTCTTTCTGTTCCGTGCATTCAATTAACAGAGTTGAACCTTACTTTTGATTGAGCCGTTCTGAAACACTCTTTCTGTAGAAACTGCAATTGGACATTCTGAGCGGTAAGAGGCATATATTGGGAAAAAGAATATCTACAAATAAAAACTACACAGAAGAATTGTGTGAAACTTCTTTCTGTTCTGTTTGTTCAACTAAAAGGGTTGAACCTTAGTTTTGATTGAGCCGTTCTGAAACACTGTTTCTGTAGAAAATTCAAGTGGAGATTCGGAGCGCTAAGAGGGTAATAGTGGAAAAAGGAATGTCTCCAAATATAAACTACACAGAATCATTCTGTGAAACTTCTTTCTGATCTGTGCATTCAGCTAACAGAGTCAAACCATACTTTTGATTGAGAAGATCTGAACACTCTTTCTGTAGAAAATGCAACTGGACATTTGGAGCGCTAAGAGCGTAATAGTGGAAAAAGGAATATATTCAAATATAAACTACACAGAAGCATTCTGTGAAACTTCTTTCTGATCTGAGCATTCAGCTAACAGAGTTAAACCATACTTTTGATTGAGCAGTTTTGAAACACTCTGTCTGTAGAAAATGCAACTGGACATTCATAGCGCTAAGTGGGTAATAGTGGAAAAAAGAATATGTTCAAATATAAACTACACAGAAGCATTGTATGAAACTTCATTCTGTTCTGTGCATTCAACTAACAGAGTTGAACCTTACTTTTGATTGAGCCGTTCTGAAACACTCTTTCTGTAGAAACTGCAATTGGACATGCTAAGCGCTAAGAGGCCTACATTGGGAAAAAGAATATCTTCAAATAAAAACTACACAGATGCATTCTGTGAAACTTATTTCTGATCTGTAAATTCAGTTAACAGAGATGAAACATATTTTTGATTGAGCAGTTATGAAACACTCTTTTTGTAGAAAATGCAAGTGGAGATTCGGAGCGCTAAGAGGGTAATAGTGGAAAAAGGAATGTCTTCAAATATAAACTACAAAGAATCATTCGGTGAAACTTCTTTCTGATGTGTGCATTCAGCTACCCGAGTTAAACCATACTTTTGATTGAGCAGATCTGAACACTCTTTCTGTAGAAAATGCAACTGGACATTTGGAGCGCTAAGAGCGTAGTAGTGGAAAAAGGAATATATTCAAATATAAACTACACAGAAGCATTCTGTGAAACTTCTTTCTGATCTGAGCATTCAGCTAACAGGGTTAAACCATACTTTTGATTGAGCAGTTTTGAAACACTCTGTCTGTAGAAAATGCAACTGGACATTCGTAGCGCTAAGTGGGTAATAGTGGAAAAAAGAATATGTTCAAATATAAACTACACAGAAGCATTGTATGAAACTTCTTTCTGTTCTGTGCATTCAACTAACAGAGTTGAACCTTACTTTAGATTGAGCCTTTCTGAAACACTCTTTCTGTAGAATCTTCAATTGGACATTCTTAGCGCTAAGAGGCCTCTATTGGGAAAAATAATATCTTCAAATAAAAACTACACAGAAGCATTGTGTGAAACTTATTTCTGATATGTTCATTAAGCTAACAGAGTTAAACCATACTTTTGATTGCGCAGTTCTGAACACTCTTTCTTTAGAAAATTCAAGTGGACATTCTGAGCGCTGAGAGGGTAATAGTGGAAAAAGAAATATATTCAAATATAAACTACACAGTAGCATTCTGTGAAAATTCTTTCTGTTCTGTGCATTCAACTAACAGAGTTGAACCTTACTTTTGATTGAGCCGTTCTGAAAGACTCTTTCTGTAGAAACTGCAATTGGACATGCTAAGCGCTAAGAGGCCTACATTGGGAAAAAGAATATCTTCAAATAAAGACTACACAGATGCATTCTGTGAAACTTATTTCTGATCTGTAAATTCAGTTAACAGAGATAAAACATATTTTTGATTGAGCAGTTATGAAACACTCTTTTTGTAGAAAATGCAAGTGGAGATTCGGAGCGCTAAGAGGGTAATAGTGGAAAAAGGAATGTCTTCAAATATAAACTACACAGAATCATTCGGTGAAACTTCTTTCTGATCTGTGCATTCAGCTAACAGAGTTAAACCATACTTTTGATTGAGCAGATCTGAACACTCTTTCTGTAGAAAATGCAACTGGACATTTGGAGCGCTAAGAGCGTAGTAGTGGAAAAAGGAATATATTCAAATATAAACTACACAGAAGCATTCTGTGAAACTTCTTTCTGATCTGAGCATTCAGCTAACAGAGTTAAACCATACTTTTGATTGAGCAGTTTTGAAACACTCTGTCTGTAGAAAATGCAACTGGACATTCGTAGCGCTAAGTGGGTAATAGTGGAAAAAAGAATATGTTCAAATATAAACTACACAGAAGCATTGTATGAAACTTCTTTCTGTTCCGTGCATTCAACTAACAGAGTTGAACCTTACTTTTGATTGAGCCGTTCTGAAACACTCTTTCTGTAGAAACTGCAATTGGACATTCTGAGCGGTAAGAGGCATATATTGGGAAAAAGAATATCTACAAATAAAAACTACACAGAAGAATTGTGTGAAACTTCTTTCTGTTCTGTTTGTTCAACTAAAAGAGTTGAACCTTAGTTTTGATTGAGCCGTTCTGAAACACTGTTTCTGTAGAAAATTCAAGTGGAGATTCGGAGCGCTAAGAGGGTAATAGTGGAAAAAGGAATGTCTCCAAATATAAACTACACAGAATCATTCTGTGAAACTTCTTTCTGATCTGTGCATTCAGCTAACAGAGTTAAACCATACTTTTGATTGAGCAGATCTGAACACTCTTTCTGTAGAAAATGCAACTGGACATTTGGAGCGCTAAGAGAGTATTAGTGGAAAAAGGAATATATTCAAATATAAAATACACAGAAGCATTCTGTGAAACTTCTTTCTGATCTGAGCATTCAGCTAACAGAGTTAAACCATACTTTTGATTGAGCAGTTTTGAAACACTCTGTCTGTAGAAAATGCAACTGGACATTCGTAGCGCTAAGTGGGTAATAGTGGAATAAAGAATATGTTCAAATATAAACTACACAGAAGCATTGTATGAAACTTCTTTCTGTTCTGTGCATTCAACTAACAGAGTTGAACCTTACTTTTGATTGAGCCTTTCTGAAACACTCTTTCTGTAGAAACTGCAATTGGACATTCTGAGCGCTAAGAGGCCTCTATTGGGAAAAATAATATCTTCAAATAAAAACTACACAGAAGCATTGTGTGAAACTTATTTCTGATATGTTCATTAAGCTAACAGAGTTAAACCATACTTTTGATTGCGCAGTTCTGAACACTCTTTCTGTAGAAAATGCAAGTGGACATTCGGAGCGCTAAGAGGGTAATAGTGGAAAAAGGAATATATTCAAATATAAATTACACAGTAGCATTCTGTGAAAATTCTTTCTGTTCTGTGCATTCAACTAACAGAGTTGAACCTTACTTTTGATTGAGCCGTTCTGAAACACTCTTTCTGTAGAAACTGCAATTGGAGATGCTAAGCGCTAAGAGGCCTACATTGGGAAAAAGAATATCTTCAAATAAAAACTACACAGATGCATTCTGTGAAACATATTTCTGATCTGTAAATTCAGTTAACAGAGATAAAACATATTTTTGATTGAGCAGTTATGAAACACTCTTTTTGTAGAAAATGCAAGTGGAGATTCGGAGCGCTAAGAGGGTAATAGTGGAAAAAGGAATGTCTTCAAATATAAACTACACAGAATCATTCGGTGAAACTTCTTTCTGATCTGTGCATTCAGCTAACAGAGTTAAACCATACTTTTGATTGAGCAGATCTGAACACTCTTTCTGTAGAAAATGCAACTGGACATTTGGAGCGCTAAGAGCGTAGTAGTGGAAAAAGGAATATATTCAAATATAAACTACACAGAAGCATTCTGTGAAACTTCTTTCTGATCTGAGCATTCAGCTAACAGAGTTAAACCATACTTTTGATTGAGCAGTTTTGAAACACTCTGTCTGTAGAAAATGCAACTGGACATTCGTAGCGCTAAGTGGGTAATAGTGGAAAAAAGAATATGTTCAAATATAAACTACACAGAAGCATTGTATGAAACTTCTTTCTGTTCTGTGCATTCAACTAACAGAGTTGAACCTTACTTTTGATTGAGCCTTTCTGAAACACTCTTTCTGTAGAATCTGCAATTGGACATTCTGAGCGCTAAGAGGCCTCTATTGGGAAAAATAATATCTTCAAATAAAAACTACACAGAAGCATTGTGTGAAACTTATTTCTGATATGTTCATTAAGCTAACAGAGTTAAACCATACTTTTGATTGCGCAGTTCTGAACACTCTTTCTGTAGAAAATGCAAGTGGACATTCGGAGCGCTAAGAGGGTAATAGTGGAAAAAGGAATATATTCAAATATAAACTACACAGTAGCATTCTGTGAAAATTCTTTCTGTTCTGTGCATTCAACTAACAGAGTTGAACCTTACTTTTGATTGAGCCGTTCTGAAACACTCTTTCTGTAGAAACTGCAATTGGACATGCTAAGCGCTAAGAGGCCTACATTGGGAAAAAGAATATCTTCAAATGAAAACTACACAGATGCATTCTGTGAAACTTATTTCTGATCTGTAAATTCAGTTAACAGAGATAAAACATATTTTTGATTGAGCAGTTATGAAACACTCTTTTTGTAGAAAATGCAAGTGGAGATTCGGAGCGCTAAGAGGGTAATAGTGGAAAAAGGAATGTCTTCAAATATAAACTACAAAGAATCATTCGGTGAAACTTCTTTCTGATCTGTGCATTCAGCTAACAGAGTTAAACCATACTTTTGATTGAGCAGATCTGAACACTCTTTCTGTAGAAAATGCAACTGGACATTTTGAGCGTTAAGAGCGTAGTAGTGGAAAAAGGAATATATTCAAATATAAACTACACAGAAGCATTCTGTGAAACTTCTTTCTGATCTGAGCATTCAGCTAACAGAGTTAAACCATACTTTTGATTGAGCAGTTTTGAAACACTCTGTCTGTAGAAAATGCAACTGGACATTCGTAGCGCTAAGTGGGTAATAGTGGAAAAAAGAATATGTCAAATATAAACTACACAGAAGCATTGTATGAAACTTCTTTCTGTTCTGTGCATTCAACTAACAGAGTCGAACCTTACATTTGATTGAGCCGTTCTGAAACACTCTTTCTGTAGAAACTGCAATTGGACATTCTGAGCGCTAAGAGGCCTATATTGGGAAAAGGAATGTCTACAAATAAAAACTACACAGAAGAATTGTGTGAAACTTCTTTCTGTTCTGTTTGTTCAACTAAAAGAGTTGAAACTTAGTTTTGATTGAGCCATTCTGAAACACTATTTGTGTAGAAAATGCAAGTGGAGATTCGGAGCGCTAAGAGGGTAATAGTGGAAAAAGGAATGTCTCCATATATAAATTACACAGAATCATTCTGTGAAACTTCTTTCTGATCTGTGCATTCAGCTAACAGTGTTAAACCATACTTTTGATTGAGCAGATCTGAACACTCTTTCTGTAGAAAATGCAACTGGACATTTGGAGGTCTAAGAGAGAAGTAGTGGAAAAAGGAATATATGCAAATATAAACTACACAGAAGCATTCTGTGAATCTTCTTTCTGATCTGAGCATTCAGCAAACAGAGTTAAACCATACTTTTGATTGAGCAGTTTTGAAACACTCTGTCTGTAGAAAATGCAACTGGACATTCGTAGCGCTAAGAGGGTAATAGTGGAAAAAAGAATATGTTCAAACACAAACTACACAGAAGCATTGTATGAAACTATTTTCTGTTCTGTGCATTCAACTAACAGAGTTGAACCTTACTTTTGATTGAGCCTTTCTGAAACACTCTTTCTGTAGAAACTGCAATTGGACATTCTGAGCGCTAAGAGGCCTCTATTGGGAAAAATAATATCTTCAAATAAAAACTACACAGAAGCATTGTGTGAAACTTATTTCTGATATGTTCATTAAGCTAACAGAGTTAAACCATATTGTTGATTGCGCAGTTCTGAACACTATTTCTGTAGAAAATGCAAGTGTACATTCGGAGCGCTAAGAGGGTAATAGTGGAAAAAGGAATATATTCAAATATAAACTACACAGTAGCATTCTGTGAAAATTCTTTCTGTTCTGTGCATTCAACTAACAGAGTTGAACCTTAGTTTTGATTGAGCCGTTCTGAAACACTCTTTCTGTAGAAACTGCAATTGGACATGCTAAGCGCTAAGAGGCATACATTGGGAAAAAGAATATCTTCAAATAAAAACTACACAGATGCATTCTGTGAAACTCATTTCTGATCTGTAAATTCAGTTAACGGAGATAAAACATATTTTTGATTGAACAGTTATGAAACACTCTTTTTATAGAAAATGCAAGTGGAGATTCGGAGCGCTAAGAGGGTAATAGTGGAAAAAGGAATGTCTTCAAATATAAACTACACAGAATCATTCGGTGAAACTTCTTTCTGATCTGTGCATTCAGCTAACAGAGTCAAACCATACTTTTGATTGAGAAGATCTGAACCCTCTTTCTGTAGAAAATGCAACTGGACATTTGGAGCGCTAAGAGCGTAGTAGTGGAAAAAGGAATATATTCAAATATAAACTACACAGAAGCATTCTGTGAAACTTCTTTCTGATCTGAGCATTCAGCTAACAGAGTTAAACCATACTTTTGATTGAGTAGTTTTGAAACACTCTGTCTGTAGAAAATGCAACTGGACATTCATAGCGCTAAGTGGGTAATAGTGGAAAAAAGAATATGTTCAAATATAAACTACACAGAAGCATTGTATGAAACTTCATTCTGTTCTGTGCATTCAACTAACAGAGTTGAACCTTACTTTTGATTGAGCCGTTCTGAAACACTCTTTCTGTAGAAACTGCAATTGGACATGCTAAGCGCTAAGAGGCCTACATTGGGAAAAAGAATATCTTCAAATAAAAACTACACAGATGCATTCTGTGAAACTTATTTCTGATCTGTAAATTCAGTTAACAGAGATAAAACATATTTTTGATTGAGCAGTTATGAAACACTCTTTTTGTAGAAAATGCAAGTGGAGATTCGGAGCGCTAAGAGGGTAATAGTGGAAAAAGGAATGTCTTCAAATATAAACTACAAAGAATCATTCGGTGAAACTTCTTTCTGATGTGTGCATTCAGCTACCCGAGTTAAACCATACTTTTGATTGAGCAGATCTGAACACTCTTTCTGTAGAAAATGCAACTGGACATTTGGAGCGCTAAGAGCGTAGTAGTGGAAAAAGGAATATATTCAAATATAAACTACACAGAAGCATTCTGTGAAACTTCTTTCTGATCTGAGCATTCAGCTAACAGGGTTAAACCATAGTTTTGATTGAGCAGTTTTGAAACACTCTGTCTGTAGAAAATGCAACTGGACATTCGTAGCGCTAAGTGGGTAATAGTGGAAAAAAGAATATGTTCAAATATAAACTACACAGAAGCATTGTATGAAACTTCTTTCTGTTCTGTGCATTCAACTAACAGAGTTGAACCTTACTTTAGATTGAGCCTTTCTGAAACACTCTTTCTGTAGAATCTTCAATTGGACATTCTTAGCGCTAAGAGGCCTCTATTGGGAAAAATAATATCTTCAAATAAAAACTACACAGAAGCATTGTGTGAAACTTATTTCTGATATGTTCATTAAGCTAACAGAGTTAAACCATACTTTTGATTGCGCAGTTCTGAACACTCTTTCTTTAGAAAATTCAAGTGGACATTCTGAGCGCTGAGAGGGTAATAGTGGAAAAAGTAATATATTCAAATATAAACTACACAGTAGCATTCTGTGAAAATTCTTTCTGTTCTGTGCATTCAACTAACAGAGTTGAACCTTACTTTTGATTGAGCCGTTCTGAAAGACTCTTTCTGTAGAAACTGCAATTGGACATGCTAAGCGCTAAGAGGCCTACATTGGGAAAAAGAATATCTTCAAATAAAGACTACACAGATGCATTCTGTGAAACTTATTTCTGATCTGTAAATTCAGTTAACAGAGATAAAACATATTTTTGATTGAGCAGTTATGAAACACTCTTTTTGTAGAAAATGCAAGTGGAGATTCGGAGCGCTAAGAGGGTAATAGTGGAAAAAGGAATGTCTTCAAATATAAACTACACAGAATCATTCGGTGAAACTTCTTTCTGATCTGTGCATTCAGCTAACAGAGTTAAACCATACTTTTGATTGAGCAGATCTGAACACTCTTTCTGTAGAAAATGCAACCGGACATTTGGAGCGCTAAGAGCGTAGTAGTGGAAAAAGGAATATATTCAAATATAAACTACACAGAAGCATTCTGTGAAACTTCTTTCTGATCTGAGCATTCAGCTAACAGAGTTAAACCATACTTTTGATTGAGCAGTTTTGAAACACTCTGTCTGTAGAAAATGCAACTGGACATTCGTAGCGCTAAGTGGGTAATAGTGGAAAAAAGAATATGTTCAAATATAAACTACACAGAAGCATTGTATGAAACTTCTTTCTGTTCCGTGCATTCAACTAACAGAGTTGAACCTTACTTTTGATTGAGCCGTTCTGAAACACTCTTTCTGTAGAAACTGCAATTGGACATTCTGAGCGGTAAGAGGCATATATTGGGAAAAAGAATATCTACAAATAAAAACTACACAGAAGAATTGTGTGAAACTTCTTTCTGTTCTGTTTGTTCAACTAAAAGAGTTGAACCTTAGTTTTGATTGAGCCGTTCTGAAACACTGTTTCTGTAGAAAATTCAAGTGGAGATTCGGAGCGCTAAGAGGGTAATAGTGGAAAAAGGAATGTCTCCAAATATAAACTACACAGAATCATTCTGTGAAACTTCTTTCTGATCTGTGCATTCAGCTAACGGAGTTAAACCATACTTTTGATTGAGCAGATCTGAACACTCTTTCTGTAGAAAATGCAACTGGACATTTGGAGCGCTAAGAGAGTATTAGTGGAAAAAGGAATATATTCAAATATAAAATACACAGAAGCATTCTGTGAAACTTCTTTCTGATCTGAGCATTCAGCTAACAGAGTTAAACCATACTTTTGATTGAGCAGTTTTGAAACACTCTGTCTGTAGAAAATGCAACTGGACATTCGTAGCGCTAAGTGGGTAATAGTGGAATAAAGAATATGTTCAAATATAAACTACACAGAAGCATTGTATGAAACTTCTTTCTGTTCTGTGCATTCAACTAACAGAGTTGAACCTTACTTTTGATTGAGCCTTTCTGAAACACTCTTTCTGTAGAAACTGCAATTGGACATTCTGAGCGCTAAGAGGCCTCTATTGGGAAAAATAATATCTTCAAATAAAAACTACACAGAAGCATTGTGTGAAACTTATTTCTGATATGTTCATTAAGCTAACAGAGTTAAACCATACTTTTGATTGCGCAGTTCTGAACACTCTTTCTGTAGAAAATGCAAGTGGACATTCGGAGCGCTAAGAGGGTAATAGTGGAAAAAGGAATATATTCAAATATAAATTACACAGTAGCATTCTGTGAAAATTCTTTCTGTTCTGTGCATTCAACTAACAGAGTTGAACCTTACTTTTGATTGAGCCGTTCTGAAACACTCTTTCTGTAGAAACTGCAATTGGAGATGCTAAGCGCTAAGAGGCCTACATTGGGAAAAAGAATATCTTCAAATAAAAACTACACAGATGCATTCTGTGAAACATATTTCTGATCTGTAAATTCAGTTAACAGAGATAAAACATATTTTTGATTGAGCAGTTATGAAACACTCTTTTTGTAGAAAATGCAAGTGGAGATTCGGAGCGCTAAGAGGGTAATAGTGGAAAAAGGAATGTCTTCAAATATAAACTACACAGAATCATTCGGTGAAACTTCTTTCTGATCTGTGCATTCAGCTAACAGAGTTAAACCATACTTTTGATTGAGCAGATCTGAACACTCTTTCTGTAGAAAATGCAACTGGACATTTGGAGCGCTAAGAGCGTAGTAGTGGAAAAAGGAATATATTCAAATATAAACTACACAGAAGCATTCTGTGAAACTTCTTTCTGATCTGAGCATTCAGCTAACAGAGTTAAACCATACTTTTGATTGAGCAGTTTTGAAACACTCTGTCTGTAGAAAATGCAACTGGACATTCGTAGCGCTAAGTGGGTAATAGTGGAAAAAAGAATATGTACAAATATAAACTACACAGAAGCATTGTATGAAACTTCTTTCTGTTCTGTGTATTCAACTAACAGAGTTGAACCTTACATTTGATTGAGCCGTTCTGAAACACTCTTTCTGTAGAAACTGCAATTGGACATTCTGAGCGCTAAGAGGCCTATATTGGGAAAAGGAATGTCTACAAATAAAAGCTACACAGAAGAATTGTGTGAAACTACTTTCTGTTCTGTTTGTTCAACTAAAAGAGTTGAACCTTAGTTTTGATTGAGCCATTCTGAAACACTATTTCTGTAGAAAATGCAAGTGGAGTTTCGGAGCGCTAAGAGGGTAATAGTGGAAAAAGGAATGTCTCCATATATAAACTACACAGAATCATTCTGTGAAACTTCTTTCTGATCTGTGCATTCAGCTAACAGTGTTAAACCATACTTTTGATTGAGCAGATCTGAACACTCTTTCTGTAGAAAATGCAACTGGACATTTGGAGGTCTAAGAGAGAAGTAGTGGAAAAAGGAATATATGCAAATATAAACTACACAGAAGCATTCTGTGAATCTTATTTCTGATCTGAGCATTCAGCAAACAGAGTTAAACCATACTTTTGATTGAGCAGTTTTGAAACACTCTGTCTGTAGAAAATGCAACTGGACATTCGTAGCGCTAAGAGGGTAATAGTGGAAAAAAGAATATGTTCAAATACAAACTACACAGAAGCATTGTATGAAACTATTTTCTGTTCTGTGCATTCAACTAACAGAGTTGAACCTTACTTTTGATTGAGCCTTTCTGAAACACTCTTTCTGTAGAAACTGCAATTGGACATTCTGAGCGCTAAGAGGCCTCTATTGGGAAAAATAATATCTTCAAATAAAAACTACACAGAAGCATTGTGTGAAACTTATTTCTGATATGTTCATTAAGCTAACAGAGTTAAACCATACTGTTGATTGCGCAGTTCTGAACACTATTTCTGTAGAAAATGCAAGTGTACATTCGGAGCGCTAAGAGGGTAATAGTGGAAAAAGGAATATATTCAAATATAAACTACACAGTAGCATTCTGTGAAAATTCTTTCTGTTCTGTGCATTCAACTAACAGAGTTGAACCTTAGTTTTGATTGAGCCGTTCTGAAACACTCTTTCTGTAGAAACTGCAATTGGACATGCTAAGCGCTAAGTGGCATACATTGGGAAAAAGAATATCTTCAAATAAAAACTACACAGATGCATTCTGTGAAACTCATTTCTGATCTGTAAATTCAGTTAACGGAGATAAAACATATTTTTGATTGAACAGTTATGAAACACTCTTTTTATAGAAAATGCAAGTGGAGATTCGGAGCGCTAAGAGGGTAATAGTGGAAAAAGGAATGTCTTCAAATATAAACTACACAGAATCATTCGGTGAAACTTCTTTCTGATCTGTGCATTCAGCTAACAGAGTCAAACCATACTTTTGATTGAGAAGATCTGAACCCTCTTTCTGTAGAAAATGCAACTGGACATTTGGAGCGCTAAGAGCGTAGTAGTGGAAAAAGGAATATATTCAAATATAAACTACACAGAAGCATTCTGTGAAACTTCTTTCTGATCTGAGCATTCAGCTAACAGAGTTAAACCATACTTTTGATTGAGCAGTTTTGAAACACTCTGTCTGTAGAAAATGCAACTGGACATTCATAGCGCTAAGTGGGTAATAGTGGAAAAAAGAATATGTTCAAATATAAACTACACAGAAGCATTGTATGAAACTTCATTCTGTTCTGTGCATTCAACTAACAGAGTTGAACCTTACTTTTGATTGAGCTGTTCTGAAACACTCTTTCTGTAGAAACTGCAATTGGACATGCTAAGCGCTAAGAGGCCTACATTGGGAAAAAGAATATCTTCAAATAAAAACTACACAGATGCATTCTGTGAAACTTATTTCTGATCTGTAAATTCAGTTAACAGAGATAAAACATATTTTTGATTGAGCAGTTATGAAACACTCTTTTTGTAGAAAATGCAAGTGGAGATTCGGAGCGCTAAGAGGGTAATAGTGGAAAAAGGAATGTCTTCAAATATAAACTACAAAGAATCATTCGGTGAAACTTCTTTCTGATGTGTGCATTCAGCTACCCGAGTTAAACCATACTTTTGATTGAGCAGATCTGAACACTCTTTCTGTAGAAAATGCAACTGGACATTTGGAGCGCTAAGAGCGTAGTAGTGGAAAAAGGAATATATTCAAATATAAACTACACAGAAGCATTCTGTGAAACTTCTTTCTGATCTGAGCATTCAGCTAACAGGGTTAAACCATACTTTTGATTGAGCAGTTTTGAAACACTCTGTCTGTAGAAAATGCAACTGGACATTCGTAGCGCTAAGTGGGTAATAGTGGAAAAAAGAATATGTTCAAATATAAACTACACAGAAGCATTGTATGAAACTTCTTTCTGTTCTGTGCATTCAACTAACAGAGTTGAACCTTACTTTAGATTGAGCCTTTCTGAAACACTCTTTCTGTAGAATCTTCAATTGGACATTCTTAGCGCTAAGAGGCCTCTATTGGGAAAAATAATATCTTCAAATAAAAACTACACAGAAGCATTGTGTGAAACTTATTTCTGATATGTTCATTAAGCTAACAGAGTTAAACCATACTTTTGATTGCGCAGTTCTGAACACTCTTTCTTTAGAAAATTCAAGTGGACATTCTGAGCGCTGAGAGGGTAATAGTGGAAAAAGAAATATATTCAAATATAAACTACACAGTAGCATTCTGTGAAAATTCTTTCTGTTCTGTGCATTCAACTAACAGAGTTGAACCTTACTTTTGATTGAGCCGTTCTGAAAGACTCTTTCTGTAGAAACTGCAATTGGACATGCTAAGCGCTAAGAGGCCTACATTGGGAAAAAGAATATCTTCAAATAAAGACTACACAGATGCATTCTGTGAAACTTATTTCTGATCTGTAAATTCAGTTAACAGAGATAAAACATATTTTTGATTGAGCAGTTATGAAACACTCTTTTTGTAGAAAATGCAAGTGGAGATTCGGAGCGCTAAGAGGGTAATAGTGGAAAAAGGAATGTCTTCAAATATAAACTACACAGAATCATTCGGTGAAACTTCTTTCTGATCTGTGCATTCAGCTAACAGAGTTAAACCATACTTTTGATTGAGCAGATCTGAACACTCTTTCTGTAGAAAATGCAACTGGACATTTGGAGCGCTAAGAGCGTAGTAGTGGAAAAAGGAATATATTCAAATATAAACTACACAGAAGCATTCTGTGAAACTTCTTTCTGATCTGAGCATTCAGCTAACAGAGTTAAACCATACTTTTGATTGAGCAGTTTTGAAACACTCTGTCTGTAGAAAATGCAACTGGACATTCGTAGCGCTAAGTGGGTAATAGTGGAAAAAAGAATATGTTCAAATATAAACTACACAGAAGCATTGTATGAAACTTCTTTCTGTTCCGTGCATTCAACTAACAGAGTTGAACCTTACTTTTGATTGAGCCGTTCTGAAACACTCTTTCTGTAGAAACTGCAATTGGACATTCTGAGCGGTAAGAGGCATATATTGGGAAAAAGAATATCTACAAATAAAAACTACACAGAAGAATTGTGTGAAACTTCTTTCTGTTCTGTTTGTTCAACTAAAAGAGTTGAACCTTAGTTTTGATTGAGCCGTTCTGAAACACTGTTTCTGTAGAAAATTCAAGTGGAGATTCGGAGCGCTAAGAGGGTAATAGTGGAAAAAGGAATGTCTCCAAATATAAACTACACAGAATCATTCTGTGAAACTTCTTTCTGATCTGTGCATTCAGCTAACAGAGTTAAACCATACTTTTGATTGAGCAGATCTGAACACTCTTTCTGTAGAAAATGCAACTGGACATTTGGAGCGCTAAGAGAGTATTAGTGGAAAAAGGAATATATTCAAATATAAAATACACAGAAGCATTCTGTGAAACTTCTTTCTGATCTGAGCATTCAGCTAACAGATTTAAACCATACTTTTGATTGAGCAGTTTTGAAACACTCTGTCTGTAGAAAATGCAACTGGACATTCGTAGCGCTAAGTGGGTAATAGTGGAATAAAGAATATGTTCAAATATAAACTACACAGAAGCATTGTATGAAACTTCTTTCTGTTCTGTGCATTCAACTAACAGAGTTGAACCTTACTTTTGATTGAGCCTTTCTGAAACACTCTTTCTGTAGAAACTGCAATTGGACATTCTGAGCGCTAAGAGGCCTCTATTGGGAAAAATAATATCTTCAAATAAAAACTACACAGAAGCATTGTGTGAAACTTATTTCTGATATGTTCATTAAGCTAACAGAGTTAAACCATACTTTTGATTGCGCAGTTCTGAACACTCTTTCTGTAGAAAATGCAAGTGGACATTCGGAGCGCTAAGAGGGTAATAGTGGAAAAAGGAATATATTCAAATATAAATTACACAGTAGCATTCTGTGAAAATTCTTTCTGTTCTGTGCATTCAACTAACAGAGTTGAACCTTACTTTTGATTGAGCCGTTCTGAAACACTCTTTCTGTAGAAACTGCAATTGGAGATGCTAAGCGCTAAGAGGCCTACATTGGGAAAAAGAATATCTTCAAATAAAAACTACACAGATGCATTCTGTGAAACATATTTCTGATCTGTAAATTCAGTTAACAGAGATAAAACATATTTTTGATTGAGCAGTTATGAAACACTCTTTTTGTAGAAAATGCAAGTGGAGATTCGGAGCGCTAAGAGGGTAATAGTGGAAAAAGGAATGTCTTCAAATATAAACTACACAGAATCATTCGGTGAAACTTCTTTCTGATCTGTGCATTCAGCTAACAGAGTTAAACCATACTTTTGATTGAGCAGATCTGAACACTCTTTCTGTAGAAAATGCAACTGGACATTTGGAGCGCTAAGAGCGTAGTAGTGGAAAAAGGAATATATTCAAATATAAACTACACAGAAGCATTCTGTGAAACTTCTTTCTGATCTGAGCATTCAGCTAACAGAGTTAAACCATACTTTTGATTGAGCAGTTTTGAAACACTCTGTCTGTAGAAAATGCAACTGGACATTCGTAGCGCTAAGTGGGTAATAGTGGAAAAAAGAATATGTACAAATATAAACTACACAGAAGCATTGTATGAAACTTCTTTCTGTTCTGTGCATTCAACTAACAGAGTTGAACCTTACATTTGATTGAGCCGTTCTGAAACACTCTTTCTGTAGAAACTGCAATTGGACATTCTGAGCGCTAAGAGGCCTATATTGGGAAAAGGAATGTCTACAAATAAAAGCTACACAGAAGAATTGTGTGAAACTACTTTCTGTTCTGTTTGTTCAACTAAAAGAGTTGAACCTTAGTTTTGATTGAGCCATTCTGAAACACTATTTCTATAGAAAATGCAAGTGGAGTTTCGGAGCGCTAAGAGGGTAATAGTGGAAAAAGGAATGTCTCCATATATAAACTACACAGAATCATTCTGTGAAACTTCTTTCTGATCTGTGCATTCAGCTAACAGTGTTAAACCATACTTTTGATTGAGCAGATCTGAACACTCTTTCTGTAGAAAATGCAACTGGACATTTGGAGGTCTAAGAGAGAAGTAGTGGAAAAAGGAATATATGCAAATATAAACTACACAGAAGCATTCTGTGAATCTTCTTTCTGATCTGAGCATTCAGCAAACAGAGTTAAACCATACTTTTGATTGAGCAGTTTTGAAACACTCTGTCTGTAGAAAATGCAACTGGACATTCGTAGCGCTAAGAGGGTAATAGTGGAAAAAAGAATATGTTCAAATACAAACTACACAGAAGCATTGTATGAAACTATTTTCTGTTCTGTGCATTCAACTAACAGAGTTGAACCTTACATTTGATTGAGCCTTTCTGAAACACTCTTTCTGTAGAAACTGCAATTGGACATTCTGAGCGCTAAGAGGCCTCTATTGGGAAAAATAATATCTTCAAATAAAAACTACACAGAAGCATTGTGTGAAACTTATTTCTGATATGTTCATTAAGCTAACAGAGTTAAACCATACTGTTGATTGCGCAGTTCTGAACACTATTTCTGTAGAAAATGCAAGTGTACATTCGGAGCGCTAAGAGGGTAATAGTGGAAAAAGGAATATATTCAAATATAAACTACACAGTAGCATTCTGTGAAAATTCTTTCTGTTCTGTGCATTCAACTAACAGAGTTGAACCTTAGTTTTGATTGAGCCGTTCTGAAACACTCTTTCTGTAGAAACTGCAATTGGACATGCTAAGCGCTAAGAGGCATACATTGGGAAAAAGAATATCTTCAAATAAAAACTACACAGATGCATTCTGTGAAACTCATTTCTGATCTGTAAATTCAGTTAACGGAGATAAAACATATTTTTGATTGAACAGTTATGAAACACTCTTTTTATAGAAAATGCAAGTGGAGATTCGGAGCGCTAAGAGGGTAATAGTGGAAAAAGGAATGTCTTCAAATATAAACTACACAGAATCATTCGGTGAAACTTCTTTCTGATCTGTGCATTCAGCTAACAGAGTCAAACCATACTTTTGATTGAGAAGATCTGAACCCTCTTTCTGTAGAAAATGCAACTGGACATTTGGAGCGCTAAGAGCGTAGTAGTGGAAAAAGGAATATATTCAAATATAAACTACACAGAAGCATTCTGTGAAACTTCTTTCTGATCTGAGCATTCAGCTAACAGGGTTAAACCATACTTTTGATTGAGCAGTTTTGAAACACTCTGTCTGTAGAAAATGCAACTGGACATTCGTAGCGCTAAGTGGGTAATAGTGGAAAAAAGAATATGTTCAAATATAAACTACACAGAAGCATTGTATGAAACTTCTTTCTGTTCTGTGCATTCAACTAACAGAGTTGAACCTTACTTTAGATTGAGCCTTTCTGAAACACTCTTTCTGTAGAATCTTCAATTGGACATTCTTAGCGCTAAGAGGCCTCTATTGGGAAAAATAATATCTTCAAATAAAAACTACACAGAAGCATTGTGTGAAACTTATTTCTGATATGTTCATTAAGCTAACAGAGTTAAACCATACTTTTGATTGCGCAGTTCTGAACACTCTTTCTTTAGAAAATTCAAGTGGACATTCTGAGCGCTGAGAGGGTAATAGTGGAAAAAGAAATATATTCAAATATAAACTACACAGTAGCATTCTGTGAAAATTCTTTCTGTTCTGTGCATTCAACTAACAGAGTTGAACCTTACTTTTGATTGAGCCGTTCTGAAAGACTCTTTCTGTAGAAACTGCAATTGGACATGCTAAGCGCTAAGAGGCCTACATTGGGAAAAAGAATATCTTCAAATAAAGACTACACAGATGCATTCTGTGAAACTTATTTCTGATCTGTAAATTCAGTTAACAGAGATAAAACATATTTTTGATTGAGCAGTTATGAAACACTCTTTTTGTAGAAAATGCAAGTGGAGATTCGGAGCGCTAAGAGGGTAATAGTGGAAAAAGGAATGTCTTCAAATATAAACTACACAGAATCATTCGGTGAAACTTCTTTCTGATCTGTGCATTCAGCTAACAGAGTTAAACCATACTTTTGATTGAGCAGATCTGAACACTCTTTCTGTAGAAAATGCAACTGGACATTTGGAGCGCTAAGAGCGTAGTAGTGGAAAAAGGAATATATTCAAATATAAACTACACAGAAGCATTCTGTGAAACTTCTTTCTGATCTGAGCATTCAGCTAACAGAGTTAAACCATACTTTTGATTGAGCAGTTTTTAAACACTCTGTCTGTAGAAAATGCAACTGGACATTCGTAGCGCTAAGTGGGTAATAGTGGAAAAAAGAATATGTTCAAATATAAACTACACAGAAGCATTGTATGAAACTTCTTTCTGTTCCGTGCATTCAACTAACAGAGTTGAACCTTACTTTTGATTGAGCCGTTCTGAAACACTCTTTCTGTAGAAACTGCAATTGGACATTCTGAGCGGTAAGAGGCATATATTGGGAAAAAGAATATCTACAAATAAAAACTACACAGAAGAATTGTGTGAAACTTCTTTCTGTTCTGTTTGTTCAACTAAAAGAGTTGAACCTTAGTTTTGATTGAGCCGTTCTGAAACACTCTTTCTGTAGAAAATTCAAGTGGAGATTCGGAGCGCTAAGCGGGTAATAGTGGAAAAAGGAATGTCTCCAAATATAAACTACACAGAATCATTCTGTGAAACTTCTTTCTGATCTGTGCATTCAGCTAACAGAGTTAAACCATACTTTTGATTGAGCAGATCTGAACACTCTTTCTGTAGAAAATGCAACTGGACATTTGGAGCGCTAAGAGAGTATTAGTGGAAAAAGGAATATATTCAAATATAAAATACACAGAAGCATTCTGTGAAACTTCTTTCTGATCTGAGCATTCAGCTAACAGAGTTAAACCATACTTTTGATTGAGCAGTTTTGAAACACTCTGTCTGTAGAAAATGCAACTGGACATTCGTAGCGCTAAGTGGGTAATAGTGGAATAAAGAATATGTTCAAATATAAACTACACAGAAGCATTGTATGAAACTTCTTTCTGTTCTGTGCATTCAACTAACAGAGTTGAACCTTACTTTTGATTGAGCCTTTCTGAAACACTCTTTCTGTAGAAACTGCAATTGGACATTCTGAGCGCTAAGAGGCCTCTATTGGGAAAAATAATATCTTCAAATAAAAACTACACAGAAGCATTGTGTGAAACTTATTTCTGATATGTTCATTAAGCTAACAGAGTTAAACCATACTTTTGATTGCGCAGTTCTGAACACTCTTTCTGTAGAAAATGCAAGTGGACATTCGGAGCGCTAAGAGGGTAATAGTGGAAAAAGGAATATATTCAAATATAAATTACACAGTAGCATTCTGTGAAAATTCTTTCTGTTCTGTGCATTCAACTAACAGAGTTGAACCTTACTTTTGATTGAGCCGTTCTGAAACACTCTTTCTGTAGAAACTGCAATTGGAGATGCTAAGTGCTAAGAGGCCTACATTGGGAAAAAGAATATCTTCAAATAAAAACTACACAGATGCATTCTGTGAAACATATTTCTGATCTGTAAATTCAGTTAACAGAGATAAAACATATTTTTGATTGAGCAGTTATAAAACACTCTTTTTGTAGAAAATGCAAGTGGAGATTCGGAGCGCTAAGAGGGTAATAGTGGAAAAAGGAATGTCTTCAAATATAAACTACACAGAATCATTCGGTGAAACTTCTTTCTGATCTGTGCATTCAGCTAACAGAGTTAAACCATACTTTTGATTGAGCAGATCTGAACACTCTTTCTGTAGAAAATGCAACTGGACATTTGGAGCGCTAAGAGCGTAGTAGTGGAAAAAGGAATATATTCAAATATAAACTACACAGAAGCATTCTGTGAAACTTCTTTCTGATCTGAGCATTCAGCTAACAGAGTTAAACCATACTTTTGATTGAGCAGTTTTGAAACACTCTGTAGAAAATGCAACTGGACATTCGTAGCGCTAAGTGGGTAATAGTGGAAAAAAGAATATGTTCAAATATAAACTACACAGAAGCATTGTATGAAACTTCTTTCTGTTCTGTGCATTCAACTAACAGAGTTGAACCTTACATTTGATTGAGCCGTTCTGAAACACTCTTTCTGTAGAAACTGCAATTGGACATTCTGAGCGCTAAGAGGCCTATATTGGGAAAAGGAATGTCTACAAATAAAAACTACACAGAAGAATTGTGTGAAACTTCTTTCTGTTCTGTTTGTTCAACTAAAAGAGTTGAACCTTAGTTTTGATTGAGCCATTCTGAAACACTATTTCTGTAGAAAATGCAAGTGGAGATTCGGAGCGCTAAGAGGGTAATAGTGGAAAAAGGAATGTCTCCATATATAAACTACACAGAATCATTCTGTGAAACTTCTTTCTGATCTGTGCATTCAGCTAACAGTGTTAAACCATACTTTTGATTGAGCAGATCTGAACACTCTTTCTGTAGAAAATGCAACTGGACATTTGGAGGTCTAAGAGAGAAGTAGTGGAAAAAGGAATATATGCAAATATAAACTACACAGAAGCATTCTGTGAATCTTCTTTCTTATCTGAGCATTCAGCAAACAGAGTTAAACCATACTTTTGATTGAGCAGTTTTGAAACACTCTGTCTGTAGAAAATGCAACTGGACATTCGTAGCGCTAAGAGGGTAATAGTGGAAAAAAGAATATGTTCAAATACAAACTACACAGAAGCATTGTATGAAACTATTTTCTGTTCTGTGCATTCAACTAACAGAGTTGAACCTTACTTTTGATTGAGCCTTTCCGAAACACTCTTTCTGTAGAAACTGCAATTGGACATTCTGAGCGCTAAGAGGCCTCTATTGGGAAAAATAATATCTTCAAATAAAAACTACACAGAAGCATTGTGTGAAACTTATTTCTGATATGTTCATTAAGCTAACAGAGTTAAACCATACTGTTGATTGCGCAGTTCTGAACACTCTTTCTGTAGAAAATGCAAGTGTACATTCGGAGCGCTAAGAGGGTAATAGTGGAAAAAGGAATATATTCAAATATAAACTACACAGTAGCATTCTGTGAAAATTCTTTCTGTTCTGTGCATTCAACTAACAGAGTTGAACCTTAGTTTTGATTGAGCCGTTCTGAAACACTCTTTCTGTAGAAACTGCAATTGGACATGCTAAGCGCTAAGAGGCCTACATTGGGAAAAAGAATATCTTCAAATAAAAACTACACAGATGCATTCTGTGAAACTCATTTCTGATCTGTAAATTCAGTTAACGGAGATAAAACATATTTTTGATTGAACAGTTATGAAACACTCTTTTTATAGAAAATGCAAGTGGAGATTCGGAGCGCTAAGAGGGTAATAGTGGAAAAAGGAATGTCTTCAAATATAAACTACACAGAATCATTCGGTGAAACTTCTTTCTGATCTGTGCATTCAGCTAACAGAGTTAAACCATACTTTTGATTGAGAAGATCTGAACCCTCTTTCTGTAGAAAATGCAACTGGACATTTGGAGCGCTAAGAGCGTAGCAGTGGAAAAAGGAATATATTCAAATATAAACTACACAGAAGCATTCTGTGAAACTTCTTTCTGATCTGAGCATTCAGCTAACAGAGTTAAACCATACTTTTGATTGAGCAGTTTTGAAACACTCTGTCTGTAGAAAATGCAACTGGACATTCGTAGCGCTAAGTGGGTAATAGTGGAAAAAAGAATATGTTCAAATATAAACTACACAGAAGCATTGTATGAAACTTCATTCTGTTCTGTGCATTCAACTAACAGAGTTGAACCTTACTTTTGATTGAGCCGTTCTGAAATACTCTTTCTGTAGAAACTGCAATTGGACATGCTAAGCGCTAAGAGGCCTACATTGGGAAAAAGAATATCTTCAAATAAAAACTACACAGATGCATTCTGTGAAACTTATTTCTGATCTGTAAATTCAGTTAACAGAGATAAAACATATTTTTGATTGAGCAGTTATGAAACACTCTTTTTGTAGAAAATGCAAGTGGAGATTCGGAGCGCTAAGAGGGTAATAGTGGAAAAAGGAATGTCTTCAAATATAAACTACAAAGAATCATTCGGTGAAACTTCCTTCTGATGTGTGCATTCAGCTAACCGAGTTAAACCATACTTTTGATTGAGCAGATCTGAACACTCTTTCTGTAGAAAATGCAACTGGACATTTGGAGCGCTAAGAGCGTAGTAGTGGAAAAAGGAATATATTCAAATATAAACTACACAGAAGCATTCTGTGAAACTTCTTTCTGATCTGAGCTTTCAGCTAACAGGGTTAAACCATACTTTTGATTGAGCAGTTTGAAACACTCTGTCTGTAGAAAATGCAACTGGACATTCTTAGCGCTAAGTGGGTAATAGTGGAAAAAAGAATATGTTCAAATATAAACTACACAGAAGCATTGTATGAAACTTCTTTCTGTTCTGTGCATTCAACTAACAGAGTTGAACCTTACATTTGATTGAGCCTTTCTGAAACTCTCTTTCTGTAGAAACTGCAATTGGACATTCTGAGCGCTAAGAGGCCTCTATTGGGAAAAATAATATCTTCAAATAAAAACTACACAGAAGCATTGTGTGAAACTTATTTCTGATATGTTCATTAAGCTAACAGAGTTAAACCATACTTTTGATTGCACAGTTCTGAACACTCTTTCTGTAGAAAATGCAAGTGGACATTCGGAGCGCTAAGTGGGTAATAGTGGAAAAAGGAATATATTCAAATATAAACTACACAGTAGCATTCTGTGAAAATTCTTTCTGTTCTGTGCATTCAACTAACAGAGTTGAACCTTACTTTTGATTGAGCCGTTCTGAAACACTCTTTCTGTAGAAACTGCAATTGGAGATGCTAAGCACTAAGAGGCCTACATTGGGAAAAAGAATATCTTCAAATAAAAACTACACAGATGCATTCTGTGAAACATATTTCTGATCTGTAAATTCAGTTAACAGAGATAAAACATATTTTTGATTGAGCAGTTATGAAACACTCTTTTTGTAGAAAATGCAAGTGGAGATTCGGAGCGCTAAGAGGGTAATAGTGGAAAAAGGAATGTCTTCAAATATAAACTACACAGAATCATTCGGTGAAACTTCTTTCTGATCTGTGCATTCAGCTAACAGAGTTAAACCATACTTTTGATTGAGCAGATCTGAACACTCTTTCTGTAGAAAATGCAACTGGACATTTGGAGCGCTAAGAGCGTAGTAGTGGAAAAAGGAATATATTCAAATATAAACTACACAGAAGCATTCTGTGAAACTTCTTTCTGATCTGAGCATTCAGCTAACAGAGTTAAACCATACTTTTGATTGAGCAGTTTTGAAACACTCTGTCTGTAGAAAATGCAACTGGACATTCGTAGCGCTAAGTGGGTAATAGTGGAAAAAAGAATATGTTCAAATATAAACTACACAGAAGCATTGTATGAAACTTCTTTCTGTTCTGTGCATTCAACTAACAGAGTTGAACCTTACTTTTGATTGAGCCTTTCTGAAACACTCTTTCTGTAGAATCTGCAATTGGACATTCTGAGCGCTAAGAGGCCTCTATTGGGAAAAATAATATCTTCAAATAAAAACTACACAGAAGCATTGTGTGAAACTTATTTCTGATATGTTCATTAAGCTAACAGAGTTAAACCATACTTTTGATTGCGCAGTTCTGAACACTCTTTCTGTAGAAAATGCAAGTGGACATTCGGAGCGCTAAGAGGGTAATAGTGGAAAAAGGAATATGTTCAAATATAAACTACACAGAAGCATTCTTTGAAACTTCTTTCTGTTCTGTGCATTCAACTAACAGAGTTGAACCTTACATTTGATTGAGCCGTTCTGAAACACTCTTTCTGTAGAAACTGCAATTGGACATTCTGAGCGCTAAGAGGCCTATATTGGGAAAAGGAATGTCTACAAATAAAAACTACACAGAAGAATTGTGTGAAACTTCTTTCTGTTCTGTTTGTTCAACTAAAAGAGTTGAACCTTAGTTTTGATTGAGCCGTTCTGAAACACTATTTCTGTAGAAAATGCAAGTGGAGATTCGGAGCGCTAAGAGGGTAATAGTGGAAAAAGGAATGTCTCAAAATATAAACTACACAGAATCATTCTGTGAAACTTCTTTCTGATCTGTGCATTCAGCTAACAGAGTTAACCATACTTTTGATTGAGCAGATCTGAACACTCTTTCTGTAGAAAATGCAACTGGACATTTGGAGGTCGAAGAGAGAAGTAGTGGAAAAAGGAATATATGAAAATATAAACTACACAGAAGCATTCTGTGAAACTTCTTTCTGATCTGAGCATTCAGCAAACAGAGTTAAACCATACTTTTGAATGAGCAGTTTTGAAACACTCTGTATGTAGAAAATGCAACTGGACATTCGTAGCGCTAAGAGGGTAATAGTGGAAAAAAGAATATGTTCAAATATAAACTACACAGAAGCATTGTATGAAACTACTTTCTGTTCTGTGCATTCAACTAACAGAGTTGAATCTTACTTTTGATTGAGCCTTTCTGAAACACTCTTTCTGTAGAAACTGCAATTGGACATTCTGAGCGCTAAGAGGCCTCTATTGGGAAAAATAATATCTTCAAATAAAAACTACACAGAAGCATTGTGTGAAACTTATTTCTGATATGTTCATTAAGCTAACAGAGTTAAACCATACTGTTGATTGCGCAGTTCTGAACACTCTTTCTGTAGAAAATGCAAGTGGACATTCGGAGCGCTAAGAGGGTAATAGTGGAAAAAGGAATATATTCAAATATAAACTACACAGTAGCATTCTGTGAAAATTCTTTCTGTTCTGTGCATTCAACTAACAGAGTTGAACCTTACTTTTGATTGAGCCGTTCTGAAACACTCTTTCTGTAGAAACTGCAATTGGACATGCTAAGCGCTAAGAGGCCTACATTGGGAAAAAGAATATCTTCAAATAAAAACTACACAGATGCATTCTGTGAAACTTATTTCTGATCTGTAAATTCAGTTAACGGAGATAAAACATATTTTTGATTGAGCAGCTATGAAACACTCTTTTTATAGAAAATGCAAGTGGAGATTCGGAGCGCTAAGAGGGTAATAGTGGAAAAAGGAATGTCTTCAAATATAAACTACACAGAATCATTCGGTGAAACTTCTTTCTGATCTGTGCATTCAGCTAACAGAGTTAAACCATACTTTTGATTGAGGAGATCTGAACCCTCTTTCTGTAGAAATTGCAATTGGACATTCTGAGCGCTAAGAGGCCTCTATTGTGAAAAAAAATATCTTCAAATAAAAACTACACAGAAGCATTGTGTGAAACTTATTTCTGATATGTTCATTAAGCTAACAGAGTTAAACCATACTTTTGATTGCGCAGTTCGGAACACTCTTTCTGTAGAAAATGCAAGTGGACATTCGGAGCGCTAAGAGGGTAATAGTGGAAAAAGGAATATATTCAAATATAAACTACACAGTAGCATTCTGTGAAAATTCTTTCTGTTCTGTGCATTCAACTAACAGAGTTGAACCTTACTTTTGATTGAGCCGTTCTGAAACACTCTTTCTGTAGAAACTGCAATTGGACATGCTAAGCGCTAAGAGGCCTACATTGGGAAAAAGAATATCTTCAAATAAAAACTACACAGATGCATTCTGTGAAACATATTTCTGATCTGTAAATTCAGTTAACAGAGATAAAACATATTTTTGATTGAGCAGTTATGAAACACTCTTTTTGTAGAAAATGCAAGTGGAGATTCGGAGCGCTAAGAGGGTAATAGTGGAAAAAGGAATGTCTTCAAATATAAACTACACAGAATCATTCGGTGAAACTTCTTTCTGATGTGTGCATTCAGCTAACAGAGTTAAACCATACTTTTGATTGAGCAGATCTGAACACTCTTTCTGTAGAAAATGCAACTGGACATTTGGAGCGCTAAGAGCGTAGTAGTGGAAAAAGGAATATATTCAAATATAAACTACACAGAAGCATTCTGTGAAACTTCTTTCTGATCTGAGCATTCAGCTAACAGAGTTAAACCATAATTTTGATTGAGCAGTTTTGAAACACTCTGTCTGTAGAAAATGCAACTGGACATTCGTAGCGCTAAGTGGGTAATAGTGGAAAAAAGAATATGTTCAAATATAAACTACACAGAAGCATTGTATGAAACTTCTTTCTGTTCTGTGCATTCAACTAACAGAGTCGAACCTTACATTTGATTGAGCCGTTCTGAAACACTCTTTCTGTAGAAACTGCAATTGGACATTCTGAGCGCTAAGAGGCCTATATTGGGAAAAGGAATGTCTACAAATAAAAATTACACAGAAGAATTGTGTGAAACTTCTTTCTGTTCTGTTTGTTCAACTAAAAGAGTTGAACCTTAGTTTTGATTGAGCCATTCTGAAACACTATTTCTGTAGAAAATGCAAGTGGAGATTCGGAGCGCTAAGAGGGTAATAGTGGAAAAAGGAATGTCTCCATATATAAACTACACAGAATCATTCTGTGAAACTTCTTTCTGATCTGTGCATTCAGCTAACAGTGTTAAACCATACTTTTGATTGAGCAGATCTGAACACTCTTTCTGTAGAAAATGCAACTGGACATTTGGAGGTCTAAGAGAGAAGTAGTGGAAAAAGGAATATATGCAAATATAAACTACACAGAAGCATTCTGTGAATCTTCTTTCTGATCTGAGCATTCAGCAAACAGAGTTAAACCATACTTTTGATTGAGCAGTTTTGAAACACTCTGTCTGTAGAAAATGCAACTGGACATTCGTAGCGCTAAGAGGGTAATAGTGGAAAAAAGAATATGTTCAAATACAAACTACACAGAAGCATTGTATGAAACTATTTTCTGTTCTGTGCATTCAACTAACAGAGTTGAACCTTACTTTTGATTGAGCCTTTCTGAAACACTCTTTCTGTAGAAACTGCAATTGGACATTCTGAGCGCTAAGAGGCCTCTATTGGGAAAAATAATATCTTCAAATAAAAACTACACAGAAGCATTGTGTGAAACTTATTTCTGATATGTTCATTAAGCTAACAGAGTTAAACCATACTGTTGATTGCGCAGTTCTGAACACTCTTTCTGTAGAAAATGCAAGTGGACATTCGGAGCGCTAAGAGGGTAATAGTGGAAAAAGGAATATATTCAAATATAAACTACACAGTAGCATTCTGTGAAAATTCTTTCTGTTCTGTGCATTCAACTAACAGAGTTGAACCTTACTTTTGATTGAGCCGTTCTGAAACACTCTTTCTGTAGAAACTGCAATTGGACATGCTAAGCGCTAAGAGGCCTACATTGGGAAAAAGAATATCTTCAAATAAAAACTACACAGATGCATTCTGTGAAACTCATTTCTGATCTGTAAATTCAGTTAACGGAGATAAAACATATTTTTGATTGAACAGTTATGAAACACTCTTTTTATAGAAAATGCAAGTGGAGATTCGGAGCGCTAAGAGGGTAATAGTGGAAAAAGGAATGTCTTCAAATATAAACTACACAGAATCATTCGGTGAAACTTCTTTCTGATCTGTGCATTCAGCTAACAGAGTTAAACCATACTTTTGATTGAGAAGATCTGAACCCTCTTTCTGTTGAAAATGCAACTGGATATTTGGAGCGCTAAGAGCGTAGTAGTGGAAAAAGGAATATATTCAAATATAAACTACACAGAAGCATTCTGTGAAACTTCTTTCTGATCTGAGCATTCAGCTAACAGAGTTAAACCATACTTTTGATTGAGCAGTTTTGAAACACTCTGTCTGTAGAAAATGCAACTGGACATTCGTAGCGCTAAGTGGGTAATAGTGGAAAAAAGAATATGTTCAAATATAAACTACACAGAAGCATTGTATGAAACTTCATTCTGTTCTGTGCATTCAACTAACAGAGTTGAACCTTACTTTTGATTGAGCCGTTCTGAAACACTCTTTCTGTAGAAACTGCAATTGGACATGCTAAGCGCTAAGAGGCCTACATTGGGAAAAAGAATATCTTCAAATAAAAACTACACAGATGCATTCTGTGAAACTTATTTCTGATCTGTAAATTCAGTTAACAGAGATAAAATATATTTTTGATTGAGCAGTTATGAAACACTCTTTTTGTAGAAAATGCAAGTGGAGATTCGGAGCGCTAAGAGGGTAATAGTGGAAAAAGGAATGTCTTCAAATATAAACTACAAAGAATCATTCGGTGAAACTTCTTTCTGATGTGTGCATTCAGCTAACAGAGTTAAACCATACTTTTGATTGAGCAGATCTGAACACTCTTTCTGTAGAAAATGCAACTGGACATTTGGAGCGCTAAGAGCGTAGTAGTGGAAAAAGGAATATATTCAAATATAAACTACACAGAAGCATTCTGTGAAACTTCTTTCTGATCTGAGCATTCAGCTAACAGGGTTAAACCATACTTTTGATTGAGCAGTTTTGAAACACTCTGTCTGTAGAAAATGCAACTGG
Organism: Symphalangus syndactylus; assembly: GCF_028878055.3. Lineage (NCBI taxonomy): Eukaryota > Metazoa > Chordata > Mammalia > Primates > Hylobatidae > Symphalangus > Symphalangus syndactylus. The sequence goes on from NC_072426.2 coordinate 165,327,327, forward strand.
ACATTCGTAGCGCTAAGTGGGTAATAGTGGAAAAAAGAATATGTTCAAATATAAACTACACAGAAGCATTGTATGAAACTTCTTTCTGTTCTGTGCATTCATCTAACAGAGTTGAACCTTACATTTGATTGAGCCTTTCTGAAACACTCTTTCTGTAGAAACTGCAATTGGACATTCTGAGCACTAAGAGGCCTCTATTGGGAAAAATAATATCTTCAAATAAAAACTACACAGAAGCATTGTGTGAAACTTATTTCTGATATGTTCATTAAGCTAACAGAGTTCAACCATACTTTTGATTGCGCAGTTCTGAACACTCTTTCTGTAGAAAATGCAAGTGGACATTCGGAGCGTTAAGTGGGTAATAGTGGAAAAAGGAATATATTCAAATATAAACTACACAGTAGCATTCTGTGAAAATTCTTTCTGTTCTGTGCATTCAACTAACAGAGTTGAACCTTACTTTTGATTGAGCCGTTCTGAAACACTCTTTCTGTAGAAACTGCAATTGGAGATGCTAAGCACTAAGAGGCCTACATTGGGAAAAAGAATATCTTCAAATAAAAACTACACAGATGCATTCTGTGAAACATATTTCTGATCTGTAAATTCAGTTAACAGAGATAAAACATATTTTTGATTGAGCAGTTATGAAACACTCTTTTTGTAGAAAATGCAAGTGGAGATTCGGAGCGCTAAGAGGGTAATAGTGGAAAAAGGAATGTCTTCAAATATAAACTACACAGAATCATTCGGTGAAACTTCTTTCTGATCTGTGCATTCAGCTAACAGAGTTAAACCATACTTTTGATTGAGCAGATCTGAACACTCTTTCTGTAGAAAATGCAACTGGACATTTGGAGCGCTAAGAGCGTTGTAGTGGAAAAAGGAATATATTCAAATATAAACTACACAGAAGCATTCTGTGAAACTTCATTCTGATCTGAGCATTCAGCTAACAGAGTTAAACCATACTTTTAATTGAGCAGTTTTGAAACACTCTGTCTGTAGAAAATGCAACTGGACATTCGTAGCGCTAAGTGGGTAATAGTGGAAAAAAGAATATGTTCAAACATAAACTACACAGAAGCATTGTATGAAACTTCTTTCTGTTCTGTGCATTCAACTAACAGAGTTGAACCTTACTTTTGATTGAGCCTTTCTGAAACACTCTTTCTGTAGAATCTGCAATTGGACATTCTGAGCGCTAAGAGGCCTCTATTGGGAAAAATAATATCTTCAAATAAAAACTACACAGAAGCATTGTGTGAAACTTATTTCTGATATGTTCATTAAACTAACAGAGTTAAACCATACTTTTGATTGCGCAGTTCTGAACACTCTTTCTGTAGAAAATGCAAGTGGACATTCGGAGCGCTAAGAGGGTAATAGTGGAAAAAGGAATATATTCAAATATAAACTACACAGTAGCATTCTGTGAAAATTCTTTCTGTTCTGTGCATTCAACTAACAGAGTTGAACCTTACTTTTGATTGAGCCGTTCTGAAACACTCTTTCTGTAGAAACTGCAATTGGACATGCTAAGCGCTAAGAGGCCTACATTGGGAAAAAGAATATCTTCAAATAAAAACTACACAGATGCATTCTGTGAAACTTATTTCTGATCTGTAAATTCAGTTAACAGAGATAAAACATATTTTTGATTGAGCAGTTATGAAACACTCTTTTTGTAGAAAATGCAAGTGGAGATTCGGAGCGCTAAGAGGGTAATAGTGGAAAAAGGAATGTCTTCAAATATAAACTACAAAGAATCATTCGGTGAAACTTCTTTCTGATCTGTGCATTCAGCTAACAGAGTTAAACCATACTATTGATTGAGCAGTTTTGAAACACTCTGTCTGTAGAAAATGCAACTGGACATTCGTAGCGCTAAGTGGGTAATAGTGGAAAAAAGAATATGTTCAAATATAAACTACACAGAAGCATTGTATGAAACTTCTTTCTGTTCTGTGCATTCAACTAACAGAGTTGAACCTTACTTTTGATTGAGCCTTCCTGAAACACTCTTTCTGTAGAAACTGAAATTGGACATTCTGAGCGCTAAGAGGCCTCTATTGGGAAAAATAATATCTTCAAATAAAAACTACACAGAAGCATTTTGTGAAACTTATTTCTGATATGTTCATTAAGTTAACAGAGTTAAACCATACTTTTGATTGCGCAGTTCTGAACCCTCTTTCTGTAGAAAATGCAAGTGGACATTCGGAGCGCTAAGAGGGTAATAGTGGAAAAAGGAATATATTCAAATATAAACTACACAGTAGCATTCTGTGAAAATTCTTTCTGTTCTGTGCATTCAACTAACTGAGTTGAACCTTACTTTTGATTGAGCCGTTCTGAAACACTCTTTCTGTAGAAACTGCAATTGGACATGCTAAGCGCTAAGAGGCCTACATTGGGAAAAAGAATATCTTCAAATAAAAACTACACAGATGCATTCTGTGAAACTTATTTCTGATCTGTAAATTCAGTTAACAGAGATAAAACATATTTTTGATTGAGCAGTTATGAAACACTCTTTTTGTAGAAAATGCAAGTGGAGATTCGGAGCGCTAAGAGGGTAATAGTGGAAAAAGGAATGTCTTCAAATATAAACTACACAGAATCATTCGGTGAAACTTCTTTCTGATCTGTGCATTCAGCTAACAGAGTTAAACCATACTTTTGATTGAGCAGATCTGAACACTCTTTCTGTAGAAAATGCAACTGGACATTTGGAGCGCTAAGAGCGTAGTAGTGGAAAAAGGAATATATTCAAATATAAACTACACAGAAGCATTCTGTGAAACTTCTTTCTGATCTGAGCATTCAGCTAACAGAGTTAAACCATACTTTTGATTGAGCAGTTTTGAAACAATCTGTCTGTAGAAAATGCAACTGGACATTCGTAGCGCTAAGTGGGTAATAGTGGAAAAAAGAATATGTTCAAATATAAACTACACAGAAGCATTGTATGAAACTTCTTTCTGTTCTGTGCATTCAACTAACAGAGTTGAACCTTACTTTTGATTGAGCCTTTCTGAAAAACTCTTTCTGTAGAAAGTGCAATTGGACATTCTGAGCGCTAAGAGGCCTCTATTGGGAAAAAAAATATCTTCAAATAAAAACTACACAGAAGCATTGTGTGAAACTTATTTCTGATATGTTCATTAAGCTAACAGAGTTAAACCATACTTTTGATTGCGCAGTTCGGAACACTCTTTCTGTAGAAAATGCAAGTGGACATTCGGAGCGCTAAGAGGGTAATAGTGGAAAAAGGAATATATTCAAATATAAACTACACAGTAGCATTCTGTGAAAATTCTTTCTGTTCTGTGCATTCAACTAACAGAGTTGAACCTTACTTTTGATTGAGCCGTTCTGAAACACTCTTTCTGTAGAAACTGCAATTGGACATGCTAAGCGCTAAGAGGCCTACATTGGGAAAAAGAATATCTTCAAATAAAAACTACACAGATGCATTCTGTGAAACATATTTCTGATCTGTAAATTCAGTTAACAGAGATAAAACATATTTTTGATTGAGCAGTTATGAAACACTCTTTTTGTAGAAAATGCAAGTGGAGATTCGGAGCGCTAAGAGGGTAATAGTGGAAAAAGGAATGTCTTCAAATATAAACTACACAGAATCATTCGGTGAAACTTCTTTCTGATCTGTGCATTCAGCTAACAGAGTTAAAACATACTTTTGATTGAGCAGATCTGAACACTCTTTCTGTAGAAAATGCAACTGGACATTTGGAGCGCTAAGAGCGTAGTAGTGGAAAAAGGAATATATTCAAATATAAACTACACAGAAGCATTCTGTGAAACTTCTTTCTGATCTGAGCATTCAGCTAACAGAGTTAAACCATACTTTTGATTGAGCAGTTTTGAAACACTCTGTCTGTAGAAAATGCAACTGGACATTCGTAGCGCTAAGTGGGTAGTAGTGGAAAAAAGAATATGTTCAAATATAAACTACACAGAAGCATTCTTTGAAACTTCTTTCTGTTCTGTGCATTCAACTAACAGAGTTGAACCTTACATTTGATTGAGCCGTTCTGAAACACTCTTTCTGTAGAAACTGCAATTGGACATTCTGAGCGCTAAGAGGCCTATATTGGGAAAAGGAATGTCTACAAATAAAAACTACACAGAAGAATTGTGTGAAACTTCTTTCTGTTCTGTTTGTTCAACTAAAAGAGTTGAACCTTAGTTTTGATTGAGCCGTTCTGAAACACTATTTCTGTAGAAAATGCAAGTGGAGATTCGGAGCGCTAAGAGGGTAATAGTGGAAAAAGGAATGTCTCCAAATATAAACTACACAGAATCATTCTGTGAAACTTCTTTCTGATCTGTGCATTCAGCTAACAGAGTTAAACCATACTTTTGATTGAGCAGATCTGAACACTCTTTCTGTAGAAAATGCAACTGGACATTTGGAGGTCGAAGAGAGAAGTAGTGGAAAAAGGAATATATGAAAATATAAACTACACAGAAGCATTCTGTGAAACTTCTTTCTGATCTGAGCATTCAGCAAACAGAGTTAAACCATACTTTTGAATGAGCAGTTTTGAAACACTCTGTATGTAGAAAATGCAACTGGACATTCGTAGCGCTAAGAGGGTAATAGTGGAAAAAAGAATATGTTCAAATATAAACTACACAGAAGCATTGTATGAAACTACTTTCTGTTCTGTGCATTCAACTAACAGAGTTGAATCTTACTTTTGATTGAGCCTTTCTGAAACACTCTTTCTGTAGAAACTGCAATTGGACATTCTGAGCGCTAAGAGGCCTCTATTGGGAAAAATAATATCTTCAAATAAAAACTACACAGAAGCATTGTGTGAAACTTATTTCTGATATGTTCATTAAGCTAACAGAGTTAAACCATACTGTTGATTGCGCAGTTCTGAACACTCTTTCTGTAGAAAATGCAAGTGGACATTCGGAGCGCTAAGAGGGTAATAGTGGAAAAAGGAATATATTCAAATATAAACTACACAGTAGCATTCTGTGAAAATTCTTTCTGTTCTGTGCATTCAACTAACAGAGTTGAACCTTACTTTTGATTGAGCCGTTCTGAAACACTCTTTCTGTAGAAACTGCAATTGGACATGCTAAGCGCTAAGAGGCCTACATTGGGAAAAAGAATATCTTCAAATAAAAACTACACAGATGCATTCTGTGAAACTTATTTCTGATCTGTAAATTCAGTTAACGGAGATAAAACATATTTTTGATTGAGCAGCTATGAAACACTCTTTTTATAGAAAATGCAAGTGGAGATTCGGAGCGCTAAGAGGGTAATAGTGGAAAAAGGAATGTCTTCAAATATAAACTACACAGAATCATTCGGTGAAACTTCTTTCTGATCTGTGCATTCAGCTAACAGAGTTAAACCATACTTTTGATTGAGGAGATCTGAACCCTCTTTCTGTAGAAAGTGCAATTGGACATTCTGAGCGCTAAGAGGCCTCTATTGGGAAAAAAAATATCTTCAAATAAAAACTACACAGAAGCATTGTGTGAAACTTATTTCTGATATGTTCATTAAGCTAACAGAGTTAAACCATACTTTTGATTGCGCAGTTCGGAACACTCTTTCTGTAGAAAATGCAAGTGGACATTCGGAGCGCTAAGAGGGTAATAGTGGAAAAAGGAATATATTCAAATATAAACTACACAGTAGCATTCTGTGAAAATTCTTTCTGTTCTGTGCATTCAACTAACAGAGTTGAACCTTACTTTTGATTGAGCCGTTCTGAAACACTCTTTCTGTAGAAACTGCAATTGGACATGCTAAGCGCTAAGAGGCCTACATTGGGAAAAAGAATATCTTCAAATAAAAACTACACAGATGCATTCTGTGAAACATATTTCTGATCTGTAAATTCAGTTAACAGAGATAAAACATATTTTTGATTGAGCAGTTATGAAACACTCTTTTTGTAGAAAATGCAAGTGGAGATTCGGAGCGCTAAGAGGGTAATAGTGGAAAAAGGAATGTCTTCAAATATAAACTACACAGAATCATTCGGTGAAACTTCTTTCTGATGTGTGCATTCAGCTAACAGAGTTAAACCATACTTTTGATTGAGCAGATCTGAACACTCCTTCTGTAGAAAATGCAACTGGACATCTGGAGCACTAAGAGCGTAGTAGTGGAAAAAGGAATATATTCAAATATAAACTACACAGAAGCATTCTGTGAAACTTCTTTCTGATCTGAGCATTCAGCTAACAGAGTTAAACCATACTTTTGATTGAGCAGTTTTGAAACACTCTGTCTGTAGAAAATGCAACTGGACATTCGTAGCGCTAAGTGGGTAATAGTGGAAAAAAGAATATGTTCAAATATAAACTACACAGAAGCATTGTATGAAACTTCTTTCTGTTCTGTGCATTCAACTAACAGAGTTGAACCTTACATTTGATTGAGCCGTTCTGAAACACTCTTTCTGTAGAAACTGCAATTGGACATTCTGAGCGCTAAGAGGCCTATATTGGGAAAAGGAATGTCTACAAATAAAAACTACACAGAAGAATTGTGTGAAACTTCTTTCTGTTCTGTTTGTTCAACAAAAAGAGTTGAACCTTAGTTTTGATTGAGCCGTTCTGAAACACTATTTCTGTAGAAAATGCAAGTGGAGATTCGGAGCGCTAAGAGGGTAATAGTGGAAAAAGGAATGTCTCAAAATATAAACTACACAGAATCATTCTGTGAAACTTCTTTCTGATCTGTGCATTCAGCTAACAGAGTTAAACCATACTTTTGATTGAGCAGATCTGAACACTCTTTCTGTAGAAAATGCAACTGGACATTTGCAGGTCTAAGAGAGAAGTAGTGGAAAAAGGAATATATGAAAATATAAACTACACAGAAGCATTCTGTGAAACTTCTTTCTGATCTGAGCATTCAGCAAACAGAGTTAAACCATACTTTTGAATGAGCAGTTTTGAAACACTCTGTATGTAGAAAATGCAACTGGACATTCGTAGCGCTAAGAGGGTAATAGTGGAAAAAAGAATATGTTCAAATATAAACTACACAGAAGCATTGTATGAAACTACTTTCTGTTCTGTGCATTCAACTAACAGAGTTGAATCTTACTTTTGATTGAGCCTTTCTGAAACACTCTTTCTGTAGAAACTGCAATTGGACATTCTGAGCGCTAAGAGGCCTCTATTGGGAAAAATAATATCTTCAAATAAAAACTACACAGAAGCATTGTGTGAAACTTATTTCTGATATGTTCATTAAGCTAACAGAGTTAAACCATACTGTTGATTGCGCAGTTCTGAACACTCTTTCTGTAGAAAATGCAAGTGGACATTCGTAGCGCTAAGTGGGTAATAGTGGAAAAAAGAATATGTTCAAATATAAACTACACAGAAGCATTGTATGAAACTTCATTCTGTTCTGTGCATTCAACTAACAGAGTTGAACCTTACTTTTGATTGAGCCGTTCTGAAACACTCTTTCTGTAGAAACTGCAATTGGACATGCTAAGCGCTAAGAGGCCTACATTGGGAAAAAAATATCTTCAAATAAAAACTACACAGATGCATTCTGTGAAACTTATTTCTGATCTGTAAATTCAGTTAACAGAGATAAAACATATTTTTGATTGAGCAGTTATGAAACACTCTTTTTGTAGAAAATGCAAGTGGAGATTCGGAGCGCTAAGAGGGTAATAGTGGAAAAAGGAATGTCTTCAAATATAAACTACAAAGAATCATTCGGTGAAACTTCTTTCTGATGTGTGCATTCAGCTAACAGAGTTAAACCATACTTTTGATTGAGCAGATCTGAACACTCTTTCTGTAGAAAATGCAACTGGACATTTGGAGCGCTAAGAGCGTAGTAGTGGAAAAAGGAATATATTCAAATATAAACTACACAGAAGCATTCTGTGAAACTTCTTTCTGATCTGAGCATTCAGCTAACAGAGTTAAACCATACTTTTGATTGAGCAGTTTTGAAACACTCTGTCTGTAGAAAATGCAACTGGACATTCGTAGCGCTAAGTGGGTAATAGTGGAAAAAAGAATATGTTCAAATATAAACTACACAGAAGCATTGTATGAAACTTCTTTCTGTTCTGTGCATTCAACTAACAGAGTTGAACCTTACATTTGATTGAGCCGTTCTGAAACACTCTTTCTGTAGAAACTGCAATTGGACATTTTGAGCCCTAAGAGGCCTATATTGGGAAAAGGAATGTCTACAAATAAAGACTACACAGAAGAATTGTGTGAAACTTCTTTCTGTTCTGTTTGTTCAACTAAAAGAGTTGAACCTTAGTTTTGATTGAGCCGTTCTGAAACACTATTTCTGTAGAAAATGCAAGTGGAGATTCGGAGCGCTAAGAGGGTAATAGTGGAAAAAGGAATGTCTCCAAATATAAACTACACAGAATCATTCTGTGAAACTTCTTTCTGATCTGTGCATTCAGCTAACAGAGTTAAACCATACTTTTGATTGAGCAGATCTGAACACTCTTTCTGTAGAAAATGCAACTGGACATTTGAGGTCTAAGAGAGAAGTAGTGGAAAAAGGAATATATGCAAATATAAACTACACAGAAGCATTCTGTGAAACTTCTTTCTGATCTGAGCATTCAGCAAACAGAGTTAAACCATACTTTTGATTGAGCAGTTTTGAAACACTCTGTCTGTAGAAAATGCAACTGGACATTCGTAGCGCTAAGAGGGTAATAGTGGAAAAGAATATGTTCAAATATAAACTACACAGAAGCATTGTATGAAACTACTTTCTGTTCTGTGCATTCAACTAACAGAGTTGAATCTTACTTTTGATTGAGCCTTTCTGAAACACTCTTTCTGTAGAAACTGCAATTGGACATTCTGAGCGCTAAGAGGCCTCTATTGGGAAAAATAATATCTTCAAATAAAAACTACACAGAAGCATTGTGTGAAACTTATTTCTGATATGTTCATTAAGCTAACAGAGTTAAACCATACTGTTGATTGCGCAGTTCTGAACACTCTTTCTGTAGAAAATGCAAGTGGACATTCGGAGCGCTAAGAGGGTAATAGTGGAAAAAGGAATATATTCAAATATAAACTACACAGTAGCATTCTGTGAAAATTCCTTCTGTTCTGTGCATTCAACTAACAGAGTTGAACCTTACTTTTGATTGAGCCGTTCTGAAACACTCTTTCTGTAGAAACTGCAATTGGACATGCTAAGCGCTAAGAGGCCTACATTGGGAAAAAGAATATCTTCAAATAAAAACTACACAGATGCATTCTGTGAAACTTATTTCTGATCTGTAAATTCAGTTAACGGAGATAAAACATATTTTTGATTGAGCAGTTATGAAACACTCTTTTTATAGAAAATGAAAGTGGAGATTCGGAGCGCTAAGAGGGTAATAGTGGAAAAAGGAATGTCTTCAAATATAAACTACACAGAATCATTCGGTGAAACTTCTTTCTGATCTGTGCATTCAGCTAACAGAGTTAAACCATACTTTTTATTGAGCAGATCTGAACCCTCTTTCTGTAGAAAATGCAACTGGACATTTTGAGCGCTAAGAGCGTAGTAGTGGAAAAAGGAATATATTCAAATATAAACTACACAGAAGCATTCTGTGAAACTTCTTTCTGATCTGAGCATTCAGCTAACAGAGTTAAACCATACTTTTGATTGAGCAGTTTTGAAACACTCTGTCTGTAGAAAATGCAACTGGACATTCGTAGCGCTAAGTGGGTAATAGTGGAAAAAAGAATATGTTCAAATATAAACTACACAGAAGCATTGTATGAAACTTCATTCTGTTCTGTGCATTCAACTAACAGAGTTGAACCTTACTTTTGATTGAGCCGTTCTGAAACACTCTTTCTGTAGAAACTGCAATTGGACATGCTAAGCGCTAAGAGGCCTACATTGGGAAAAAAATATCTTCAAATAAAAACTAGACAGATGCATTCTGTGAAACTTATTTCTGATCTGTAAATTCAGTTAACAGAGATAAAACATATTTTTGATTGAGCAGTTATGAAACACTCTTTTTGTAGAAAATGCAAGTGGAGATTCGGAGCGCTAAGAGGGTAATAGTGGAAAAAGGAATGTCTTCAAATATAAACTACAAAGAATCATTCGGTGAAACTTCTTTCTGATGTGTGCATTCAGCTAACAGAGTTAAACCATACTTTTGATTGAGCAGGTCTGAACACTCTTTCTGTAGAAAATGCAACTGGATATTTGGAGGGCTAAGAGCGTAGTAGTGGAAAAGGAATATATTCAAATATAAACTACACAGAAGCATTCTGTGAAACTTCTTTCTGATCTGAGCATTCAGCTAACAGAGTTAAACCATACTTTTGATTGAGCAGTTTTGAAACACTCTGTCTGTAGAAAATGCAACTGGACATTCGTAGCGCTAAGTGGGTAATAGTGGAAAAAAGAATATGTTCAAATATAAACTACACAGAAGCATTGTATGAAACTTCTTTCTGTTCTGTGCATTCAACTAACAGAGTTGAACCTTACTTTTGATTGAGCCTTTCTGAAACACTCTTTCTGTAGAAACTGCAATTGGACATTCTGAGCGCTAAGAGGCCTCTATTGGGAAAAATAATATCTTCAAATAAAAACTACACAGAAGCATTGTGTGAAACTTATTTCTGATATGTTCATTAAGCTAACAGAGTTAAACCATACTTTTGATTGCACAGTTCTGAACACTCTTTCTGTAGAAAATGCAAGTGGACATTCGGAGCGCTAAGAGGGTAATAGTGGAAAAAGGAATATATTCAAATATAAACTACACAGTAGCATTCTGTGAAAATTCTTTCTGTTCTGTGCATTCAACTAACAGAGTTGAACCTTACTTTTGATTGAGCCGTTCTGAAACACTCTTTCTGTAGAAACTGCAATTGGAGATGCTAAGCGCTAAGAGGCCTACATTGGGAAAAAGAATATCTTCAAATAAAAACTACACAGATGCATTCTGTGAAACATATTTCTGATCTGTAAATTCAGTTAACAGAGATAAAACATATTATTGATTGAGCAGTTATGAAACACTCTTTTTGTAGAAAATGCAAGTGGAGATTCGGAGCGCTAAGAGGGTAATAGTGGAAAAAGGAATGTCTTCAAATATAAACTACACAGAATCATTCGGTGAAACTTCTTTCTGATCTGTGCATTCAGCTAACAGAGTTAAACCATACTTTTGATTGAGCAGATCTGAACACTCTTTCTGTAGAAAATGCAACTGGACATTTGGAGCGCTAAGAGCGTAGTAGTGGAAAAAGGAATATATTCAAATATAAACTACACAGAAGCATTCTGTGAAACTTCTTTCTGATCTGAGCATTCAGCTAACAGAGTTAAACCATACTTTTGATTGAGCAGTTTTGAAACACTCTGTCTGTAGAAAATGCAACTGGACATTCGTAGCGCTAAGTGGGTAATAGTGGAAAAAAGAATATGTTCAAATATAAACTACACAGAAGCATTGTATGAAACTTCTTTCTGTTCTGTGCATTCAACTAACAGAGTTGAACCTTACTTTTGATTGAGCCGTTCTGAAACACTCTTTCTGTAGAAACTGCAATTGGACATTCTGAGCGCTAAGAGGCCTATATTGGGAAAAAGAATGTCTACAAATAAAAACTACACAGAAGAATTGTGTGAAATTTCTTTCTGTTCTGTTTGTTCAACTAAAAGAGTTGAACCTTAGTTTTGATTGAGCCGTTCTGAAACACTATTTCTGTAGAAAATGCAAGTGGAGTTTCGGAGCGCTAAGAGGGTAATAGTGGAAAAAGGAATGTCTCCAAATATAAACTACACAGAATCATTCTGTGAAACTTCTTTCTGATCTGTGCATTCAGCTAACAGAGTTAAACCATACTTTTGATTGAGCAGATCTGAACACTCTTTCTGTAGAAAATGCAACTGGACAATTGGAGGTCTAAGAGAGAATAGTGGAAAAAGGAATATATTCAAATATAAACTACACAGAAGCATTCTGTGAAACTTCTTTCTGATCTGAGCATTCAGCTAACAGAGTTAAACCATACTTTTGATTGAGCAGTTTTGAAACACTCTGTCTGTAGAAAATGCAACTGGACATTCGTAGCGCTAAGTGGGTAATAGTGGAAAAAAGAATATGTTCAAATATAAACTACACAGAAGCATTGTATGAAACTTCTTTCTGTTCTGTGCATTCAACTAACAGAGTTGAACCTTACTTTTGATTGAGCCTTTCTGAAACACTCTTTCTGTAGAATCTGCAATTGGACATTCTGAGCGCTAAGAGGCCTCTATTGGGAAAAATAATATCTTCAAATAAAAACTACACAGAAGCATTGTGTGAAACTTATTTCTGATATGTTCATTAAGCTAACAGAGTTAAACCATACTTTTGATTGAGCAGTTCTGAACACTCTTTCTGTAGAAAATGCAAGTGGACATTCGGAGCGCTAAGAGGGTAATAGTGGAAAAAGGAATATATTCAAATATAAACTACACAGTAGCATTCTGTGAAAATTCTTTCTGTTCTGTGCATTCAACTAACAGAGTTGAACCTTACTTTTGATTGAGCCGTTCTGAAACACTCTTTCTGTAGAAACTGCAATTGGACATGCTAAGCGCTAAGAGGCCTATATTGGGAAAAAGAATATCTTCAAATAAAAACTACACAGATGCATTCTGTGAAACTTATTTCTGATCTGTAAATTCAGTTAACAGAGATAAAACATATTTTTGATTGAGCAGTTATGAAACACTCTTTTTGTAGAAAATGCAAGTGGAGATTCGGAGCGCTAAGAGGGTAATAGTGGAAAAAGGAATGTCTTCAAATATAAACTACAAAGAATCATTCGGTGAAACTTCTTTCTGATCTGTGCATTCAGCTAACAGAGTTAAAACATACTTTTGATTGAGCAGATCTGAACACTCTTTCTGTAGAAAATGCAACTGGACATTTTGAGCGTTAAGAGCGTAGTAGTGGAAAAAGGAATATATTCAAATATAAACTACACAGAAGCATTCTGTGAAACTTCTTTCTGATCTGAGCATTCAGCTAACAGAGTTAAAACATACTTTTGATTGAGCAGTTTTGAAACACTCTGTCTGTAGAAAATGCAACTGGACATTCGTAGCGCTAAGTGGGTAATAGTGGAAAAAAGAATATGTTCAAATATAAACTACACAGAAGCATTGTATGAAACTTCTTTCTGTTCTGTGCATTCAACTAACAGAGTTGAACCTTACTTTTGATTGAGCCTTCCTGAAACACTCTTTCTGTAGAAACTGAAATTGGACATTCTGAGCGCTAAGAGGCCTCTATTGGGAAAAATAATATCTTCAAATAAAAACTACACAGAAGCATTTTGTGAAACTTATTTCTGATATGTTCATTAAGTTAACAGAGTTAAACCATACTTTTGATTGCGCAGTTCTGAACACTCTTTCTGTAGAAAATGCAAGTGGACATTCGGAGCGCTAAGAGGGTAATAGTGGAAAAAGGAATATATTCAAATATAAACTACACAGTAGCATTCTGTGAAAATTCTTTCTGTTCTGTGCATTCAACTAACTGAGTTGAACCTTACTTTTGATTGAGCCGTTCTGAAACACTCTTTCTGTAGAAACTGCAATTGGACATGCTAAGCGCTAAGAGGCCTACATTGGGAAAAAGAATATCTTCAAATAAAAACTACACAGATGCATTCTGTGAAACTTATTTCTGATCTGTAAATTCAGTTAACAGAGATAAAACATATTTTTGATTGAGCAGTTATGAAACACTCTTTTTGTAGAAAATGCAAGTGGAGATTCGGAGCGCTAAGAGGGTAATAGTGGAAAAAGGAATGTCTTCAAATATAAACTACACAGAATCATTCGGTGAAACTTCTTTCTGATCTGTGCATTCAGCTAACAGAGTTAAACCATACTTTTGATTGAGCAGATCTGAACACTCTTTCTGTAGAAAATGCAACTGGACATTTGGAGCGCTAAGAGCGTAGTAGTGGAAAAAGGAATATATTCAAATATAAACTACACAGAAGCATTCTGTGAAACTTCTTTCTGAACTGAGCATTCAGCTAACAGAGTTAAACCATACTTTTGATTGAGCAGTTTTGAAACAATCTGTCTGTAGAAAATGCAACTGGACATTCGTAGCGCTAAGTGGCGAATAGTGGAAAAAAGAATATGTTCAAATATAAACTACACAGAAGCATTGTATGAAACTTCTTTCTGTTCTGTGCATTCAACTAACAGAGTTGAACCTTACTTTTGATTGAGCCTTTCTGAAAAACTCTTTCTGTAGAAAGTGCAATTGGACATTCTGAGCGCTAAGAGGCCTCTATTGGGAAAAATAATATCTTCAAATAAAAACTACACAGAAGCATTGTGTGGAACTTATTTCTGATATGTTCATTAAGCTAACAGAGTTAAACCATACTTTTGATTGCGCAGTTCTGAACACTCTTTCTGTAGAAAATGCAAGTGGACATTCGGAGCGCTAAGAGGGTAATAGTGGAAAAAGGAATATATTCAAATATAAACTACACAGTAGCATTCTGTGAAAATTCTTTCTATTCTGTGCATTCAACTAACAGAGTTGAACCTTACTTTTGATTGAGCCGTTCTGAAACACTCTTTCTGTAGAAACTGCAATTGGACATGCTAAGCGCTAAGAGGCCTACATTGGGAAAAAGAATATCTTCAAATAAAAACTACACAGATGCATTCTGTGAAACATATTTCTGATCTGTAAATTCAGTTAACAGAGATAAAACATATTTTTGATTGAGCAGTTATGAAACACTCTTTTTGTAGAAAATGCAAGTGGAGATTCGGAGCGCTAAGAGGGTAATAGTGGAAAAAGGAATGTCTTCAAATATAAACTACACAGAATCATTCGGTGAAACTTCTTTCTGATCTGTGCATTCAGCTAACAGAGTTAAACCATACTTTTGATTGAGCAGATCTGAACACTCTTTCTGTAGAAAATGCAACTGGACATTTGGAGCGCTAAGAGCGTAGTAGTGGAAAAAGGAATATATTCAATTATAAACTACACAGAAGCATTCTGTGAAACTTCTTTCTGATCTGAGCATTCAGCTAACAGAGTTAAACCATACTTTTGATTGAGCAGTTTTGAAACACTCTGTCTGTAGAAAATGCAACTGGACATTCGTAGCGCTAAGTGGGTAATAGTGGAAAAAAGAATATGTTCAAATATAAACTACACAGAAGCATTGTATGAAACTTCTTTCTGTTCTGTGCATTCAACTAACAGAGTTGAACCTTACATTTGATTGAGCCGTTCTGAAACACTCTTTCTGTAGAAACTGCAATTGGACATTCTGAGCGCTAAGAGGCCTATATTGGGAAAAGGAATGTCTACAAATAAAAACTACACAGAAGAATTGTGTGAAACTTCTTTCTGTTCTGTTTGTTCAACTAAAAGAGTTGAACCTTAGTTTTGATTGAGCCGTTCTGAAACCCTCTTTCTGTAGAAAATGCAAGTGGAGATTCGGAGCGCTAAGAGGGTAATAGTGGAAAAAGGAATGTCTCCAAATATAAACTACACAGAATCATTCTGTGAAACTTCTTTCTGATCTGTGCATTCAGCTAACAGAGTTAAACCATACTTTTGATTGAGCAGATCTGAACACTCTTTCTGTAGAAAATGCAACTGGACATTTGGAGGTCTAAGAGAGAAGTAGTGGAAAAAGGAATATATGCAAATATAAACTACACAGAAGCATTCTGTGAAACGTCTTTCTGATCTGAGCATTCAGCAAACAGAGTTAAACCATACTTTTGATTGAGCAGTTTTGAAACACTCTGTCTGTAGAAAATGCAACTGGACATTCGTAGCGCTAAGTGGGTAATAGTGGAAAAGAATATGTTGAAATATAAACTACACAGAAGCATTGTATGAAACTACTTTCTGTTCTGTGCATTCAACTAACAGAGTTGAATCTTACTTTTGATTGAGCCTTTCTGAAACACTCTTTCTGTAGAAACTGCAATTGGACATTCTGAGCGCTAAGAGGCCTCTATTGGGAAAAATAATATCTTCAAATAAAAACTACACAGAAGCATTGTGTGAAACTTATTTCTGATATGTTCATTAAGCTAACAGAGTTAAACCATACTTTTGATTGCGCAGTTCTGAACACTCTTTCTGTAGAAAATGCAAGTGGACATTCGGAGCGCTAAGAGGGTAATAGTGGAAAAAGGAATATATTCAAATATAAACTACACAGTAGCATTCTGTGAAAATTCTTTCTGTTCTGTGCATTCAACTAACAGAGTTGAACCTTACTTTTGATTGAGCCGTTCTGAAACACTCTTTCTGTAGAAACTGCAATTGGACATGCTAAGCGCTAAGAGGCCTACATTGGGAAAAAAAATATCTTCAAATAAAAACTACACAGATGCATTCTGTGAAACATATTTCTGATCTGTAAATTCAGTTAACAGAGATAAAACATATTTTTGATTGAGCAGTTATGAAACACTCTTTTTGTAGAAAATGCAAGTGGAGATTCGGAGCGCTAAGAGGGTAATAGTGGAAAAAGGAATGTCTTCAAATATAAACTACACAGAATCATTCGGTGAAACTTCTTTCTGATCTGTGCATTCAGCTAACAGAGTTAAACCATACTTTTGATTGAGCAGATCTGAACACTCTTTCTGTAGAAAATGCAACTGGACATTTGGAGCGCTAAGAGCGTAGTAGTGGAAAAAGGAATATATTCATATATAAACTACACAGAAGCATTCTGTGAAACTTCTTTCTGATCTGAGCATTCAGCTAACAGAGTTAAACCATACTTTTGATTGAGCAGTTTTGAAACACTCTGTCTGTAGAAAATGCAACTGGACATTCGTAGCGCTAAGTGGGTAATAGTGGAAAAAAGAATATGTTCAAATATAAACTACACAGAAGCATTGTATGAAACTTCTTTCTGTTCTGTGCATTCAACTAACAGAGTTGAACCTTACATTTGATTGAGCCGTTCTGAAACACTCTTTCTGTAGAAACTGCAATTGGACATTCTGAGCGCTAAGAGGCCTATATTGGGAAAAGGAATGTCTACAAATAAAAACTACACAGAAGAATTGTGTGAAACTTCTTTCTGTTCTGTTTGTTCAACTAAAAGAGTTGAACCTTAGTTTTGATTGAGCCGTTCTGAAACACTATTTCTGTAGAAAATGCAAGTGGAGATTCGGAGCGCTAAGAGGGTAATAGTGGAAAAAGGAATGTCTCAAAATATAAACTACACAGAATCATTCTGTGAAACTTCTTTCTGATCTGTGCATTCAGCTAACAGAGTTAAACCATACTTTTGATTGAGCAGATCTGAACACTCTTTCTGTAGAAAATGCAACTGGACATTTGGAGGTCTAAGAGAGAAGTAGTGGAAAAAGGAATATATGAAAATATAAACTACACAGAAGCATTCTGTGAAACTTCTTTCTGATCTGAGCATTCAGCAAACAGAGTTAAACCATACTTTTGATTGAGCAGTTTTGAAACACTCTGTCTGTAGAAAATGCAACTGGACATTCGTAGCGCTAAGAGGGTAATAGTGGAAAAGAATATGTTCAAATATAAACTACACAGAAGCATTGTATGAAACTACGTTCTGTTCTGTGCATTCAACTAACAGAGTTGAATCTTACTTTTGATTGAGCCTTTCTGAAACACTCTTTCTGTAGAAACTGCAAATGGACATTCTGAGCGCTAAGAGGCCTCTATTGGGAAAAATAATATCTTCAAATAAAAACTACACAGAAGCATTGTGTGAAACTTATTTCTGATATGTTCATTAAGCTAACAGAGTTAAACCATACTGTTGATTGCGCAGTTCTGAACACTCTTTCTGTAGAAAATGCAAGTGGACATTCGGAGCGCTAAGAGGGTAATAGTGGAAAAAGGAATATATTCAAATATAAACTACACAGTAGCATTCTGTGAAAATTCCTTCTGTTCTGTGCATTCAACTAACAGAGTTGAACCTTACTTTTGATTGAGCCGTTCTGAAACACTCTTTCTGTAGAAACTGCAATTGGACATGCTAAGCGCTAAGAGGCCTACATTGGGAAAAAGAATATCTTCAAATAAAAACTACACAGATGCATTCTGTGAAACTTATTTCTGATCTGTAAATTCAGTTAACGGAGATAAAACATATTTTTGATTGAGCAGTTATGAAACACTCTTTTTATAGAAAATGAAAGTGGAGATTCGGAGCGCTAAGAGGGTAATAGTGGAAAAAGGAATGTCTTCAAATATAAACTACACAGAATCATTCGGTGAAACTTCTTTCTGATCTGTGCATTCAGCTAACAGAGTTAAACCATACTTTTTATTGAGCAGATCTGAACCCTCTTTCTGTAGAAAATGCAACTGGACATTTTGAGCGCTAAGAGCGTAGTAGTGGAAAAAGGAATATATTCAAATATAAACTACACAGAAGCATTCTGTGAAACTTCTTTCTGATCTGAGCATTCAGCTAACAGAGTTAAACCATACTTTTGATTGAGCAGTTTTGAAACACTCTGTCTGTAGAAAATGCAACTGGACATTCGTAGCGCTAAGTGGGTAATAGTGGAAAAAAGAATATGTTCAAATATAAACTACACAGAAGCATTGTATGAAACTTCATTCTGTTCTGTGCATTCAACTAACAGAGTTGAACCTTACTTTTGATTGAGCCGTTCTGAAACACTCTTTCTGTAGAAACTGCAATTGGACATGCTAAGCGCTAAGAGGCCTACATTGGGAAAAAAATATCTTCAAATAAAAACTACACAGATGCATTCTGTGAAACTTATTTCTGATCTGTAAATTCAGTTAACAGAGATAAAACATATTTTTGATTGAGCAGTTATGAAACACTCTTTTTGTAGAAAATGCAAGTGGAGTTTCGGAGCGCTAAGAGGGTAATAGTGGAAAAAGGAATGTCTTCAAATATAAACTACAAAGAATCATTCGGTGAAACTTCTTTCTGATGTGTGCATTCAGCTAACAGAGTTAAACCATACTTTTGATTGAGCAGATCTGAACACTCTTTCTGTAGAAAATGCAACTGGATATTTGGAGCGCTAAGAGCGTAGTAGTGGAAAAGGAATATATTCAAATATAAACTACACAGAAGCATTCTGTGAAACTTCTTTCTGATCTGAGCATTCAGCTAACAGAGTTAAACCATACTTTTGATTGAGCAGTTTTGAAACACTCTGTCTGTAGAAAATGCAACTGGACATTCGTAGCGCTAAGTGGGTAATAGTGGAAAAAAGAATATGTTCAAATATAAACTACACAGAAGCATTGTATGAAACTTCTTTCTGTTCTGTGCATTCAACTAACAGAGTTGAACCTTACTTTTGATTGAGCCTTTCTGAAACACTCTTTCTGTAGAAACTGCAATTGGACATTCTGAGCGCTAAGAGGCCTCTATTGGGAAAAATAATATCTTCAAATAAAAACTACACAGAAGCATTGTGTGAAACTTATTTCTGATATGTTCATTAAGCTAACAGAGTTAAACCATACTTTTGATTGCACAGTTCTGAACACTCTTTCTGTAGAAAATGCAAGTGGACATTCGGAGCGCTAAGAGGGTAATAGTGGAAAAAGGAATATATTCAAATATAAACTACACAGTAGCATTCTGTGAAAATTCTTTCTGTTCTGTGCATTCAACTAACAGAGTTGAACCTTACTTTTGATTGAGCCGTTCTGAAACACTCTTTCTGTAGAAACTGCAATTGGAGATGCTAAGCGCTAAGAGGCCTACATTGGGAAAAAGAATATCTTCAAATAAAAACTACACAGATGCATTCTGTGAAACATATTTCTGATCTGTAAATTCAGTTAACAGAGATAAAACATATTTTTGATTGAGCAGTTATGAAACACTCTTTTTGTAGAAAATGCAAGTGGAGATTCGGAGCGCTAAGAGGGTAATAGTGGAAAAAGGAATGTCTTCAAATATAAACTACACAGAATCATTCGGTGAAACTTCTTTCTGATCTGTGCATTCAGCTAACAGAGTTAAACCATACTTTTGATTGAGCAGATCTGAACACTCTTTCTGTAGAAAATGCAACTGGACATTTGGAGCGCTAAGAGCGTAGTAGTGGAAAAAGGAATATATTCAAATATAAACTACACAGAAGCATTCTGTGAAACTTCTTTCTGATCTGAGCATTCAGCTAACAGAGTTAAACCATACTTTTGATTGAGCAGTTTTGAAACACTCTGTCTGTAGAAAATGCAACTGGACATTCGTAGCGCTAAGTGGGTAATAGTGGAAAAAAGAATATGTTCAAATATAAACTACACAGAAGCATTGTATGAAACTTCTTTCTGTTCTGTGCATTCAACTAACAGAGTTGAACCTTACTTTTGATTGAGCCGTTCTGAAACACTCTTTCTGTAGAAACTGCAATTGGACATTCTGAGCGCTAAGAGGCCTATATTGGGAAAAAGAATGTCTACAAATAAAAACTACACAGAAGAATTGTGTGAAATTTCTTTCTGTTCTGTTTGTTCAACTAAAAGAGTTGAACCTTAGTTTTGATTGAGCCGTTCTGAAACACTATTTCTGTAGAAAATGCAAGTGGAGTTTCGGAGCGCTAAGAGGGTAATAGTGGAAAAAGGAATGTCTCCAAATATAAACTACACAGAATCATTCTGTGAAACTTCTTTCTGATCTGTGCATTCAGCTAACAGAGTTAAACCATACTTTTGATTGAGCAGATCTGAACACTCTTTCTGTAGAAAATGCAACTGGACAATTGGAGGTCTAAGAGAGAATAGTGGAAAAAGGAATATATTCAAATATAAACTACACAGAAGCATTCTGTGAAACTTCTTTCTGATCTGAGCATTCAGCTAACAGAGTTAAACCATACTTTTGATTGAGCAGTTTTGAAACACTCTGTCTGTAGAAAATGCAACTGGACATTCGTAGCGCTAAGTGGGTAATAGTGGAAAAAAGAATATGTTCAAATATAAACTACACAGAAGCATTGTATGAAACTTCTTTCTGTTCTGTGCATTCAACTAACAGAGTTGAACCTTAGTTTTGATTGAGCCTTTCTGAAACACTCTTTCTGTAGAAACTGCAATTGGACATTCTGAGCGCTAAGAGGCCTCTATTGGGAAAAATAATATCTTCAAATAAAAAATACACAGAAGCATTGTGTGAAACTTATTTCTGATATGTTCATTAAGCTAACAGAGTTAATCCATACTGTTGATTGCGCAGTTCTGAACACTCTTTCTGTAGAAAATGCAAGTGGACATTCGGAGCGCTAAGAGGGTAATAGTGGAAAAAGGAATATATTCAAATATAAACTACACAGTAGCATTCTGTGAAAATTCTTTCTGTTCTGTGCATTCAACTAACAGAGTTGAACCTTACTTTTGATTGAGCCGTTCTGAAACACTCTTTCTGTAGAAACTGCAATTGGACATGCTAAGCGCTAAGAGGCCTACATTGGGAAAAAGAATATCTTCAAATAAAAACTACACAGATGCATTCTTTGAAACTTATTTCTGATCTGTAAATTTAGTTAACGGAGATAAAACATATTTTTGATTGAGCAGTTATGAAACACTCTTTTTGTAGAAAATGCAAGTGGAGATTCGGAGCGCTAAGAGGGTAATAGTGGAAAAAGGAATGTCTTCAAATATAAACTACACAGAATCATTCGGTGAAACTTCTTTCTGATCTGTGCATTCAGCTAACAGAGTTAAACCATACTTTTGATTGAGCAGATCTGAACCCTCTTTCTGTAGAAAATGCAACTGGACATTTGGAGCGCTAAGAGCGTAGAAGTGGAAAAAGGAATATATTCAAATATAAACTACACAGAAGCATTCTGTGAAACTTCTTTCTGATCTGAGCATTCAGCTAACAGAGTTAAACCATACTTTTGATTGAGCAGTTTTGAAACACTCTGTCTGTAGAAAATGCAACTGGACATTCGTAGCGCTAAGTGGGTAATAGTGGAAAAAAGAATATGTACAAATATAAACTACACAGAAGCATTGTATGAAACTTCTTTCTGTTCTGTGCATTCAACTATCAGAGTTGAACCTTACTTTTGATTGAGCCGTTCTGAAACACTCTTTCTGTAGAAACTGCAATTGGACTTTCTGAGCGCTAAGAGGCCTATATTGGGAAAAAGAATGTCTACAAATAAAACTACACAGAAGAATTGTGTGAAACTTCTTTCTGTTCTGTTTGTTCAACTAAAAGAGTTGAACCTTAGTTTTGATTGAGCCGTTCTGAAACACTCTTTCTGTAGAAAATGCAAGTGGAGATTCGGAGCGCTAAGAGGGTAATAGTGGAAAAAGGAATGTCTCCAAATATAAACTACACAGAATCATTCTGTGAAACTTCTTTCTGATCTGTGCATTCAGCTAACAGAGTTAAACCATACTTTTGATTGAGCAGATCTGAACACTCTTTCTGTAGAAAATGCAACTGGACATTTGGAGCGCTAAGAGAGTAGTAGTGGAAAAAGGAATATATTCAAATATAAACTACACAGAAGCATTCTGGGAAACTTCTTTCTGATCTGAGCATTCAACTAACAGAGTTAAACCATACTTTTGATTGAGCAGTTTTGAAACACTCTGTCTGTAGAAAATGCAACTGGACATTCGTAGCGCTAAGTGGGTAATAGTGGAAAAAAGAATATGTACAAATATAAACTACACAGAAGCATTGTATGAAACTTCTTTCTGTTCTGTGCATTCAACTAACAGAGTTGAACCTTACTTTTGATTGAGCCGTTCTGAAACACTCTTTCTGTAGAAACTGCAATTGGACATTCTGAGCGCTAAGAGGCCTATATTGGGAAAAAGAATGTCTACAAATAAAAACTACACAGAAGAATTGTGTGAAACTTCTTTCTGTTCTGTTTGTTCAACTAAAAGAGTTGAACCTTAGTTTTGATTGAGCCATTCTGAAACACTCTTTCTGTAGAAAATGCAAGTGGAGATTCGGAGTGGTAAGAGGGTAATAGTGGAAAAAGGAATGTCTCCAAATATAAACTACACAGAATCATTCTGTGAAACTTCTTTCTGATCTGTGCATTCAGCTAAGAGAGTTAAACCATACTTTTGATTGAGCAGATCTGAGCACTCTTTCTGTAGAAAATGCAACTGGACATTTGGAGCGCTAGGAGAATAGTAGTGGAAAAAGGAATATATTCAAATATAAACTACACAGAAGCATTCTGTGAAACTTCTTTCTGATCTGAGCATTCAGCTAACAGAGTTAAACCATACTATTGATTGAGCAGTTTTGAAACACTCTGTCTGTAGAAAATACAACTGGACATTCGTAGCGCCAAGTGGGTAATAGTGGAAAAAAGAATATGTTCAAATATAAACTACACAGAAGCATTGTATGAAACTTCTTTCTGTTCTGTGCATTCAACTAACAGAGTTGAACCTTACTTTTGATTGAGCCTTTCTGAAACACTCTTTCTGTAGAAACTGCAATCGGACATTCTGAGCGCTAAGAGGCCTATATTGGGAAAAAAAATATCTTCAAATAAAAACTACACAGAAGCATTGTGTGAAACTTATTTCTGGTATGTTCATTAAGCTAACAGAGTTAAACCATACTTTTGATTGCGCAGTTCAGAACACTCTTTCTGTAGAAAATGCAAGTGGACATTCGGAGCGCTAAGAGGGTAATAGTGGAGAAAGGAATATATTCAAATATAAACTACACAGTAGCATTCTGTGAAAATTCTTTCTGTTCTGTGCATTCAACTAACAGAATTGAACCTTACTTTTGATTGAGCCGTTCTGAAACACTCTTTCTGTAGAAACTGCAATTGGACATGCTAAGCGCTAAGAGGCCTACATTGGGAAAAAGAATATATTCAAATAAAAACTACACAGATGCATTCTGTGAAACTTATTTCTCATCTATAAATTCAGTTAACAGAGATAAAACATATTTTTGATTGAGCAGTTATGAAACACTCTTTTTGTAGAAAATGCAAGTGGAGATTCGGAGCGCTCAGAGGGTAATAGTGGAAAAAGGAATGTCTTCAAATATAAACTACACAGAATCATTCGGTGAAACTTCTTTCTGATCTGTGCATTCAGCTAACAGAGATAAACCATACTTTTGATTGAGCAGATCTGAACACTCTTTCTGTAGAAAATGCAACTGGACATTTGGAGCGCTAAGAGCGTAGTAGTGGAAAAAGGAATATATTCAAATATAAACTACACAGAAGCATTCTGTGAAACTTCTTTCTGATCTGAGCATTCAGCTAACAGAGTTAAACCATACTTTTGATTGAGCAGTTTTGAAACACTCTGTCTGTAGAAAATGCAACTGGACATTCGTAGCGCTAAGTGGGTAATAGTGGAAAAAAGAATATGTTCAAATATAAACTACACAGAAGCATTGTATGAAACTTCTTTCTGTTCTGTGCATTCAACTAACAGAGTTGAACCTTACTTTTGATTGAGCCGTTCTGAAACACTCTTTCTGTAGAAACTGCAATTGGACATTCTGTGCGCTAAGAGGCCTATATTGGGAAAAAGAATGTCTACAAATAAAAACTACACAGAAGAATTGTGTGAAACTTCTTTCTGTTCTGTTTGTTCAACTAAAAGAGTTGAACCTTAGTTTTGATTGAGCCGTTCTGAAACACTCTTTCTGTAGAAAATGCAAGTGGAGTTTCGGAGCGCTAAGAGGGTAATAGTGGAAAAAGAATGTCTCCAAATATAAACTACACAGAATCATTCTGTGAAACTTCTTTCTGATCTGTGCATTCAGCTAACAGAATTAAGCCATACTATTGATTGAGCAGATCTGAACACTCTTTCTGTAGAAAATGCAACTGGACATTTGGAGCGCTAAGAGAGTAGTAGTGGAAAAAGGAATATATTCAAATATAAACTACACAGAAGCATTCTTTGAAACTTCTTTCTGATCTGAGCATTCAGCTCACAGAGTTAAACCATACTTTTGATTGAGCAGTTTTGATACACTCTGTCTGTAGAAAATGCAACTGGACATTCGTAGCGCTAAGTGGGTAATAGTGGAAAAAAGAATATGTTCAAATATAAACTACACAGAAGCATTGTATGAAACTTCTTTCTGTTCTGTGCATTCAACTAACAGAGTTGAACCTTACTTTTGATTGAGCCTTTATGAAACACTCTTTCTGTAGAAACTGCAATTGGACATTCTGAGCGCTAAGAGGCCTATATTGGGAAAAATAATATCTTCAAATAAAAACTACACAGAAGCATTGTGTGAAACTTATTTCTGGTATGTTCATTAAGCTAACAGAGTTAAACCATACTTTTGATTGCGCAGTTCAGAACACTCTTTCTGTAGAAAATGCAAGTGGACTTTCGGAGCGCTAAGAGGGTAATAGTGGAAAAAGGAATATATCCAAATATAAACTACACAGTAGCATTCTGTGAAAATTCTTTCTGTTCTGTGCATTCAACTAACAGAGTTGAACCTTACTTTTGATTGAGCCGTTCTGAAACACTCTTTCTGTAGAAACTGCAATTGGACATGCTATGCGCTAAGAGGCATACATTGGGAAAAAGAATATCTTCAAATAAAAACTACACAGATGCATTCTGTGAAACTTATTTCTGATCTGTAAATTCAGTTAACAGAGATAAAACATATTTTTGATTGAGCAGTTATGAAACACTCTTTTTGTAGAAAATGCAAGTGGAGATTCGGAGCGCTAAGAGGGTAATAGTGGAAAAAGGAATGTCTTCAAATATAAACTACACAGAAGCATTCGGTGAAACTTCTTTCTGATCTGTGCATTCAGCTAACAGAGTTAAACCATACTTTTGATTGAGCAGATCTGAACACTCTTTCTGTAGAAAATGCAACTGGACATTTGGAGCGCTAAGAGCGTAGTAGTGGAAAAAGGAATATATTCAAATATAAACTACACAGAAGCATTCTGTGAAACTTCTTTCTGATCTGAGCATTCAGCTAACAGAGTTAAACCATACTTTTGATTGAGCAGTTTTGAAACACTCTGTCTGTAGGAAATGCAACTGGATATTCGTAGCGCTAAGTGGGTAATAGTGGAAAAAAGAATATGTTCAAATAGAAACTACACAGAAGCATTGTATGAAACTTCTTTCTGTTCTGTGCATTCAACTAACAGAGTTGAACCTTACTTTTGATTGAGCCGTTCTGAAACACTCTTTCTGTAGAAACTTCAATTGGACATTCTGAGCGCTAAGAGGCCTATATTGGGAAAAAGAATGTCTACAAATAAAAACTACACAGAAGAATTGTGTGAAACTTCTTTCTGTTCTGTTTGTTCAACTAAAAGAGTTGAACCTTAGTTTTGATTGAGCCGTTCTGAAACACTCTTTCTGTAGAAAATGCAAGTGGAGATTCGGAGCGCTAAGAGGGTAATAGTGGAAAAAGGAATGTCTCCAAATATAAACTACACAGAATCATTCTGTGAAACTTCTTTCTGATCTGTGCATTCAGCTAACAGAGTTAAACCATACTTTTGATTGAGCAGATCTGAACACTCTTTCTGTAGAAAATGCAACTGGACATTTGGAGCGGTAAGAGAGTAGTAGTGGAAAAAGGAATATATTCAAATATAAACTACACAGAAGCATTCTGTGAAACTCCTTTCTCATCTGAGCATTCAGCTAACAGAGTTAAACCATACTTTTGATTGAGCAGTTTTGAAACACTCTGTCTGTAGAAAATGCAACTGGACATTCGTAGCGCTAAGTGGGTAATAGTGGAAAAAAGAATATGTACAAATATAAACTACACAGAAACATTGTATGAAACTTCTTTCTGTTCTGTGCATTCAACTAACAGAGTTGAACCTTACTTTTGATTGAGCCGTTCTGAAACACTCTTTCTGTAGATACTGCAATTGGACATTCTGAGCGCTAAGAGGCCTATATTGGGAAAAAGAATGTCTACAAATAAAAACTACACAGAAGAATTGTGTGAAACTTTTTTCTGTTCTGTTTGTTCAACTAAAAGAGTTGAACCTTAGTTTTGATTGAGCCGTTCTGAAACACTCTTTGTGTAGAAAATGCAAGTGGAGATTCGGAGCGCTAAGAGGGTAATAGTGGAAAAAGGAATGTCTCCAAATATAAACTACACAGAATCATTCTGTGAAACTTCTTTCTATTCTGTGCATTCAGCTAACAGAGTTAAACCATACTTTTGATTGAGCAGATCTGAACACTCTTTCTGTAGAAAATGCAACTGGACATTTGGAGCGATAAGAGAGTAGTAGTGGAAAAAGGAATATATTCAAATATAAACTACACAGAAGCATTCTGTGAAACTTCTTTCTGATCTGAGCATTCAGCTAACAGAGTTAAACCATACTTTTGATTGAGCAGTTTGGAAACACTCTGTCTGTAGAAAATGCAGCTGGACATTCGTAGCGCTAAGTGGGTAATAGTGGAAATAAGAATATGTTCAAATATAAACTACGCAGAAGCATTGTATGAAACTTCTTTCTGTTCTGTGCATTCAACTAACAGAGTTGAACCTTACTTTTGATTGAGCCTTTCTGAAACACTCTTTCTGTAGAAACTGCAATTGGACATTCTGAGCGCTAAGAGGGCTATATTGGGAAAAAAAATATCTTCAAATAAAAACTACACAGAAGCATTGTGTGAAACTTATTTCTGATATGTTCATTAAGCTAACAGAGTTAAACCATACTTTTGATTGCGCAGTTCTGAACACTCTTTCTGTAGAAAATGCAAGTGGACATTCGGAGCGCTAAGAGGGTAATAGTGGAAAAAGGAATATATTCAAATATAAACTACACAGTAGCATTCTGTGAAAATTCTTTCTGTTCTGTGCATTCAACTAACAGAGTTGAACCTTACTTTTGATTGAGCCGTTCTGAAACACTCTTTCTGTAGAAACTGCAATTGGACATGCTAAGCGCTAAGAGGCCTACATTGGGAAAAAGAATATATTCAAATAAAAACTACACAGATGCATTCTGTGAAACTTATTTCTCATCTGTAAATTCAGTTAACAGAGATAAAACATATTTTTGATTGAGCAGTTATGAAACACTCTTTTTGTAGAAAATGCAAGTGGAGATTCGGAGCGCTAAGAGGGTAATAGTGGAAAAAGGAATGTCTTCAAATATAAACTACACAGAATCATTCGGTGAAACTTCTTTCTGATCTGTGCATTCAGCTAACAGAGTTAAACCATACTTTTGATTGAGCAGACCTGAACAATCTTTCTGTAGAAAATGCAACTGGACATTTGGAGCGCTAAGAGCGTAGTAGTGGAAAAAGTAATATATTCAAATATAAACTACACAGAAGAATTCTGTGAAACTTCTTTCTGTTCTGAGCATTCAGCTAACAGAGTTAAACCATACTTTTGATTGAGCAGATCTGAACACTCTTTCTGTAGAAAATGCAACTGGACATTTGGAGCGCTAAGAGCGTAGTAGTGGAAAAAGGAATATATTCAAATATAAACTACACAGAAGCATTCTGTGCAACTTCTTTCTGATCTGAGCATTCAGCTAACAGAGTTAAACCATACTTTTGATTGAGCAGTTTTGAAACACTCTGTCTGTAGAAAATGCAACTGGACATTCGTAGCGCTAAGTGGGTAATAGTGGAAAAAAGAATATGTTCAAATATAAACTACACAGAAGCATTGTATGAAACTTCTTTCTGTTCTGTTCATTCAACTAACAGAGTTGAACCTTACTTTTGATTGAGCCGTTCTGAAACACTCTTTCTGTAGAAACTGCAATTGGACATTCTGAGCGCTAAGAGGCCTATATTGGGAAAAAGAATGTCTACAAATAAAAACTACACAGAAGAATTGTGTGAAACTTCTTTCTGTTCTGTTTGTTCAACTAAAAGAGTTGAAAATTAGTTTTGATTAAGCCGTTCTGAAACACTCTTTCTGTAGAAAATACAAGTGGAGATTCGGAGCGCTAAGAGGGTAATAGTGGAAAAAGGAATGTCTCCAAATATAAAATACACAGAATCATTCTGTGAAACTTCTTTCTGATCTGTGCATTCAGCTAACAGAGTTAAAACATACTTTTGATAGAGAAGATCTGAACACTCTTTCTGTAGAAAATGCAACTGGACATTTGGAGCGCTAAGAGAGTAGTAGTGGAAAAAGGAATATATTCAAATATAAACTACACAGAAGCATTCTGTGAAACTTCGTTCTGATCTGAGCATTCAGCTAACAGAGTTAAACCATACTTTTGATTGAGCAGTTTTGATACACTCTGTCTGTAGAAAATGCAACTGGACATTCGTAGCGCTAAGTGGGTAATAGTGGAAAAAAGAATATGTTCAAATATAAACTACACAGAAGCATTGGATGAAACTTCTTTCTGTTCTGTGCATTAAACTAACAGACTTGAACCTTACTTTTGATTGAGCCTTTATGAAACACTCTTTCTGTAGAAACTGCAATTGGACATTCTGAGCGCTAAGAGGCCTATATTGGGAAAAATAATATCTTCAAGTAAAAACTACACAGAAGCATTGAGTGAAACTTATTTTTGATATGTTCATTAAGCTAACAGATTTAAACCATACTTTTGAATGCGCAGTTCTGAACACTCTTTCTGTAGAAAATGCAAGTGGAAATTCGGAGCGCTAAGAGGGTAATAGTGGAAAAAGGAATATATTCAAATATAAACTACACAGTAGCATTCTGTGAAAATTCTTTCTGTTCTGTGCATTCAACTAACAGAGTTGAACCTTACTTTTGATTGAGCCGTTCTGAAACACTCTTTCTGTAGAAACTGCAATTGGACATGCTAAGCGCTAAGAGGCCTACATTGGGAAAAAGAATATCTTCCAATAAAAACTACACAGATGCATTCTGTGAAACTTATTTCTGATCTGTAAATTCAGTTAACAGAGATAAAACATATTTTTGATTGAGCCGTTCTGAAACACTCTTTCTGTAGAAAATGCAAGTGGAGTTTCGGAGCGCTATGAGGGTAATAGTGGAAAAAGGAATGTCTCCAAATATAAACTACACAGAATCATTCTGTGAAACTTCTTTCTGATCTGTGCATTCAGCTAACAGAGTTAAACCATACTTTTGATTGAGCAGATCTGAACACTCTTTCTGTAGAAAATGCAACTGGACATTTGGAGCGCTAAGAGAGTAGTAGTGGAAAAAGGAATATATTCAAATATAAACTACACAGAAGCATTCTGTGAAACTTCTTTCTGATCTGAGCATTCAGCTAACAGAGTTAAACCATAATTTTGATTGAGCAGTTTTGAAACACTCTGTCTGTAGAAAATGCAACTGGACATTCGTAGCGCTAAGTGAGTAATAGTGGAAAAAAGAATATGTTCAAATATAAACGACACAGAAACATTGTATGAAACTTCTTTCTATTCTGTGCATTCAACTAACAGAGTTGAACCTTACTTTTGATTGAGCCTTTCTGAAACACTCTTTCTGTAGAAACTGCAATTGGACATTCTGAGCGCTAAGAGGCCTCTATTGGGTAAAATAATATCTTCAAATAAAAACTACACAGAAGCATTGTGTGAAACTTATTTCTGATATGTTCATTAAGCTAACAGAGTTAAACCATACTTTTGATTGCGCAGTTCTGAACACTCTTTCTGTAGAAAATGCAAGTGGACATTCGGAGCGCTAAGAGGGTATTAGTGGAAAAAGGAATATATTCAAATATAAACTACACCGTAGCATTCTGTGAAAATTCTTTCTGTTCTGTGCATTCAACTAACAGAGTTGAACCTCACTTTTGATTGAGCCGTTCTGAAAAACTCTTTCTGTAGGAACTGAAATTGGACATGCTAAGAGCTAAGAGGCCTACATTGGGAAAAAGAATATCTTCAAATAAAAACTACACAGATGCATTCTGTGAAACTTATTTCTGATCTGTAAATTCAGTTAACAGAGATAAAACATATTTTTGATTGAGCAGTTATGAAACACTCTTTTTGTAGAAAATGCAAGTGGAGATTCGGAGCGCTAAGAGGGTAATAGTGGAAAAAGGAATGTCTTCAAATATAAACTACACAGAATCATTCGGTGAAACTTCTTTCTGATCTGTGCATTCAGCTAACAGAGTTAAACCATACTTTTGATTGAGCAGATCTGAACACTCTTTCTGTAGAAAATGCAAGTGGACATTTGGAGCGCTAAGATCGTAGTAGTGGAAAAAAGAATATATTCAAATATAAACTACACAGAAGCATTCTGTGAAACTTCTTTCTGATCTGAGCATTCAGCTAACAGAGTTAAACCATACATTTGATTGAGCAGTTTTGAAACACTCTGTCTGTAGAAAATGCAACTGGACATTCGTAGCGCTAAGTGGGTAATAGTGGAGAGAAGAATATGTTCAAATATGAACTACACCGAAGCATTGTATGAAACTTCTTTCTGTTCTGTGCATTCAACTAACAGAGTTGAACCTTACTTTTGATTGAGCCGTTCTGAAACACTCTTTCTGCAGAAACTGCAATTGGACATTCTGAGCGCTAAGAGGCCTATATTGGGAAAAATAATGTCTACAAATAAAAACTACACGGAAGAATTGTGTGAAACTTCTTTCTGTTCTGCTTGTTCAACTTAAGATTTGAACCTTAGTTTTGATTGAGCCGTTCTGAAACACTCTTTCTGTAGAAAATGCAAGTGGAGATTCGGAGCGCTAAGAGGGTAATAGTGGAAAAAGGAATGTCTCCAAATATAAACTACACAGAATCATTCTGTGAAACTTCTTTCTGATCTGTGCATTCAGCTAACAGAGTTAAACCATACTTTTGATTGAGCAGATCTGAACACTCTTTCTGTAGAAAATGCAACTGGACATTTGGAGCGCTAAGAGAGTAGTAGAGGAAAAAAGAATATATTCAAATATAAACTACACAGAAGCATTCTGTGAAACTTCTTTCTGATCTGAGCATTCAGCTAACAGAGTTAAACCATACTTTTGATTGAGCAGTTTTGAAACACTCTTTCTGTAGAAACTGCAATTGGACATGCTAAGCGCTAAGAGGCCTACTTTGGGAAAAATAATATCTTCAAATAAAAACTACACAGATGCATTCTGTGAAACTTATTTCTGATCTGTAAATTCAGTTAACAGAGATAAAACATATTTTTGATTGAGCAGTTATGAAACACTCTTTTTGTAGAAAATGCAAGTGGAGATTTGGAGCGCTAAGAGGGTAATAGTGGAAAAAGGAATGTCTTCAATTATAAACTACACAGAATCATTCGGTGAAACTTCTTTCTGATCTGTGCATTCAGCTAACAGAGTTAAACCATACTTTTGATTGAGCAGATCTGAACACTCTTTCTGTAGAAAATGCAACTGGACATTTGGAGCGCTAAGAGCGTAGTAGTGGAAAAAGGAATATATTCAAATATAAACTACGCAGAAGCATTCTGTGAAACTTCTTTCTGATCTGAGCATTCAGCTAACAGAGTTAAACCATACTTTTGATTGAGCAGTTTTGAAACATTCTGTCTGTAGAAAATGCAACTGGACATTCGTAGCGCTAAGTGGGTAATAGTGGAAAAAAGAATATGTTCAAATATAAACTACACAGAAGCATTGTATGAAACTTCTTTCTGTTCTGTGCATTCAACTAACAGAGTTGAACCTTACTTTTGATTGAGCCGTTCTGAAACACTCTTTCTGTAGAAACTGCAATTGGACATTCTGAGCGCTAAGAGGCCTATATTGGGAAAAAGAATGTCTACAAATAAAAACTACACGGAAGAATTGTGTGAAACTTCTTTCTGTTCTGTTTGTTCAACTAAATGAGTTGAACCTTAATTTTGATTGAGCCGTTCTGAAACACTCTTTTTGTAGAAAATGCAAGTGGAGATTCGGAGCGCTAAGAGGGTAATAGTGGAAAAAGGAATGTCTCCAAATATAAACTACACAGAATCATTCTGTGAAACTTCTTTCTGATCTGTGCATTCAGCTAACAGAGTTAAACCATACTTTTGATTGAGCAGTTTTGAAACACTCTGTCTGTAGAAAATGCAACTGGACATTCGTAGCGCTAAGTGGGTAATAGTGGAAAAAAGAATATGTTCAAATATAAACTACACAGAAGCATTGTATAAAACTTCTTTCTGTTCTGTGCATTCAACTAACAGAGTTGAACCTTACTTTTGATTGAGCCTTTCTGAAACACTCTTTCTGTAGAAACTGCAATTGGACATTCTGAGCGCTAAGGGGCCTCTATTGGGAAAAATAATATCTTCAAATAAAAGCTATACAGAAGCATTTTGTGAAACTTATTTCTGATATGTTCATTAAGCTAACAGAGTTAAACCATACTTTTGATTGCGCAGTTCTGAACACTCTTTCTGTAGAAAATGCAAGTGGACATTCGGAGCGCTAAGAGGGTAATAGTGGAAAAAGGAATATATCCAAATATAAACTACACAGTAGCATTCTGTGAAAATTCTTTCTGTTCTGTGCATTCAACTAACAGAGTTGAACCTTACTTTTGATTGAGCCGTTCTGAAACACTCTTTCTGTAGAAACTGCAATTGGACATGCTAAGCGCTAAGAGGCCTACATTGGGAAAAAGAATATCTTCAAATAAAAACTACACAGATGCATTATGTGAAACTTATTTCTGATCTGTAAATTCAGTTAACAGAGATAAAACATATTTTTGATTGAGCAGTTATGAAACACTCTTTTTGTAGAAAATGCAAGTGGAGATTCGGAGCGCTAAGAGGGTAATAGTGGAAAAAGGAATGTCTTCAAATATAAACTACACAGAATCATTCGGTGAAACTTCTTTCTGATCTGTGCATTCAGCTAACAGAGTTAAACCATACTTTTGATTGAGCAGATCTGAACACTCTTTCTGTAGTAAATTCAAGTGGACATTTGGAGCGCTAAGAGCGTAGTAGTGGAAAAAGGAATATATTCAAATATAAACTACACAGAAGCATTCTGTGAAACTTCTTTCTGATCTGAGCATTCAGCTAACAGAGTTAAACCATACTTTTGATTGAGCAGTTTTGAAACACTCTGTCTGTAGAAAATGCAACTGGACATTCGTAGCGCTAAGTGGGTAATAGTGGAAAGAAGAATATGTTCAAATATGAACTACACCGAAGCATTGTATGAAACTTCTTTCTGTTCTGTGCAATCAACTAACAGAGTTGAACCTTACTTTTGATTGAGCCGTTCTGAGACACTCTTTCTGCAGAAACTGCAATTGGACATTCTGAGCACTAAGAGGCCTATATTGGGAAAAATAATGTCTACAAATAAAAACTACACGGAAGAATTGTGTGAAACTTCTTTCTGTTCTGTTTGTTCAACTAAAAGAGTTGAACCTTAGTTTTGATTGAGCCGTTCTGAAACACTCTTTCTGTAGAAAATGCAAGTGGAGATTCGGAGCGCTAAGAGGGTAATAGTGGAAAAAGGAATGACTCCAAATATAAACTACACAGAATCATTCTGTGAAACTTCTTTCTGATCTGTGCATTCAGCTAACAGAGTTAAACCATACATTTGATTGAGCAGTTTTGAAACATTCTGTCTGTAGAAAATGCAACTGGACATTCGTAGCGCTAAGTGGGTAATAGTGGAAAAAAGAATATGTTCAAATATAAACTACACAGAAGCATTGTATGAAACTTCTTTCTGTTCTGTGCATTCAACTAACAGATTTGAACCTTACTTTTGATTGAGCCGTTCTGAAACACTCTTTCTGTAGAAACTGCAATTGGACATTCTGAGCGCTAAGAGGCCTATATTGGGAAAAAGAATGTCTACAAATAAAAACTACACGGAAGAATTGTGTGAAACTACTTTCTGTTCTGTTTGTTCAACTAAAAGAGTTGAACCTTAGTTTTGATTGAGCCGTTCTGAAACACTCTTTCTGTAGAAAATGCAAGTGGAGATTCGGAGCGCTAAGAGGGTAATAGTGGAAAAAGGAATGTCTCCAAATATAAACTACACAGAATCATTCTGTGAAACTTCTTTCTGATCTGTGCATTCAGCTAACAGAGTTAAACCATACTTTTGATTGAGCAGATCTGAACGCTCCTTCTGTAGAAAATGCAACTGGACATTTGGAGCGCTAAGAGAGTAGTAGTGGAAAAAGGAATATATTCAAATATAAACTACACAGAAGCATTCTGTGAAACTTCTTTCTGATCTGAGCATTCAGCTAACAGAGTTAAACCATACTTTTGATTGAGCAGTTTTGAAACACTCTGTCTGTAGAAAATGCAACTGGACTTTCGTAGCGCTAAGTGGGTAATAGTGGAAAAAAGAATATGTTCAAATATAAAGTACACAGAAGCATTGTATGAAACTTCTTTCTGTTCTGCGCATTCAACTAACAGAGTTGAACCTTACTTTTGATTGAGCCTTTCTGAAACACTCTTTCTGTAGAAATTGCAATTGGACATTCTGAGCGCTAAGAGGCCTCTATTGGGGAAAATAATATCTTCAAATAAAAACTACACAGAAGCATTGTGTGAAACTTATTTCTGATATGTTCATTAAGCTAACAGAGTTAAACCATACTTTTGATTGCGCAGTTCTGAACACTCTTTCTGTAGAAAATGCAAGTGGACATTCGGAGCGCTAAGAGGGTAATAGTGGAAAAAGGAATATATTCAAATATAAACTACACAGTAGCATTTTGTGAAAATTCTTTCTGTTCTGTGCATTCAACTAACAGATTTGAACCTTACTTTTGATTGAGCCGTTCTGAAACACTCTTTCTGTAGAAACTGCAATTGGAGATGCTAAGCGCTAAGAGGCCTACATTGGGAAAAAAAATATCGTCAAATAAAAACTACACAGATGCATTCTGTGAAACATATTTCTGATCTGTAAATTCAGTTAACAGAGATAAAACATATTTTTGATTGAGCAGTTATGAAACACTCTTTTTGTAGAAAATGCAGGTGGAGATTCGGAGCGCTAAGAGGGTAATAGTGGAAAAAGAAATGTCTTCAAATATAAACTACACAGAATCTTTCGGTGAAACTTCTTTCTGATCAGTGCATTCAGCTAACAGAGTTAAACCATACTTTTGATTGAGAAGATCTGAACACTCTTTCTGTAGAAAATGCAACTGGACATTTGGAGCGCTAAGAGCATAGTAGTGGAAAAAGGAATATATTCAAATATAAACTACACAGAAGCATTCTGTGAAACTTCTTTCTGATCTGAGCATTCAGCTAACTGAGTTAAACCATACTTTTGATTGAGCAGTTTTGAAACACTCTGTCTGTAGAAAATGCAACTGGACATTCGTAGCGCTAAGTGGGTAATAGTGGAAAAAAGAATATGTTCAAATAGAAACTACACAGAAGCATTGTATGAAACTTCTTTCTCTTCTGTGCATTCAACTAACAGAGTTGAACCTTACTTTTGATTGAGCCGTTCTGAAACACTCTTTCTGTAGAAACTGCAATTGGACATGCTAAGCGCTAAGAGGCCTACATTGGGAAAAAGAATATCTTCAAATAAAAACTACACAGATGCATTCTGTGAAACATATTTCTGATCTGTAAATTCAGTTAACAGAGATAAAACATATTTTTGATTGAGCAGTTATGAAACACTCTTTTTGTAGAAAATGCAAGTGGAGATTCGGAGCGCTAAGAGGGTAATAGTGGAAAAAGGAATGTCTTCAAATATAAACTACACAGAATCATTCGGTGAAACTTCTTTCTGATCTGTGCATTCAGCTAACAGAGTTAAACCATACTTTTGATTGAGCAGATCTGAACACTCTTTCTGTAGAAAATGCAACTGGACATTTGGAGCGCTAAGAGCGTAGTAGTGGAAAAAGGAATATATTCAAATATAAACTACACAGAAGCATTCTGTGAAACTTCTTTCTGATCTGAGCATTCAGCTAACAGAGTTAAACCATACTTTTGATTGAGCAGTTTTGAAACACTCTGTCTGTAGAAAATGCAACTGTACATTCGTAGCGCTAAGTGGGTAATAGTGGAAAAAAGAATATGTTCAAATATAAACTACACAGAAGCATTGTATGAAACTTCTTTCTGTTCTGTGCATTCAACTAACAGAGTTGAACCTTACTTTTGATTGAGCCATTCTGAAACACTCTTTCTGTAGAAACTGCAATTGGACATTCTGAGCGCTAAGAGGCCTATATTGTTAAAAAGAATGTCTACAAATAAAAACTACACAGAAGAATTGTGTGAAACTTCTTTCTGTTCTGTTTGTTCAACTAAAAGAGTTGAACCTTAGTTTTGATTGAGCCGTTCTGAAACACTCTTTCTGTAGAAAATGCAAGTGGAGATTCGGAGCGCTAAGAGGGTAATAGTGGAAAAAGGAATGTCTCCAAATATAAACTACACAGAATCATTCTGTGAAACTTCTTTCTGATCTGTGCATTCAGCTAACAGAGTTAAACCATACTTTTGATTGAGCAGATCTGAACACTCTTTCTGTAGATAATGCAACTGGACAATTGGAGGTCTAAGAGAGAAGTAGTGGAAAAAGGAATATATTCAAATATAAACTACACAGAAGCATTCTGTGAAACTTCTTTCTGATCTGAGCATTCAGCTAACAGAGTTAAACCATACTTTTGATTGAGCAGTTTTGAAACACTCTGTCTGTAGAAAATGCAACTGGACATTCGTAGCGCTAAGTGGGTAATAGTGGAAAAAAGAATATGTTCAAATATAAACTACACAGAAGCATTGTATGAAACTACTTTCTGTTCTGTGCATTCAACTAACAGAGTTGAACCTTCCTTTTGATTGAGCCTTTCTGAAACACTCTTTCTGTAGAAACTGCAATTGGACATTCTGAGCGCTAAGAGGCCTCTATTGGGAAAAATAATATCTTCAAATAAAAACTACACAGAAGCATTGTGTGAAACTTATTTCTGATATGTTCATTAAGGTAACAGAGTTAAAACATACTGTTGATTGCGCAGTTCTGAACACTCTTTCTGTAGAAAATGCAAGTGGACATTCGGAGCGCTAAGAGGGTAATAGTGGAAAAAGGAATGTCTTCAAATATAAACTACACAGAATCATTCGGTGAAACTTCTTTCTGATCTGTGCATTCAGCTAACAGAGTTAAACCATACTTTTGATTGAGCAGATCTGAACCCTCTTTCTGTAGAAAATGCAACTGGACATGTGGAGCGCTAAGAGCGTAGTAGTGGAAAAAGGAATATATTCAAATATAAACTACACAGAAGCATTCTGTGAAGCTTCTTTCTGATCTGAGAATTCAGCTAACAGAGTTAAACCATACTTTTGATTGAGCAGTTTTGAAACACTCTGTCTGTAGAAAATGCAACTGGACATTCGTAGCGCTAAGTGGGTTATAGTGGAAAAAAGAATATGTTCAAATATAAACTACACAGTAGCATTCTGTGAAAATCCTTTCTGTTCTGTGCATTCAACTAACAGAGTTGAACCTTACTTTTGATTGAGCCGTTCTGAAACACTCTTTCTGTAGAAACTGCAATTGGAGATGCTAAGCGCTAAGAGGCCTACATTGGGAAAAAGAATATCTTCAAATAAAAACTACACAGATGCATTCTGTGAAACATATTTCTGATCTGTAAATTCAGTTAACAGAGATAAAACATATTTTTGATTGAGCAGTTATGAAATACTCTTTTTGTAGAAAATGCAAGTGGAGATTCGGAGCGCTAAGAGGGTAATAGTGGAAAAAGGAATGTCTTCAAATATAAACTACACAGAATCTTTCGGTGAAACTTCTTTCTGATCAGTGCATTCAGCTAAGAGAGTTAAACCATACTTTTGATTGAGCAGATCTGAACACTCTTTCTGTAGAAAATGCAACTGGACTTTTGGAGCGCTAAGAGCGTAGTAGTGGAAAAAGGAATATATTCAAATATAAACTACACAGAAGCATTCTGTGAAACTTCTTTCTGATCTGAGCATTCAGCTAACAGAGTTAAACCATACTTTTGATTGAGCAGTTTTGAAACACTCTGTCTGTAGAAAATGCAACTGGACATTCGTAGCGCTAAGTGGGTAATAGTGGAAAAAAGAATATGTTCAAATATAAACTACACAGAAGCATTGTATGAAACTTCTTTCTGTTCTGTGCATTCAACTAACAGAGTTGAACCTTACTTTTGATTGAGCCGTTCTGAAACACTCTTTCTGTAGAAACTGCAATTGGACATTCTGAGCGCTAAGAGGCCTATATTGGGAAAAAGAATGTCTACAAATAAAAACTACACAGAAGAATTGTGTGAAACTTCTTTCTGTTCTGTTTGCTCAACTAAAAGAGTTGAACCTTAGTTTTGATTGAGCCGTTCTGAAACACTATTTCTGTAGAAAATGCAAGTGGAGATTCGGAGCGCTAAGAAGGTAATAGTGGAAAAAGGAATGTCTCCAAATATAGACTACACAGAATCATTCTGTGAAACTTCTTTCTGATCTGTGCATTCAGCTAACAGAGTTAAACCATACTTTGGATTGAGCAGATCTGAACACTCTTTCTGTAGAAAATGCAACTGGACATTTGGAGGGCTAAGAGAGAATTAGTGGAAAAAGGAATATATTCAAATATAAACTACACAGAAGCATTCTGTGAAACTTCTTTCTGATCTGAGCATTCAGCTAAAAGAGTTAAACCATACTTTTGATTGAGCAGTTTTGAAACACTCTGTCTGTAGAAAATGCAACTGGACATTCGTAGCGCTAAGTGGGTAATAGTGGAAAAAAGAATATGTTCAAATATAAACTACACAGAAGCATTGTATGAAACTTCTTTCTGTTGTGTGCATTCAACTAACAGAGTTGAACCTTACTTTTGATTGAGCCTTTCTGAAACACTCTTTCTGTAGAAACTGCAATTGGACATTCTGAGCGCTAAGAGGCCTCTATTGGGAAAAATAATATCTTCAAATAAAAACTACACAGAAGCATTGTGTGAAACTTATTTCTGGTATGTTCATTAAGCTAACAGAGTTAAACCATACTTTTGATTGCGCAGTTCAGAACACTCTTTCTGTAGAAAATGCAAGTGGACATTCGGAGCGCTAAGAGGGTAATAGTGGAGAAAGGAATATATTCAAATATAAACTACACAGTAGCATTCTGTGAAAATTCTTTCTGTTCTGTGCATTCAACTAACAGAATTGAACCTTACTTTTGATTGAGCCGTTCTGAAACACTCTTTCTGTAGAAACTGCAATTGGACATGCTAAGCGCTAAGAGGCCTACATTGGGAAAAAGAATATATTCAAATAAAAACTACACAGATGCATTCTGTGAAACTTATTTCTCATCTATAAATTCAGTTAACAGAGATAAAACATATTTTTGATTGAGCAGTTATGAAACACTCTTTTTGTAGAAAATGCAAGTGGAGATTCGGAGCGCTCAGAGGGTAATAGTGGAAAAAGGAATGTCTTCAAATATAAACTACACAGAATCATTCGGTGAAACTTCTTTCTGATCTGTGCATTCAGCTAACAGAGATAAACCATACTTTTGATTGAGCAGATCTGAACACTCTTTCTGTAGAAAATGCAACTGGACATTTGGAGCGCTAAGAGCGTAGTAGTGGAAAAAGGAATATATTCAAATATAAACTACACAGAAGCATTCTGTGAAACTTCTTTCTGATCTGAGCATTCAGCTAACAGAGTTAAACCATACTTTTGATTGAGCAGTTTTGAAACACTCTGTCTGTAGAAAATGCAACTGGACATTCGTAGCGCTAAGTGGGTAATAGTGGAAAAAAGAATATGTTCAAATATAAACTACACAGAAGCATTGTATGAAACTTCTTTCTGTTCTGTGCATTCAACTAACAGAGTTGAACCTTACTTTTGATTGAGCCGTTCTGAAACACTCTTTCTGTAGAAACTGCAATTGGACATTCTGTGCGCTAAGAGGCCTATATTGGGAAAAAGAATGTCTACAAATAATAACTACACAGAAGAATTGTGTGAAACTTCTTTCTGTTCTGTTTGTTCAACTAAAAGAGTTGAACCTTAGTTTTGATTGAGCCGTTCTGAAACACTCTTTCTGTAGAAAATGCAAGTGGAGTTTCGGAGCGCTAAGAGGGTAATAGTGGAAAAAGAATGTCTCCAAATATAAACTACACAGAATCATTCTGTGAAACTTCTTTCTGATCTGTGCATTCAGCTAACAGAGTTAAGACATACTTTTGATTGAGCAGATCTGAACACTCTTTCTGTAGAAAATGCAACTGGACATTTGGAGCGCTAAGAGAGTAGTAGTGGAAAAAGGAATATATTCAAATATAAACTACACAGAAGCATTCTTTGAAACTTCTTTCTGATCTGAGCATTCAGCTCACAGAGTTAAACCATACTTTTGATTGAGCAGTTTTGATACACTCTGTCTGTAGAAAATGCAACTGGACATTCGTAGCGCTAAGTGGGTAATAGTGGAAAAAAGAATATGTTCAAATATAAACTACACAGAAGCATTGTATGAAACTTCTTTCTGTTCTGTGCATTCAACTAACAGAGTTGAACCTTACTTTTGATTGAGCCTTTATGAAACACTCTTTCTGTAGAAACTGCAATTGGACATTCTGAGCGCTAAGAGGCCTATATTGGGAAAAATAATATCTTCAAATAAAAACTACACAGAAGCATTGTGTGAAACTTATTTCTGGTATGTTCATTAAGCTAACAGAGTTAAACCATACTTTTGATTGCGCAGTTCAGAACACTCTTTCTGTAGAAAATGCAAGTGGACTTTCGGAGCGCTAAGAGGGTAATAGTGGAAAAAGGAATATATCCAAATATAAACTACACAGTAGCATTCTGTGAAAATTCTTTCTGTTCTGTGCATTCAACTAACAGAGTTGAACCTTACTTTTGATTGAGCCGTTCTGAAACACTCTTTCTGTAGAAACTGCAATTGGACATGCTATGCGCTAAGAGGCATACATTGGGAAAAAGAATATCTTCAAATAAAAACTACACAGATGCATTCTGTGAAACTTATTTCTGATCTGTAAATTCAGTTAACAGAGATAAAACATATTTTTGATTGAGCAGTTATGAAACACTCTTTTTGTAGAAAATGCAAGTGGAGATTCGGAGCGCTAAGAGGGTAATAGTGGAAAAAGGA
Source organism: Symphalangus syndactylus (assembly GCF_028878055.3). NCBI lineage: Eukaryota > Metazoa > Chordata > Mammalia > Primates > Hylobatidae > Symphalangus > Symphalangus syndactylus. The sequence goes on from NC_072426.2 coordinate 165,369,510, forward strand.
ATGTCTTCAAATATAAACTACACAGAAGCATTCGGTGAAACTTCTTTCTGATCTGTGCATTCAGCTAACAGAGTTAAACCATACTTTTGATTGAGCAGATCTGAACACTCTTTCTGTAGAAAATGCAACTGGACATTTGGAGCGCTAAGAGCGTAGTAGTGGAAAAAGGAATATATTCAAATATAAACTACACAGAAGCATTCTGTGAAACTTCTTTCTGATCTGAGCATTCAGCTAACAGAGTTAAACCATACTTTTGATTGAGCAGTTTTGAAACACTCTGTCTGTAGGAAATGCAACTGGATATTCGTAGCGCTAAGTGGGTAATAGTGGAAAAAAGAATATGTTCAAATAGAAACTACACAGAAGCATTGTATGAAACTTCTTTCTGTTCTGTGCATTCAACTAACAGAGTTGAACCTTACTTTTGATTGAGCCGTTCTGAAACACTCTTTCTGTAGAAACTTCAATTGGACATTCTGAGCGCTAAGAGGCCTATATTGGGAAAAAGAATGTCTACAAATAAAAACTACACAGAAGAATTGTGTGAAACTTCTTTCTGTTCTGTTTGTTCAACTAAAAGAGTTGAACCTTAGTTTTGATTGAGCCGTTCTGAAACACTCTTTCTGTAGAAAATGCAAGTGGAGATTCGGAGCGCTAAGAGGGTAATAGTGGAAAAAGGAATGTCTCCAAATATAAACTACACAGAATCATTCTGTGAAACTTCTTTCTGATCTGTGCATTCAGCTAACAGAGTTAAACCATACTTTTGATTGAGCAGATCTGAACACTCTTTCTGTAGAAAATGCAACTGGACATTTGGAGCGCTAAGAGAGTAGTAGTGGAAAAAGGAATATATTCAAATATAAACTACACAGAAGCATTCTGTGAAACTCCTTTCTCATCTGAGCATTCAGCTAACAGAGTTAAACCATACTTTTGATTGAGCAGTTTTGAAACACTCTGTCTGTAGAAAATGCAACTGGACATTCGTAGCGCTAAGTGGGTAATAGTGGAAAAAAGAATATGTACAAATATAAACTACACAGAAACATTGTATGAAACTTCTTTCTGTTCTGTGCATTCAACTAACAGAGTTGAACCTTACTTTTGATTGAGCCGTTCTGAAACACTCTTTCTGTAGATACTGCAATTGGACATTCTGAGCGCTAAGAGGCCTATATTGGGAAAAAGAATGTCTACAAATAAAAACTACACAGAAGAATTGTGTGAAACTTTTTTCTGTTCTGTTTGTTCAACTAAAAGAGTTGAACCTTAGTTTTGATTGAGCCGTTCTGAAACACTCTTTGTGTAGAAAATGCAAGTGGAGATTCGGAGCGCTAAGAGGGTAATAGTGGAAAAAGGAATGTCTCCAAATATAAACTACACAGAATCATTCTGTGAAACTTCTTTCTATTCTGTGCATTCAGCTAACAGAGTTAAACCATACTTTTGATTGAGCAGATCTGAACACTCTTTCTGTAGAAAATGCAACTGGACATTTGGAGCGATAAGAGAGTAGTAGTGGAAAAAGGAATATATTCAAATATAAACTACACAGAAGCATTCTGTGAAACTTCTTTCTGATCTGAGCATTCAGCTAACAGAGTTAAACCATACTTTTGATTGAGCAGTTTGGAAACACTCTGTCTGTAGAAAATGCAGCTGGACATTCGTAGCGCTAAGTGGGTAATAGTGGAAATAAGAATATGTTCAAATATAAACTACGCAGAAGTATTGTATGAAACTTCTTTCTGTTCTGTGCATTCAACTAACAGAGTTGAACCTTACTTTTGATTGAGCCTTTCTGAAACACTCTTTCTGTAGAAACTGCAATTGGACATTCTGAGCGCTAAGAGGGCTATATTGGGAAAAAAAATATCTTCAAATAAAAACTACACAGAAGCATTGTGTGAAACTTATTTCTGATATGTTCATTAAGCTAACAGAGTTAAACCATACTTTTGATTGCGCAGTTCTGAACACTCTTTCTGTAGAAAATGCAAGTGGACATTCGGAGCGCTAAGAGGGTAATAGTGGAAAAAGGAATATATTCAAATATAAACTACACAGTAGCATTCTGTGAAAATTCTTTCTGTTCTGTGCATTCAACTAACAGAGTTGAACCTTACTTTTGATTGAGCCGTTCTGAAACACTCTTTCTGTAGAAACTGCAATTGGACATGCTAAGCGCTAAGAGGCCTACATTGGGAAAAAGAATATATTCAAATAAAAACTACACAGATGCATTCTGTCAAACTTATTTCTCATCTGTAAATTCAGTTAACAGAGATAAAACATATTTTTGATTGAGCAGTTATGAAACACTCTTTTTGTAGAAAATGCAAGTGGAGATTCGGAGCGCTAAGAGGGTAATAGTGGAAAAAGGAATGTCTTCAAATATAAACTACACAGAATCATTCGGTGAAACTTCTTTCTGATCTGTGCATTCAGCTAACAGAGTTAAACCATACTTTTGATTGAGCAGACCTGAACAATCTTTCTGTAGAAAATGCAACTGGACATTTGGAGCGCTAAGAGCGTAGTAGTGGAAAAAGTAATATATTCAAATATAAACTACACAGAAGAATTCTGTGAAACTTCTTTCTGTTCTGAGCATTCAGCTAACAGAGTTAAACCATACTTTTGATTGAGCAGATCTGAACACTCTTTCTGTAGAAAATGCAACTGGACATTTGGAGCGCTAAGAGCGTAGTAGTGGAAAAAGGAATATATTCAAATATAAACTACACAGAAGCATTCTGTGCAACTTCTTTCTGATCTGAGCATTCAGCTAACAGAGTTAAACCATACTTTTGATTGAGCAGTTTTGAAACACTCTGTCTGTAGAAAATGCAACTGGACATTCGTAGCGCTAAGTGGGTAATAGTGGAAAAAAGAATATGTTCAAATATAAACTACACAGAAGCATTGTATGAAACTTCTTTCTGTTCTGTTCATTCAACTAACAGAGTTGAACCTTACTTTTGATTGAGCCGTTCTGAAACACTCTTTCTGTAGAAACTGCAATTGGACATTCTGAGCGCTAAGAGGCCTATATTGGGAAAAAGAATGTCTACAAATAAAAACTACACAGAAGAATTGTGTGAAACTTCTTTCTGTTCTGTTTGTTCAACTAAAAGAGTTGAAAATTAGTTTTGATTAAGCCGTTCTGAAACACTCTTTCTGTAGAAAATACAAGTGGAGATTCGGAGCGCTAAGAGGGTAATAGTGGAAAAAGGAATGTCTCCAAATATAAAATACACAGAATCATTCTGTGAAACTTCTTTCTGATCTGTGCATTCAGCTAACAGAGTTAAACCATACTTTTGATAGAGAAGATCTGAACACTCTTTCTGTAGAAAATGCAACTGGACATTTGGAGCGCTAAGAGAGTAGTAGTGGAAAAAGGAATATATTCAAATATAAACTACACAGAAGCATTCTGTGAAACTTCGTTCTGATCTGAGCATTCAGCTAACAGAGTTAAACCATACTTTTGATTGAGCAGTTTTGATACACTCTGTCTGTAGAAAATGCAACTGGACATTCGTAGCGCTAAGTGGGTAATAGTGGAAAAAAGAATATGTTCAAATATAAACTACACAGAAGCATTGGATGAAACTTCTTTCTGTTCTGTGCATTAAACTAACAGACTTGAACCTTACTTTTGATTGAGCCTTTATGAAACACTCTTTCTGTAGAAACTGCAATTGGACATTCTGAGCGCTAAGAGGCCTATATTGGGAAAAATAATATCTTCAAGTAAAAACTACACAGAAGCATTGAGTGAAACTTATTTTTGATATGTTCATTAAGCTAACAGAGTTAAACCATACTTTTGAATGCGCAGTTCTGAACACTCTTTCTGTAGAAAATGCAAGTGGACATTCGGAGCGCTAAGAGGGTAATAGTGGAAAAAGGAATATATTCAAATATAAACTACACAGTAGCATTCTGTGAAAATTCTTTCTGTTCTGTGCATTCAACTAACAGAGTTGAACCTTACTTTTGATTGAGCCGTTCTGAAACACTTTTTCTGTAGAAACTGCAATTGGACATGCTAAGCGCTAAGAGGCCTACATTGGGAAAAAGAATATCTTCCAATAAAAACTACACAGATGCATTCTGTGAAACTTATTTCTGATCTGTAAATTCAGTTAACAGAGATAAAACATATTTTTGATTGAGCCGTTCTGAAACACTCTTTCTGTAGAAAATGCAAGTGGAGTTTCGGAGCGCTATGAGGGTAATAGTGGAAAAAGGAATGTCTCCAAATATAAACTACACAGAATCATTCTGTGAAACTTCTTTCTGATCTGTGCATTCAGCTAACAGAGTTAAACCATACTTTTGATTGAGCAGATCTGAACAGTCTTTCTGTAGAAAATGCAACTGGACATTTGGAGCGCTAAGAGAGTAGTAGTGGAAAAAGGAATATATTCAAATATAAACTACACAGAAGCATTCTGTGAAACTTCTTTCTGATCTGAGCATTCAGCTAACAGAGTTAAACCATAATTTTGATTGAGCAGTTTTGAAACACTCTGTCTGTAGAAAATGCAACTGGACATTCGTAGCGCTAAGTGAGTAATAGTGGAAAAAAGAATATGTTCAAATATAAACGACACAGAAACATTGTATGAAACTTCTTTCTATTCTGTGCATTCAACTAACAGAGTTGAACCTTACTTTTGATTGAGCCTTTCTGAAACACTCTTTCTGTAGAAACTGCAATTGGACATTCTGAGCGCTAAGAGGCCTCTATTGGGTAAAATAATATCTTCAAATAAAAACTACACAGAAGCATTGTGTGAAACTTATTTCTGATATGTTCATTAAGCTAACAGAGTTAAACCATACTTTTGATTGCGCAGTTCTGAACACTCTTTCTGTAGAAAATGCAAGTGGACATTCGGAGCGCTAAGAGGGTATTAGTGGAAAAAGGAATATATTCAAATATAAACTACACCGTAGCATTCTGTGAAAATTCTTTCTGTTCTGTGCATTCAACTAACAGAGTTGAACCTCACTTTTGATTGAGCCGTTCTGAAAAACTCTTTCTGTAGGAACTGAAATTGGACATGCTAAGAGCTAAGAGGCCTACATTGGGAAAAAGAATATCTTCAAATAAAAACTACACAGATGCATTCTGTGAAACTTATTTCTGATCTGTAAATTCAGTTAACAGAGATAAAACATATTTTTGATTGAGCAGTTATGAAACACTCTTTTTGTAGAAAATGCAAGTGGAGATTCGGAGCGCTAAGAGGGTAATAGTGGAAAAAGGAATGTCTTCAAATATAAACTACACAGAATCATTCGGTGAAACTTCTTTCTGATCTGTGCATTCAGCTAACAGAGTTAAACCATACTTTTGATTGAGCAGATCTGAACACTCTTTCTGTAGAAAATGCAAGTGGACATTTGGAGCGCTAAGATCGTAGTAGTGGAAAAAGGAATATATTCAAATATAAACTACACAGAAGCATTCTGTGAAACTTCTTTCTGATCTGAGCATTCAGCTAACAGAGTTAAACCATACATTTGATTGAGCAGTTTTGAAACACTCTGTCTGTAGAAAATGCAACTGGACATTCGTAGCGCTAAGTGGGTAATATTGGAGAGAAGAATATGTTCAAATATGAACTACACCGAAGCATTGTATGAAACTTCTTTCTGTTCTGTGCATTCAACTAACAGAGTTGAACCTTACTTTTGATTGAGCCGTTCTGAAACACTCTTTCTGCAGAAACTGCAATTGGACATTCTGAGCGCTAAGAGGCCTATATTGGGAAAAATAATGTCTACAAATAAAAACTACACGGAAGAATTGTGTGAAACTTCTTTCTGTTCTGCTTGTTCAACTTAAGATTTGAACCTTAGTTTTGATTGAGCCGTTCTGAAACACTCTTTCTGTAGAAAATGCAAGTGGAGATTCGGAGCGCTAAGAGGGTAATAGTGGAAAAAGGAATGTCTCCAAATATAAACTACACAGAATCATTCTGTGAAACTTCTTTCTGATCTGTGCATTCAGCTAACAGAGTTAAACCATACTTTTGATTGAGCAGATCTGAACACTCTTTCTGTAGAAAATGCAACTGGACATTTGGAGCGCTAAGAGAGTAGTAGTGGAAAAAAGAATATATTCAAATATAAACTACACAGAAGCATTCTGTGAAACTTCTTTCTGATCTGAGCATTCAGCTAACAGAGTTAAACCATACTTTTGATTGAGCAGTTTTGAAACACTCTTTCTGTAGAAACTGCAATTGGACATGCTAAGCGCTAAGAGGCCTACTTTGGGAAAAATAATATCTTCAAATAAAAACTACACAGATGCATTCTGTGAAACTTATTTCTGATCTGTAAATTCAGTTAACAGAGATAAAACATATTTTTGATTGAGCAGTTATGAAACACTCTTTTTGTAGAAAATGCAAGTGGAGATTTGGAGCGCTAAGAGGGTAATAGTGGAAAAAGGAATGTCTTCAAATATAAACTACACAGAATCATTCGGTGAAACTTCTTTCTGATCTGTGCATTCAGCTAACAGAGTTAAACCATACTTTTGATTGAGCAGATCTGAACACTCTTTCTGTAGAAAATGCAACTGGACATTTGGAGCGCTAAGAGCGTAGTAGTGGAAAAAGGAATATATTCAAATATAAACTACGCAGAAGCATTCTGTGAAACTTCTTTCTGATCTGAGCATTCAGCTAACAGAGTTAAACCATACTTTTGATTGAGCAGTTTTGAAACATTCTGTCTGTAGAAAATGCAACTGGACATTCGTAGCGCTAAGTGGGTAATAGTGGAAAAAAGAATATGTTCAAATATAAACTACACAGAAGCATTGTATGAAACTTCTTTCTGTTCTGTGCATTCAACTAACAGAGTTGAACCTTACTTTTGATTGAGCCGTTCTGAAACACTCTTTCTGTAGAAACTGCAATTGGACATTCTGAGCGCTAAGAGGCCTATATTGGGAAAAAGAATGTCTACAAATAAAAACTACACGGAAGAATTGTGTGAAACTTCTTTCTGTTCTGTTTGTTCAACTAAATGAGTTGAACCTTAATTTTGATTGAGCCGTTCTGAAACACTCTTTCTGTAGAAAATGCAAGTGGAGATTCGGAGCGCTAAGAGGGTAATAGTGGAAAAAGGAATGTCTCCAAATATAAACTACACAGAATCATTCGGTGAAACTTCTTTCTGATCTGTGCATTCAGCTAACAGAGTTAAACCATACTTTTGATTGAGCAGTTTTGAAACACTCTGTCTGTAGAAAATGCAACTGGACATTCGTAGCGCTAAGTGGGTAATAGTGGAAAAAAGAATATGTTCAAATATAAACTACACAGAAGCATTGTATGAAACTTCTTTCTGTTCTGTGCATTCAACTAACAGAGTTGAACCTTACTTTTGATTGAGCCTTTCTGAAACACTCTTTCTGTAGAAACTGCAATTGGACATTCTGAGCGCTAAGGGGCCTCTATTGGGAAAAATAATATCTTCAAATAAAAGCTATACAGAAGCATTTTGTGAAACTTATTTCTGATATGTTCATTAAGCTAACAGAGTTAAACCATACTTTTGATTGCGCAGTTCTGAACACTCTTTCTGTAGAAAATGCAAGTGGACATTCGGAGCGCTAAGAGGGTAATAGTGGAAAAAGGAATATATCCAAATATAAACTACACAGTAGCATTCTGTGAAAATTCTTTCTGTTCTGTGCATTCAACTAACAGAGTTGAACCTTACTTTTGATTGAGCCGTTCTGAAACACTCTTTCTGTAGAAACTGCAATTGGACATGCTAAGCGCTAAGAGGCCTACATTGGGAAAAAGAATATCTTCAAATAAAAACTACACAGATGCATTCTGTGAAACTTATTTCTGATCTGTAAATTCAGTTAACAGAGATAAAACATATTTTTGATTGAGCAGTTATGAAACCCTCTTTTTGTAGAAAATGCAAGTGGAGATTCGGAGCGCTAAGAGGGTAATAGTGGAAAAAGGAATGTCTTCAAATATAAACTACACAGAATCATTCGGTGAAACTTCTTTCTGATCTGTGCATTCAGCTAACAGAGTTAAACCATACTTTTGATTGAGCAGATCTGAACACTCTTTCTGTAGTAAATTCAAGTGGACATTTGGAGCGCTAAGAGCGTAGTAGTGGAAAAAGGAATATATTCAAATATAAACTACACAGAAGCATTCTGTGAAACTTCTTTCTGATCTGAGCATTCAGCTAACAGAGTTAAACCATACTTTTGATTGAGCAGTTTTGAAACACTCTGTCTGTAGAAAATGCAACTGGACATTCGTAGCGCTAAGTGGGTAATAGTGGAAAGAAGAATATGTTCAAATATGAACTACACCGAAGCATTGTATGAAACTTCTTTCTGTTCTGTGCAATCAACTAACAGAGTTGAACCTTACTTTTGATTGAGCCGTTCTGAGACACTCTTTCTGCAGAAACTGCAATTGGACATTCTGAGCACTAAGAGGCCTATATTGGGAAAAATAATGTCTACAAATAAAAACTACACGGAAGAATTGTGTGAAACTTCTTTCTGTTCTGTTTGTTCAACTAAAAGAGTTGAACCTTAGTTTTGATTGAGCCGTTCTGAAACACTCTTTCTGTAGAAAATGCAAGTGGAGATTCGGAGCGCTAAGAGGGTAATAGTGGAAAAAGGAATGACTCCAAATATAAACTACACAGAATCATTCTGTGAAACTTCTTTCTGATCTGTGCATTCAGCTAACAGAGTTAAACCATACATTTGATTGAGCAGTTTTGAAACATTCTGTCTGTAGAAAATGCAACTGGACATTCGTAGCGCTAAGTGGGTAATAGTGGAAAAAAGAATATGTTCAAATATAAACTACACAGAAGCATTGTATGAAACTTCTTTCTGTTCTGTGCATTCAACTAACAGATTTGAACCTTACTTTTGATTGAGCCGTTCTGAAACACTCTTTCTGTAGAAACTGCAATTGGACATTCTGAGCGCTAAGAGTCCTATATTGGGAAAAAGAATGTCTACAAATAAAAACTACACGGAAGAATTGTGTGAAACTTCTTTCTGTTCTGTTTGTTCAACTAAAAGAGTTGAACCTTAGTTTTGATTGAGCCGTTCTGAAACACTCTTTCTGTAGAAAATGCAAGTGGAGATTCGGAGCGCTAAGAGGGTAATAGTGGAAAAAGGAATGTCTCCAAATATAAACTACACAGAATCATTCTGTGAAACTTCTTTCTGATCTGTGCATTCAGCTAACAGAGTTAAACCATACTTTTGATTGAGCAGATCTGAACGCTCCTTCTGTAGAAAATGCAACTGGACATTTGGAGCGCTAAGAGAGTAGTAGTGGAAAAAGGAATATATTCAAATATAAATTACACAGAAGCATTCTGTGAAACTTCTTTCTGATCTGAGCATTCAGCTAACAGAGTTAAACCATACTTTTGATTGAGCAGTTTTGAAACACTCTGTCTGTAGAAAATGCAACTGGACATTCGTAGCGCTAAGTGGGTAATAGTGGAAAAGAGAATATGTTCAAATATAAACTACACAGAAGCATTGTATGAAACTTCTTTCTGTTCTGTGCATTCAACTAACAGAGTTGAACCTAACTTTTGATTGAGCCTTTCTGAAACACTCTTTCTGTAGAAACTGCAATTGGACATTCTGAGCGCTAAGAGGCCTCTATTGGGAAAAATAATATCTTCAAATAAAAACTACACAGAAGCATTGTGTGAAACTTATTTCTGATATGTTCATTAAGCTAACAGAGTTAAACCATACTTTTGATTGCGCAGTTCTGAACACTCTTTCTGTAGAAAATGCAAGTGGACATTCGGAGCGCTAAGAGGGTAATAGTGAAAAAAGGAATATATTCAAATATAAACTACACAGTAGCATTCTGTGAAAATTCTTTCTGTTCTGTGCATTCAACTAACAGAGTTGAACCTTACTTTTGATTGAGCCGTTCTGAAACTCTCTTTCTGTAGAAACTGCAATTGGACATGCTAAGCGCTAAGAGGCCTACATTGGGAAAAATAATATCTTCAAATAAAAACTACACAGATGCATTCTGTGAAACTTATTTCTGATCTGTAAATTCAGTTAACACAGATAAAACATATTTTTGATTGAGCAGTTTTGAAACATTCTTTTTGTAGAAAATGCAAGTGGAGATTCGGAGCGCTAAGTTGGTAATAGTGGAAAAAGGAATGTCTTCAAATATAAACTACACAGAATCATTCGGTGAAACTTCTTTCCGATCTGTGCATTCAGCTAACAGAGTTAAACCATACTTTTGATTGAGCATATCTGAACACTCTTTCTGTAGAAAATGCAACTGGACATTTGGAGCGCTAAGAGCGTAGTAGTGGAAAAAGGAATATATTCAAATATAAACTACACAGAAGCATTCTGTGAAACTTCTTTCTGATCTGAGCATTCAGCTAACAGAGTTAAACCATACTTTTGATTGAGCAGTTTTGAAACACTCTGTCTGTAGAAAATGCAACTGGACATTCGTAGCGCTAAGTGGGTAATAGTGGAAAGAAGAATAAGTTCAAATATGAACTACACCGAAGAATTGTATGAAACTTCTTTGTGTTCTGTGCATTCAACTAACAGAGTTGAACCTTACTTTTGATTGAGCCGTTCTGAGACACTCTTTCTGCAGAAACTGCAATTGGACATTCTGAGCGCTAAGAGGCCTATATTGGGAAAAAGAATGTCTACAAATAAAACTACACGGAAGAATTGTGTGAAACTTCTTTCTGTTCTGTTTGTTCAACTAAAAGAGTTGAACCTTAGTTTTGATTGAGCCGTTCTGAAACACTCTTTCTGTAGAAAATGCAAGTGGAGATTCGGAGCGCTAAGAGGGTAATAGTGGAAAAAGGAATGTCTCCAAATATAAACTACACAGAATCATTCTGTGAAACTTCTTTCTGATCTGTGCATTCAGCTAACAGAGTTAAACCATACTTTTGATTGAGCAGATCTGAACACTCTTTCTGTAGAAAATGCAACTGGACATTTGGAGCGCTAAGAGAGTAGTAGTGGAAAAAGGAATATATTCAAATATAAACTACACAGAAGCATTCTGTGAAACTTCTTTCTGATCTGAGCATTCAGCTAAAAGAGTTAAACCATACTTTTGATTGAGCAGTTTTGAAACACTCTGTCTGTAGAAAATGCAACTGGACATTCGTAGCGCTAAGTGGGTAATAGTGGAAAAAAGAATATGTTCAAATATAAACTACACAGAAGCATTGTATGAAACTTCTTTCTGTTCTGTGCATTCAACTAACAGAGTTGAACCTTACTTTTGATTGAGCCTTTCTGAAACACTCTTTCTGTAGAAACTGCAATTGGACATTCTGAGCGCTAAGAGGCATCTATTGGGAAAAATAATATCTTCAAATAAAAACTACACAGAAGCATTGTGTGAAACTTATTTCTGGTATGTTCATTAAGCTAACAGAGTTAAACCATACTTTTGATTGCGCAGTTCAGAACACTCTTTCTGTAGAAAATGCAAGTGGGCATTCGGAGTGCTAAGAGGGTAATAGTGGAGAATGGAATATATTCAAATATAAACTACACAGTAGCATTCTGTGAAAATTCTTTCTGTTCTGTGCATTCAACTAACAGAGTTGAACCTTACTTTTGATTGAGCCTTTCTGAAACATTCTTTCTGTAGAAACTGCAATTGGACATTCTGAGCGCTAAGAGGCCTCTATTGGGAAAAATAATATCTTCAAATAAAAACTACCCAGAAGCATTGTGTGAAACTTATTTCTGATATGTTCATTAAGCTAACAGAATTAAACCATACTTTTGATTGCGCAGTTCTGAACACTCTTTCTGTAGAAAATGCAAGTGGACATTCGGAGCGCTATGAGGGTAATAGTGGAAAAAGGAATATATTCAAATATAAACTACACAGTAGCATTCTGTGAAAACTCTTTCTGTTCTGTGCATTCAGCTAACAGAGTTAAACCTTACTTTTGATTGAGCCGTTCTGAAACACTCTTTCTGTAGAAACTGCAATTGGACATGCTAAGCGCTAAGAGGCCTACATTGGGAAAAAGAATATCTTCAAATAAAAACTACACAGATGCATTCTGTGAAACTTATTTCTGATCTGTAAATTCAGTTAACAGAGATAAAACATATTTTTGATTGAGCAGTTATGAAACACTCTTTTTGTAGAAAATGCAAGTGGAGATTCGGAGCGCTAAGTGGGTAATAGTGGAAAAAGGAATGTCTTCAAATATAAACTACACAGAGTCATTCGATGAAACTTCTTTCTGATCTGTGCATTCAGCTAACAGAGTTAAACCATACTTTGATTGAGCAGATCTGAACACTCTTTCTGTAGAAAATGCAACTGGACATTTGGAGCGCTAAGAGCGTAGTAGTGGAAAAAGGAATATATTCAAATATAAACTACACAGAAGCATTCTCTGAAACTTCTTTCTGATCTGAGCATTCAGCTAACAGAGTTAAACCATACTTTTGATTGAGCAGTTTTGAAACACTCTGTCTGTAGAAAATGCAACTGGACATTCGTAGCGCTAAGTGGGTAATAGTGGAAAAAAGAATATGTTCAAATATAAACTACACAGAAGCATTGTATGAAACTTCTTTCTGTTCTGTGCATTCAACTAACAGAGTTGAACCTTACTTTTGATTGAGCCGTTCTGAAACACTCTTTCTGTAGAAACTGCAATTGGACATTCTGAGCGCTAAGAGGCCTATATTGGGAAAAAGAATGTCTACAAATAAAAACTACACAGAAGAATTGTGTGAAACTTCTTTCTGTTCTGTTTGTTCAACTAAAAGAGTTGAACCTTAGTTTTGATTGAGCCGTTCTGAAACACTCTTTCTGTAGAAAATGCAAGTGGAGATTCGGAGCGGTAAGAGGTTAATAGTGGAATAAGGAATGTCTCCAAATATAAACTACACAGAATCATTGTGTGAAACTTCTTTCTGATCTGTGCATTCAGCTAACAGTGTTAAACCATACTTTTGATTGAGCAGATCTGAACACTCTTTCTGTAGAAAATGCAACTGGACATTTGGAGCGCTAAGAGAGTAGTAGTGGAAAAAGGAATATATTCAAATATAAACTACACAGAAGCATTCTGTGAAACTTCTTTCTGATCTGAGCATTCAGCTAAAAGAGTTAAACCATACTTTTGATTGAGCAGTTTTGAAACACTCTGTCTGTAGAAAATGCAACTGGACATTCGTAGCGCTAAGTGGGTAATAGTGGAAAAAAGAATATGTTCAAATATAAACTACACAGAAGCATTGTATGAAACTTCTTTCTGTTCTGTGCATTCAACTAACAGAGTTGAACCTTACTTTTGATTGAGCCTTTCTGAAACACTCTTTCTGTAGAAACTGCAATTGGACATTCTGAGCGCTAAGAGGCCTCTATTGGGAAAAATAATATCTTCAAATAAAAACTACACAGAAGCATTGTGTGAAACTTATTTCTGGTATGTTCATTAAGCTAACAGAGTTAAACCATACTTTTGATTGCGCAGTTCAGAACACTCTTTCTGTAGAAAATGCAAGTGGGCATTCGGAGTGCTAAGAGGGTAATAGTGGAGAATGGAATATATTCAAATATAAACTACACAGTAGCATTCTGTGAAAATTCTTTCTGTTCTGTGCATTCAACTAACAGAGTTGAACCTTACTTTTGATTGAGCCTTTCTGAAACATTCTTTCTGTAGAAACTGCAATTGGACATTCTGAGCGCTAAGAGGCCTCTATTGGGAAAAATAATATCTTCAAATAAAAACTACCCAGAAGCATTGTGTGAAACTTATTTCTGATATGTTCATTAAGCTAACAGAATTAAACCATACTTTTGATTGCGCAGTTCTGAACACTCTTTCTGTAGAAAATGCAAGTGGACATTCGGAGCGCTATGAGGGTAATAGTGGAAAAAGGAATATATTCAAATATAAACTACACAGTAGCATTCTGTGAAAACTCTTTCTGTTCTGTGCATTCAGCTAACAGAGTTGAACCTTACTTTTGATTGAGCCGTTCTGAAACACTCTTTCTGTAGAAACTGCAATTGGACATGCTAAGCGCTAAGAGGCCTACATTGGGAAAAAGAATATCTTCAAATAAAAACTACACAGATGCATTCTGTGAAACTTATTTCTGATCTGTAAATTCAGTTAACAGAGATAAAACATATTTTTGATTGAGCAGTTATGAAACACTCTTTTTGTAGAAAATGCAAGTGGAGATTCGGAGCGCTAAGTGGGTAATAGTGGAAAAAGGAATGTCTTCAAATATAAACTACACAGAGTCATTCGATGAAACTTCTTTCTGATCTGTGCATTCAGCTAACAGAGTTAAACCATACTTTGATTGAGCAGATCTGAACACTCTTTCTGTAGAAAATGCAACTGGACATTTGGAGCGCTAAGAGCGTAGTAGTGGAAAAAGGAATATATTCAAATATAAACTACACAGAAGCATTCTCTGAAACTTCTTTCTGATCTGAGCATTCAGCTAACAGAGTTAAACCATACTTTTGATTGAGCAGTTTTGAAACACTCTGTCTGTAGAAAATGCAACTGGACATTCGTAGCGCTAAGTGGGTAATAGTGGAAAAAAGAATATGTTCAAATATAAACTACACAGAAGCATTGTATGAAACTTCTTTCTGTTCTGTGCATTCAACTAACAGAGTTGAACCTTACTTTTGATTGAGCCGTTCTGAAACACTCTTTCTGTAGAAACTGCAATTGGACATTCTGAGCGCTAAGAGGCCTATATTGGGAAAAAGAATGTCTACAAATAAAAACTACACAGAAGAATTGTGTGAAACTTCTTTCTGTTCTGTTTGTTCAACTAAAAGAGTTGAACCTTAGTTTTGATTGAGCCGTTCTGAAACACTCTTTCTGTAGAAAATGCAAGTGGAGATTCGGAGCGGTAAGAGGTTAATAGTGGAATAAGGAATGTCTCCAAATATAAACTACACAGAATCATTGTGTGAAACTTCTTTCTGATCTGTGCATTCAGCTAACAGTGTTAAACCATACTTTTGATTGAGCAGATCTGAACACTCTTTCTGTAGAAAATGCAACTGGACATTTGGAGCGCTAAGAGAGTAGTAGTGGAAAAAGGAATATATTCAAATATAAACTACACAGAAGCATTCTGTGAAACTTCTTTCTGATCTGAGCATTCAGCTAACAGAGTTAAACCATACTTTTGATTGAGCAGTTTTGAAACACTCTGTCTGTAGAAAATGCAACTGGACATTCGTAGCGCTAAGTGGGTAATAGTGGAAAAAAGAATATGTTCAAATATAAACTACACAGAAGCATTGTATGAAACTTCTTTCTGTTCTGTGCATTCAACTAACAGAGTTGAACCTTACTTTTGATTGAGCCTTTCTGAAACACTCTTTCTGTAGAAACTGCAATTGGACATTCTGAGCGCTAAGAGGCCTCTATTGGGAAAAATAATATCTTCAAATAAAAACTACACAGAAGCATTGTGTGAAACTTATTTCTGCTATGTTCATTAAGCTAACAGAGTTAAACCATACTTTTGATTGCGCAGTTCTGAACACTCTTTCTGTAGAAAATGCAAGTGGACATTCGGAGCGCTAAGAGGGTAATAGTGGAAAAAGGAATATATTCAAATATAAACTACACAGTAGCATTCTGTGAAAACTCTTTCTGTTCTGTGCATTCAGCTAACAGAGTTGAACCTTACTTTTGATTGAGCCGTTCTGAAACACTCTTTCTGTAGAAACTGCAATTGGACATGCTAAGCGCTAAGAGGCCTACATTGGGAAAAAGAATATCTTCAAATAAAAACTACACAGATGCATTCTGTGAAACTTATTTCTGATCTGTAAATTCAGTTAACAGAGATAAAACATATTTTTGATTGAGCAGTTATGAAACACTCTTTTTGTAGAAAATGCAAGTGGAGATTCGGAGCGCTAAGAGGGTAATAGTGGAAAAAGGAATGTCTTCAAATATAAACTACACAGAGTCATTCGATGAAACTTCTTTCTGATCTGTGCATTCAGCTAACAGAGTTAAACCATACTTTGATTGAGCAGATCTGAACACTCTTTCTGTAGAAAATGCAACTGGACATTTGGAGCGCTAAGAGCGTAGTAGTGGAAAAAGGAATATATTCAAATATAAACTACACAGAAGCATTCTGTGAAACTTCTTTCTGATCTGAGCATTCAGCTAACAGAGTTAAACCATACTTTTGATTGAGCAGTTTTGAAACACTCTGTCTGTAGAAAATGCAACTGGACATTCGTAGCGCTAAGTGGGTAATAGTGGAAAAAAGAATATGTTCAAATATAAACTACACAGAAGCATTGTATGAAACTTCTTTCTGTTCTGTGCATTCAACTAACAGAGTTGAACCTTACTTTTGATTGAGCCGTTCTGAAACACTCTTTCTGTAGAAACTGCAATTGGACATTCTGAGCGCTAAGAGGCCTATATTGGGAAAAAGAATGTCTACAAATAAACCTACACAGAAGAATTGTGGGAAACTTCTTTCTGTTCTGTTTGTTCAACTAAAAGAGTTGAACCTTAGTTTTGATTGAGCCGTTCTGAAACACTCTTTCTGTAGAAAATGCAAGTGGAGATTCGGAGCGGTAAGAGGTTAATAGTGGAATAAGGAATGTCTCCAAATATAAACTACACAGAATCATTCTGTGAAACTTCTTTCTGATCTGTGCATTCAGCTAACAGTGTTAAACCATACTTTTGATTGAGCAGATCTGAACACTCTTTCTGTAGAAAATGCAACTGGACATTTGGAGCGATAAGAGAGTAGTAGTGGAAAAAGGAATATATTCAAATATAAACTACACAGAAGCATTCTGTGAAACTTCTTTCTGATCTGAGCATTCAGCTAACAGAGTTAAACCATACGTTTGATTGAGCAGTTTGGAAACACTCTGTCTGTAGAAAATGCAACTGGACATTCGTAGCGCTAAGTGGGTAATAGTGGAAATAAGAATATGTTCAAATATAAACTACGCAGAAGCATTGTATGAAACTTCTTTCTGTTCTGTGCATTCAACTAACAGAGTTGAACCTTACTTTTGATTGAGCCTTTCTGAAACACTCTTTCTGTAGAAACTGCAATTGGACATTCTGAGCGCTAAGGGGGCTATATTGGGAAAAAAAATATCTTCAAATAAAAACTACACAGAAGCATTGTGTGAAACTTATTTCTGATATGTTCATTAAGCTAACAGAGTTAAACCATACTTTTGATTGCGCAGTTCTGAACACTCTTTCTGTAGAAAATGCAAGTGGACATTCGGAGCGCTAAGAGGGTAATAGTGGAAAAAGGAATATATTCAAATATAAACTACACAGTAGCATTCTGTGAAAATTCTTTCTGTTCTGTGCATTCAACTAACAGTGTTGAACCTTACTTTTGATTGAGCCGTTCTGAAACACTCTTTCTGTAGAAACTGCAATTGGACATGCTAAGCGCTAAGAGGCCTACATTGGGAAAAAGAATATATTCAAATAAAAACTACACAGATGCATTCTGTGAAACTTATTTCTCATCTGTAAATTCAGTTAACAGAGATAAAACATATTTTTGATTGAGCAGTTATGAAACACTGTTTTTGTAGAAAATGCAAGTGGAGATTCGGAGCGCTAAGAGGGTAATAGTGGAAAAAGGAATGTCTTCAAATATAAACTACACAGAATCATTCGGTGAAACTTCTTTCTGATCTGTGCATTCAGCTAACAGAGATAAACCATACTTTTGATTGAGCAGATCTGAACACCCTTTCTGTAGAAAATGCAACTGGACATTTGGAGCGCTAAGAGCGTAGTAGTGGAAAAAGGAATATATTCAAATATAAACTACACAGAAGCATTCTGTGAAACTTCTTTCTGATCTGAGCATTCAGCTAACAGAGTTAAACCATACTTTTGATTGAGCAGTTTTGATACACTCTGTCTGTAGAAAATGCAACTGGACATTCGTAGCGCTAAGTGGGTAATAGTGGAAAAAAGAATATGTTCAAATATAAACTACACAGAAGCATTGTATGAAACTTCTTTCTGTTCTGTGCATTCAACTAACAGAGTTGAACCTTACTTTTGATTGAGCCGTTCTGAAACACTCTTTCTGTTGAAACTGCAATTGGACATTCTGAGCGCTAAGAGGCCTATATTGGGAAAAAGAATGTCTACAAATAAAAACTACACAGAAGAATTGTGTGAAACTTCTTTCTGTTCTGTTTGTTCAACTAAAAGAGTTGAACCTTAGTTTTGATTGAGCCGTTCTGAAACACTCTTTCTGTAGAAAATGCAAGTGGACATTCGGAGCGCTAAGAGGGTAATAGTGGAAAAAGGAATATATTCAAATATAAACTACACAGTATCATTCTGTGAAAACTCTTTCTGTTCTGTGCATTCAGCTAACAGAGTTGAACCTTACTTTTGATTGAGCCGTTCTGAAACACTCTTTCTGTAGAAACTGCAATTGGACATGCTAAGCGCTAAGAGGCCTACATTGGGAAAAAGAATATCTTCAAATAAAAACTACACAGATGCATTCTGTGAAACTTATTTCTGATCTGTAAATTCAGTTAACAGAGATAAAACATATTTTTGATTGAGCAGTTATGAAACACTCTTTTTGTAGAAAATGCAAGTGGAGATTCGGAGCGCTAAGAGGGTATTAGTGGAAAAAGGAATGTCTTCAAATATAAACTACACAGAGTCATTCGATGAAACTTCTTTCTGATCTGTGCATTCAGCTAACAGAGTTAAACCATACTTTGATTGAGCAGATCTGAACACTCTTTCTGTAGAAAATGCAACTGGACATTTGGAGCGCTAAGAGCGTAGTAGTGGAAAAAGTAATATATTCAAATATAAACTACACAGAAGCATTCTGTGAAACTTCTTTCTGATCTGAGCATTCAGCTAACAGAGTTAAACCATACTTTTGATTGAGCAGTTTTGAAACACTCTGTCTGTAGAAAATGCAACTGGACATTCGTAGCGCTAAGTGGGTAATAGTGGAAAAAAGAATATGTTCAAATATAAACTACACAGAAGCATTGTATGAAACTTCTTTCTGTTTTGTGCATTCAACTAACAGAGTTGAACCTTACTTTTGATTGAGCCGTTCTGAAACACTCTTTCTGTAGAAACTGCAATTGGACATTCTGAGCGCTAAGAGGCCTATATTGGGAAAAAGAATGTCTACAAATAAACCTACACAGAAGAATTGTGGGAAACTTCTTTCTGTTCTGTTTGTTCAACTAAAAGAGTTGAACCTTAGTTTTGATTGAGCCGTTCTGAAACACTCTTTCTGTAGAAAATGCAAGTGGAGATTCGGAGCGGTAAGAGGTTAATAGTGGAATAAGGAATATCTCCAAATATAAACTACACAGAATCATTCTGTGAAACTTCTTTCTGATCTGTGCATTCAGCTAACAGTGTTAAACCATACTTTTGTTTGAGCAGATCTGAACACTCTTTCTGTAGAAAATGCAACTGGACATTTGGAGCGATAAGAGAGTAGTAGTGGAAAAAGGAATATATTCAAATATAAACTACACAGAAGCATTCTGTGAAACTTCTTTCTGATCTGAGCATTCAGCTAACAGAGTTAAACCATACGTTTGATTGAGCAGTTTGGAAACACTCTGTCTGTAGAAAATGCAACTGGACATTCGTAGCGCTAAGTGGGTAATAGTGGAAATAAGAATATGTTCAAATATAAACTACGCAGAAGCATTGTATGAAACTTCTTTCTGTTCTGTGCATTCAACTAACAGAGTTGAACCTTACTTTTGATTGAGCCTTTCTGAAACACTCTTTCTGTAGAAACTGCAATTGGACATTCTGAGCGCTAAGGGGGCTATATTGGGAAAAAAAATATCTTCAAATAAAAACTACACAGAAGCATTGTGTGAAACTTATTTCTGATATGTTCATTAAGCTAACAGAGTTAAACCATACTTTTGATTGCGCAGTTCTGAACACTCTTTCTGTAGAAAATGCAAGTGGACATTCGGAGCGCTAAGAGGGTAATAGTGGAAAAAGGAATATATTCAAATATAAACTACACAGTAGCATTCTGTGAAAATTCTTTCTGTTCTGTGCATTCAACTAACAGTGTTGAACCTTACTTTTGATTGAGCCGTTCTGAAACACTCTTTCTGTAGAAACTGCAATTGGACATGCTAAGCGCTAAGAGGCCTACATTGGGAAAAAGAATATATTCAAATAAAAACTACACAGATGCATTCTGTGAAACTTATTTCTCATCTGTAAATTCAGTTAACAGAGATAAAACATATTTTTGATTGAGCAGTTATGAAACACTGTTTTTGTAGAAAATGCAAGTGGAGATTCGGAGCGCTAAGAGGGTAATAGTGGAAAAAGGAATGTCTTCAAATATAAACTACACAGAATCATTCGGTGAAACTTCTTTCTGATCTGTGCATTCAGCTAACAGAGATAAACCATACTTTTGATTGAGCAGATCTGAACACTCTTTCTGTAGAAAATGCAACTGGACATTTGGAGCGCTAAGAGCGTAGTAGTGGAAAAAGGAATATATTCAAATATAAACTACACAGAAGCATTCTGTGAAACTTCTTTCTGATCTGAGCATTCAGCTAACAGAGTTAAACCATACTTTTGATTGAGCAGTTTTGATACACTCTGTCTGTAGAAAATGCAACTGGACATTCGTAGCGCTAAGTGGGTAATAGTGGAAAAAAGAATATGTTCAAATATAAACTACACAGAAGCATTGTATGAAACTTCTTTCTGTTCTGTGCATTCAACTAACAGAGTTGAACCTTACTTTTGATTGAGCCGTTCTGAAACACTCTTTCTGTTGAAACTGCAATTGGACATTCTGAGCGCTAAGAGGCCTATATTGGGAAAAAGAATGTCTACAAATAAAAACTACACAGAAGAATTGTGTGAAACTTCTTTCTGTTCTGTTTGTTCAACTAAAAGAGTTGAACCTTAGTTTTGATTGAGCCGTTCTGAAACACTCTTTCTGTAGAAAATGCAAGTGGAGATTCGGAGCGCTAAGAGGGTAATAGTGGAAAAAGGAATGTCTCCAAATATAAACTACACAGAATCATTCGGTGAAACTTCTTTCTGATCTGTGCATTCAGCTAACAGAGGTAAACCATACTTTTGATTGAGCAGATCTGAACACTCTTTCTGTAGAAAATGCAACTGGACATTTGGAGCGCTAAGAGAGTAGTAGTGGAAAAAGGAATATATTCAAATATAAACTACACAGAAGCATTCTGTGAAACTTCTTTCTGATCTGAGCATTCAGCTAACAGAGTTAAACCATACTTTTGATTGAGCAGTTTTGAAACACTCTGTCTGTAGAAAATGCAACTGGACATTCGTAGCGCTAAGTGGGTAATAGTGGAAAAAAGAATATGTTCAAATATAAACTACACAGAAGCATTGTATGAAACTCCTTTCTGTTCTGTGCATTCAACTAACAGAGTTGAACCTTTCTTTTGATTGAGCCTTTCTGAAACACTCTTTCTGTAGAAACTGCAATTGGACATTCTGAGCGCTAAGAGGCCTCTATTGGGAAAAATAATATCTTCAAATAAAAACTACACAGAAGCATTGTGTGAAACTTATTTCTGATATGTTCATTAAGCTAACAGAGTTAAACCATACTTTTGATTGCGCAGTTCTGAACACTCTTTCTGTAGAAAATGCAAGTGGACATTCGGAGCGCTAAGAGGGTAATAGTGGAAAAAGGAATATATTCAAATATAAACTACACAGTAGCATTCTGTGAAAATTCTTTCTGTTCTGTGCATTCAACTAACAGAGTTGAACCTTACTTTTGATTGAGCCGTTCTGAAACACTCTTTCTGTAGAATCTGCAATTGGACATGCTAAGCGCTAAGAGGCCTACATTGGGAAAAAGAATATCTTCAAATAAAAACTACACAGATGCATTCTGTGAAACTTATTTCTGATCTGTAAATTCAGTTAACAGAGATAAAACACATTTTTGATTGAGCAGTTATGAAACACTGTTTTTGTAGAAAATGCAAGTGGAGATACGGAGCGCTAATATGGTAATAGTGGAAAAAGGAATATATTTAAATATGAACTACACAGTAGCATTCTGTGAAAATTCTTTCTGTTCTGTGCATTCAACTAACAGATTTGAACCTTACTTCGATTGAGCCTTTCTGAAACACTCTTTCTGTAGAAACTGCAATTGGACATGCTAAGCGCTACGAGGCCTACATTGGGAAAAAGAATATCTTCAAATAAAAACTACACAGATGCATTCTGTGAAACTTATTTCTGATCTGTAAATTCAGTTAACAGAGATAAAACATATTTTTGATTGAGCAGTTATGAAACACTCTTTTTGAAGAAAATTCAAGTGGAGATTCAGAGCGCTAAGAGGGTAATATTGGAAAAAGGAATGTCTTCAAATATAAACTACACAGAATCATTCGGTGAAACTTCCTTCTGATCTGTGCATTCACCTAACAGATTTAAACCATACTTTTGATTGAGCAGATCTGAACACTCTTTCTGTAGAAAATGCAACTGGACATTTGGAGCGCTAAGAGCGTAGTAGTGGAAAAAGGAATATATTCAAATATAAACTACACAGAAGCATTCTGTGAAACTTCTTTCTGATCTGAGCATTCAGCTAACAGAGTTAAACCATACTTTTGATTGACCAGTTTTGAAACACTCTGTCTGTAGAAAATGCAACTGGACATTCGTAGCGCTAAGTGGGTAAGAGTGGAAAAAAGAATATGTTCAAATATAAACTACACAGAAGCATTGTATGAAACTTCTTTCTGTTCTGTGCATTCAACTAACAGAGTTGAACCTTACCTTTGATTGAGCCGTTCTGAAACACTCTTTCTGTAGAAACTGCAATTGGACATTCTGAGCGCTAAGAGGCCTATATTGGGAAAAAGAATGTCTACAAATAAAAACTACACAGAAGAATTGTGTGAAACTTCTTTCTGTTCTGTTTGTTCAACTAAAAGAGTTGAACCTTAGTTTTGATTGAGCCGTTCTGAAACACTCTTTCTGTAGAATATGCAAGTGGAGATTCGGAGCGCTAAGAGGGTAATAGTGGAAAAAGGAATGTCTCCAAATATAAACTACACAGAATCATTCTGTGAAACTTCTTTCTGATCTGTGCATTCAGCTAACAGAGTTAAACCACACATTTGATTGAGCAGATCTGAACACTCTTTCTGTAGAAAATGCAACTGAACATTTGGAGCGCTAAGAGATTAGTAGTGGAAAAAGGAATATATTCAAATATAAACTACACAGAAGCATTCTGTGAAACTTCTTTCTGATCTGAGCTTTCAGCTAACAGAGTTAAACCATACTTTTGATTGAGCAGTTTTGAAACACTCTGTAGAAAATGCAACTGGACATTCGTAGCGCTAAGTGGGTAATAGTGGAAAAAAGAATATATTCAAATATAAACTACACAGAAGCATTGTATGAAACTTCTTTCTGTTCTGTGCATTCAACTAACAGAGTTGAACCTTACTTTTGATTGAGCCGTTCTGAAACACTCTTTCTGTAGAAACTGCAATTGGACATTCTGAGCGCTAGGAGGCCTATATTGGGAAAAAGAATGTCTACAAATAAAAACTACACAGAAGAATTTTGTGAAACTTCTTTCTGTTCTGTTTGTTCAACTAAAAGAGTTGAACCTTAGTTTTGATTGAGCCGTTCTGAAACACTCTTTCTGTAGAAAATGCAAGTGGAGATTCGGAGCGCTAGGAGGGTAATAGTGGAAAAAGGAATGTCTCCAAATATAAAGTACACAGAATCATTCTGTGAAACTTCTTTCTGATCTGTGCATTCAGCTAACAGAGTTAAACCATACTTTTGATTGAGCAGATCTGAACACTCTTTCTGTAGAAAATGCAACTGAGCATTTGGAGCGCTAAGAGAGTAGTAGTGGAAAAAGGAATATATTCAAATATAAACTACACAGAAGCATTCTGTGAAACTTCTTTCTGATCTGAGCATTCAGCTAACAGAGTTAAACCATACTTTTGATTGAGCAGTTTTGAAACACTCTGTAGAAAATGCAACTGGACATTCGTAGCGCTAAGTGGGTAATAGTGGAAAAAAGAATATATTCAAATATAAACTACACAGAAGCATTGTATGAAACTCCTTTCTGTTCTGTGCATTCAACTAACAGAGTTGAACCTTACTTTTGATTGAGCCGTTCTGAAACACTCTTTCTGTAGAAACTGCAATTGGACATTCTGAGCGCTAGGAAGCCTATATTGGGAAAAAGAATGTCTACAAATAAAAACTACACAGAAGAATTTTGTGAAACTTCTTTCTGTTCTGTTTGTTCAACTAAAAGAGTTGAACCTTAGTTTTGATTGAGCCGTTCTGAAACACTCTTTCTGAAGAAAATGCAAGTGGAGATTCGGAGCGCTAAGAGGGTAATAGTGGAAAAAGGAATGTCTCCAAATATAAACTACACAGAATCATTCTGTGAAACTTCTTTCTGATCTGTGCATTCAGCTAACAGAGTTAAACCATACTTTTGATTGAGCAGATCTGAACACTCTTTCTGTAGAAAATGCAACTGGACATTTGGAGCGCTAAAGAGTAGTAGTGGAAAAAGGAATATATTCAAATATAAACTACACAGAAGCATTCTGTGAAACTTCTTTCTGATCTGAGCATTCAGCTAACAGAGTTAAACCATACTTTTGATTGAGCAGTTTTGAAACACTCTGTCTGTAGAAAATGCAACTGGACATTCGTAGCGCTAAGTGGCTAATAGTGGAAAAAAGAATATGTTCAAATATAAACTACACAGAAGCATTGTATGAAACTACTTTCTGTTCTGTGATTCAACTAACAGAGTTGAACCTTACTTTTGATTGAGCCGTTCTGAAACACTCTTTCTGTAGAAACTGCAATTGGACATTCTGAGCGCTAAGAGGCTTCTATTGGGAAAAATAATATCTTCAAATAAAAACTACACAGAAGCATTGTGTGAAACTAATTTCTGATATGTTCATTAAGCTAACA
Organism: Symphalangus syndactylus; assembly: GCF_028878055.3. NCBI lineage: Eukaryota > Metazoa > Chordata > Mammalia > Primates > Hylobatidae > Symphalangus > Symphalangus syndactylus. The sequence goes on from NC_072426.2 coordinate 165,394,656, forward strand.
GAGTTAAACCATACTTTTGATTGCGCAGTTCTGAACACTCTTTCTGTAGAAAATGCAAGTGGACATTCGGAGCGCTAAGAGGGTAATAGTGGAAAAAGGAATATATTTAAATATAAACTACACAGTAGCATTCTGTGAAAATTCTTTCTGTTCTGTGCATTCAACTAACAGAGTTGAACCTTACTTTTGATTGAGCCGTTCTGAAACACTCTTTCTGTAGAAACTGCAATTGGACATTCTGAGCGCTAGGAGGCCTATATTGGGAAAAAGAATGTCTACAAATAAAAACTACACAGAAGAATTGTGTGAAACTTCTTTCTGTTCTGTGTGTTCAACTAAAAGAGTTGAACTTTAGTTTTGATTGAGCCGTTCTGAAACACTCTTTCTGTAGAAAATGCAAGTGGAGATTCGGAGCGCTAAGAGGGTAATAGTGGAAAAAGGAATGTCTCCAAATATAAACTACACAGAATCATTCGGTGAAACTTCTTTCTGATCTGTGCATTCAGCTAACAGAGGTAAACCATACTTTTGATTGAGCAGATCTGAACACTCTTTCTGTAGAAAATGCAACTGGACATTTGGAGCGCTAAGAGAGTAGTAGTGGAAAAAGGAATATATTCAAATATAAACTACACAGAAGCATTCTGTGAAACTTCTTTCTGATCTGAGCATTCAGCTAACAGAGTTAAACCATACTTTTGATTGAGCAGTTTTGAAACACTCTGTCTGTAGAAAATGCAACTGGACATTCGTAGCGCTAAGTGGGTAATAGTGGAAAAAAGAATATGTTCAAATATAAACTACACAGAAGCATTGTATGAAACTCCTTTCTGTTCTGTGCATTCAACTAACAGAGTTGAACCTTTCTTTTGATTGAGCCTTTCTGAAACACTCTTTCTGTAGAAACTGCAATTGGACATTCTGAGCGCTAAGAGGCCTCTATTGGGAAAAATAATATCTTCAAATAAAAACTACACAGAAGCATTGTGTGAAACTTATTTCTGATATGTTCATTAAGCTAACAGAGTTAAACCATACTTTTGATTGCGCAGTTCTGAACACTCTTTCTGTAGAAAATGCAAGTGGACATTCGGAGCGCTAAGAGGGTAATAGTGGAAAAAGGAATATATTCAAATATAAACTACACAGTAGCATTCTGTGAAAATTCTTTCTGTTCTGTGCATTCAACTAACAGAGTTGAACCTTACTTTTGATTGAGCCGTTCTGAAACACTCTTTCTGTAGAATCTGCAATTGGACATGCTAAGCGCTAAGAGGCCTACATTGGGAAAAAGAATATCTTCAAATAAAAACTACACAGATGCATTCTGTGAAACTTATTTCTGATCTGTAAATTCAGTTAACAGAGATAAAACACATTTTTGATTGAGCAGTTATGAAACACTGTTTTTGTAGAAAATGCAAGTGGAGATACGGAGCGCTAATATGGTAATAGTGGAAAAAGGAATATATTTAAATATGAACTACACAGTAGCATTCTGTGAAAATTCTTTCTGTTCTGTGCATTCAACTAACAGATTTGAACCTTACTTCGATTGAGCCTTTCTGAAACACTCTTTCTGTAGAAACTGCAATTGGACATGCTAAGCGCTACGAGGCCTACATTGGGAAAAAGAATATCTTCAAATAAAAACTACACAGATGCATTCTGTGAAACTTATTTCTGATCTGTAAATTCAGTTAACAGAGATAAAACATATTTTTGATTGAGCAGTTATGAAACACTCTTTTTGAAGAAAATTCAAGTGGAGATTCAGAGCGCTAAGAGGGTAATATTGGAAAAAGGAATGTCTTCAAATATAAACTACACAGAATCATTCGGTGAAACTTCCTTCTGATCTGTGCATTCACCTAACAGATTTAAACCATACTTTTGATTGAGCAGATCTGAACACTCTTTCTGTAGAAAATGCAACTGGACATTTGGAGCGCTAAGAGCGTAGTAGTGGAAAAAGGAATATATTCAAATATAAACTACACAGAAGCATTCTGTGAAACTTCTTTCTGATCTGAGCATTCAGCTAACAGAGTTAAACCATACTTTTGATTGACCAGTTTTGAAACACTCTGTCTGTAGAAAATGCAACTGGACATTCGTAGCGCTAAGTGGGTAAGAGTGGAAAAAAGAATATGTTCAAATATAAACTACACAGAAGCATTGTATGAAACTTCTTTCTGTTCTGTGCATTCAACTAACAGAGTTGAACCTTACCTTTGATTGAGCCGTTCTGAAACACTCTTTCTGTAGAAACTGCAATTGGACATTCTGAGCGCTAAGAGGCCTATATTGGGAAAAAGAATGTCTACAAATAAAAACTACACAGAAGAATTGTGTGAAACTTCTTTCTGTTCTGTTTGTTCAACTAAAAGAGTTGAACCTTAGTTTTGATTGAGCCGTTCTGAAACACTCTTTCTGTAGAATATGCAAGTGGAGATTCGGAGCGCTAAGAGGGTAATAGTGGAAAAAGGAATGTCTCCAAATATAAACTACACAGAATCATTCTGTGAAACTTCTTTCTGATCTGTGCATTCAGCTAACAGAGTTAAACCACACATTTGATTGAGCAGATCTGAACACTCTTTCTGTAGAAAATGCAACTGAACATTTGGAGCGCTAAGAGATTAGTAGTGGAAAAAGGAATATATTCAAATATAAACTACACAGAAGCATTCTGTGAAACTTCTTTCTGATCTGAGCTTTCAGCTAACAGAGTTAAACCATACTTTTGATTGAGCAGTTTTGAAACACTCTGTAGAAAATGCAACTGGACATTCGTAGCGCTAAGTGGGTAATAGTGGAAAAAAGAATATATTCAAATATAAACTACACAGAAGCATTGTATGAAACTTCTTTCTGTTCTGTGCATTCAACTAACAGAGTTGAACCTTACTTTTGATTGAGCCGTTCTGAAACACTCTTTCTGTAGAAACTGCAATTGGACATTCTGAGCGCTAGGAGGCCTATATTGGGAAAAAGAATGTCTACAAATAAAAACTACACAGAAGAATTTTGTGAAACTTCTTTCTGTTCTGTTTGTTCAACTAAAAGAGTTGAACCTTAGTTTTGATTGAGCCGTTCTGAAACACTCTTTCTGTAGAAAATGCAAGTGGAGATTCGGAGCGCTAGGAGGGTAATAGTGGAAAAAGGAATGTCTCCAAATATAAAGTACACAGAATCATTCTGTGAAACTTCTTTCTGATCTGTGCATTCAGCTAACAGAGTTAAACCATACTTTTGATTGAGCAGATCTGAACACTCTTTCTGTAGAAAATGCAACTGAGCATTTGGAGCGCTAAGAGAGTAGTAGTGGAAAAAGGAATATATTCAAATATAAACTACACAGAAGCATTCTGTGAAACTTCTTTCTGATCTGAGCATTCAGCTAACAGAGTTAAACCATACTTTTGATTGAGCAGTTTTGAAACACTCTGTAGAAAATGCAACTGGACATTCGTAGCGCTAAGTGGGTAATAGTGGAAAAAAGAATATATTCAAATATAAACTACACAGAAGCATTGTATGAAACTCCTTTCTGTTCTGTGCATTCAACTAACAGAGTTGAACCTTACTTTTGATTGAGCCGTTCTGAAACACTCTTTCTGTAGAAACTGCAATTGGACATTCTGAGCGCTAGGAAGCCTATATTGGGAAAAAGAATGTCTACAAATAAAAACTACACAGAAGAATTTTGTGAAACTTCTTTCTGTTCTGTTTGTTCAACTAAAAGAGTTGAACCTTAGTTTTGATTGAGCCGTTCTGAAACACTCTTTCTGAAGAAAATGCAAGTGGAGATTCGGAGCGCTAAGAGGGTAATAGTGGAAAAAGGAATGTCTCCAAATATAAACTACACAGAATCATTCTGTGAAACTTCTTTCTGATCTGTGCATTCAGCTAACAGAGTTAAACCATACTTTTGATTGAGCAGATCTGAACACTCTTTCTGTAGAAAATGCAACTGGACATTTGGAGCGCTAAAGAGTAGTAGTGGAAAAAGGAATATATTCAAATATAAACTACACAGAAGCATTCTGTGAAACTTCTTTCTGATCTGAGCATTCAGCTAACAGAGTTAAACCATACTTTTGATTGAGCAGTTTTGAAACACTCTGTCTGTAGAAAATGCAACTGGACATTCGTAGCGCTAAGTGGCTAATAGTGGAAAAAAGAATATGTTCAAATATAAACTACACAGAAGCATTGTATGAAACTACTTTCTGTTCTGTGATTCAACTAACAGAGTTGAACCTTACTTTTGATTGAGCCGTTCTGAAACACTCTTTCTGTAGAAACTGCAATTGGACATTCTGAGCGCTAAGAGGCTTCTATTGGGAAAAATAATATCTTCAAATAAAAACTACACAGAAGCATTGTGTGAAACTAATTTCTGATATGTTCATTAAGCTAACAGAGTTAAACCATACTTTTGATTGCGCAGTTCTGAACACTCTTTCTGTAGAAAATGCAAGTGGACATTCGGAGCGCTAAGAGGGTAATAGTGGAAAAAGGAATATATTTAAATATAAACTACACAGTAGCATTCTGTGAAAATTCTTTCTGTTCTGTGCATTCAACTAACAGAGTTGAACCTTACTTTTGATTGAGCCGTTCTGAAACACTCTTTCTGTAGAAACTGCAATTGGACATTCTGAGCGCTAGGAGGCCTATATTGGGAAAAAGAATGTCTACAAATAAAAACTACACAGAAGAATTGTGTGAAACTTCTTTCTGTTCTGTGTGTTCAACTAAAAGAGTTGAACTTTAGTTTTGATTGAGCCGTTCTGAAACACTCTTTCTGTAGAAAATGCAAGTGGAGATTCGGAGCGCTAAGAGGGTAATAGTGGAAAAAGGAATGTCTCCAAATATAAACTACACAGAATCATTCTGTGAAACTTCTTTCTGATCTGTGCATTCAGCTAACAGAGTTAAACCATACTTTTGATTGAGCAGATCTGAACACTCTTTCTGTAGAAAATGCAACTGGACATTTGGAGCGCTAAGAGAGTAGTAGTGGAAAAAGGAATGTATTCAAATATAAACTACACAGAAGCATTCTGTGAAACTTCTTTCTGATCTGAGCATTCAGCTAACAGAGTTAAACCATACTTTTGATTGAGCAGTTTTGAAACACTCTGTCTGTAGAAAATGCAACTGGACATTCGTAGCGCTAAGTGGGTAATAGTGGAAAAAAGAATATGTTCAAATATAAACTACACAGAAGCATTGTATGAAACTTCTTTCTGTTCTGTGCATTCAACTAACAGAGTTGAACCTTACTTTTGATTGAGCCGTTCTGAAACACTCTTTCTGTAGAAACTGCAATTGGACATTCTGAGCGCTAGGAGGCCTATATTGGGAAAAAGAATGTCTACAAATAAAAACTACACAGAAGAATTGTGTGAAACTTCTTTCTGTTCTGTTTGTTCAACTAAAAGAGTTGAACCTTAGTTTTGATTGAGCCGTTCTGAAACACTCTTTCTGTAGAAAATGCAAGTGGAGATTCGGAGCGCTAAGAGGGTAATAGTGGAAAAAGGAATGTCTCCAAATATAAACTACACAGAATCATTCGGTGAAACTTCTTTCTGATCTGTGCATTCAGCTAACAGAGTTAAACCATACTTTTGATTGAGCAGATCTGAACACTCTTTCTGTAGAAAATGCAACTGGACATTTGGAGCGCTAAGAGAGTAGTAGTGGAAAAAGGAATATATTCATATATAAAGTACACTGAAGCATTCTGTGAAACTTCTTTCTGATCTGAGCATTCAGCTAACAGAGTTAAACCATACTTTTGATTGAGCAGTTTTGAAACACTCTGTCTGTAGAAAATGCAACTGGACATTCGTAGCGCTAAGTGGGTAATAGTGGAAAAAAGAATATGTTCAAATATAAACTACACAGAAGCATTGTATGAAACTTCTTTCTGTTCTGTGCATTCAACTAACAGAGTTGAAACTTACTTTTGATTGAGCCTTTCTGAAAAACTCTTTCTGTAGAAACGGCAATTGGACATTCTGAGCGCTAAGAGGCCTCTATTGGGAAAAATAATATCTTCAAATAAAAACTACACAGAAGCATTGTGTGAAACTTATTTCTGATATGTTCATTAAGCTAACAGAGTTAAACCATACTTTTGATTGCGCAGTTCTGAACACTCTTTCTGTAGAAAATGCAAGTGGACATTCGGAGCGCTAAGAGGTTAATAGTGGAAAAAGTAATATATTCTAATATAAACTACACAGTAGCATTCTGTGAAAATTCTTTCTGTTCTGTGCATTCAACTAACAGAGTTGAACCTTACTTTTGATTGAGCCGTTCTGAAACACTCTTTCTGTAGAAACTGCAATTGTACATGCTAAGCGCTAAGAGGCCTACATTGGGAAAAAGAATATCTTCAAATAAAAACTACACAGATGCATTCTGTGAAACTTATTTCTGATCTGTAAATTCAGTTAACAGAGATAAAACATATTTTTGATTGAGCAGTTATGAAACACTCTTTTTGTAGAAAATGCAAGTGGAGATTCGGAGCGCTAAGAGGGTAATAGTGGAAAAAGGATTGTCTTCAAATATAAACTACACAGAATCATTCGGTGAAACTTCTTTCTGATCTGTGCATTCAGCTAACAGAGTTAAACCATACTTTTGATTGAGCAGACCTGAACACTCTTTCTGTAGAAAATGCAACTGGACATTTTGAGCGCTAAGAGCGTAGTAGTGGAAAAAGGAATATATTCAAATATAAACTACACAGAAGAATTCTGTGAAACTTCTTTCTGTTCTGAGCATTCAGCTAACAGAGTTAAACCATACTTTTGATTGAGCAGTTTTGAAACACTCTGTCTGTAGAAAATGCAACTGGACATTCGTAGCGCTAAGTGGGTAATAGTGGAAAAAAGAATATGTTCAAATATAAACTACACAGAAGCATTGTATGAAACTCCTTTCTGTTCTGTGCATTCAACTAACAGAGTTGAACCTTACTTTTGATTGAGCCTTTCTGAAACACTCTTTCTGTAGAAACTGCAATTGGACATTCTGAGCGCTAAGAGTCCTCTATTGGGAAAAATAATATCTTCAAATAAAAACTACACAGAAGCATTGTGTGAAACTTATTTCTGATATGTTCATTAAGCTAACAGAGTTAAACCATACTTTTGATTGCGCAGTTCTGAACACTCTTTCTGTAGAAAAGGCAAGTGGACATTCCGAGCGCTAAGAGGGTAATAGTGGAAAAAGGAATATATTCAAATATAAACTACACAGTAGCATTCTGTGAAAATTCTTTCTGTTCTGTGCATTCAACTAACAGGGTTGAACCTTACTTTTGATTGAGCCGTTCTGAAACACACTTTCTGTAGAAACTGCAATTGGACATGCTAAGCGCTAAGAGGCCTACATTGGGAACACGAATATCTTCCAATAAAAAATTCACAGATGCATTCTGTGAAACTTATTTCTGATCTGTAAATTCAGTTAACAGAGATAAAACATATTTTTGATTGAGCCGTTCTGAAACACTCTTTCTGTAGAAAATGCAAGTGGAGATTCGGAGCGCTATGAGGATAATAGTGGAAAAAAGAATGTCTCCAAATATAAACTACACAGAATCATTCTGTGAAACTTCTTTCTGATCTGTGCATTCAGCTAACAGAGTTAAACCATACTTTTGATTGAGCAGATCTGAACACTCTTTCTGTAGAAAATGCAACTGGACATTTGGAGCGCTAAGAGAGTAGTAGTGGAAAAAGGAATATATTCAAATATAAACTACACAGAAGCATTCTGTGAAACTTCTTTCTGATCTGAGCATTCAGCTAACAGAGTTAAACCATACTTTTGATTGAGCAGTTTTGAAACACTCTGTCTGTAGAAAATGCAACTGGACATTCGTAGCGCTAAGTGGGTAATAGTGGAAAAAAGAATATGTTCAAATATAAACTACACAGAAGCATTGTATGAAACTCCTTTCTGTTCTGTGCATTCAACTAACAGAGTTGAACCTTACTTTTGATTGAGCCTTTATGAAACACTCTTTCTGTAGAAACTGCAATTGGACATTCTGAGCGCTAAGAGGCCTATATTGGGAAAAATAATATCTTCAAGTAAAAACTACACAGAAGCATTGTGTGAAACTTATTTCTGATATGTTCATTAAGCTAACAGAGTTAAACCATACTTTTGATTGCGCAGTTCTGAACACTCTTTCTGTAGAAAATGCAAGTGGACATTCGGAGCGCTAAGAGGGTAATAGTGGAAAAAGAATATATTCAAATATAAACTACACAGTAGCATTCTGTGAAAATTCTTTCTGTTCTGTGCATTCAACTAACAGAGTTGAACCTTACTTTTGATTGAGCCGTTCTGAAACACTCTTTCTGTAGAAACTGCAATTGTACATGCTAAGCGCTAAGAGGCCTACATTGGGAAAAAGAATATCTTCAAATAAAAACTACACAGATGCATTCTGTGAAACTTATTTCTGATCTGTAAATTCAGTTAACAGAGATAAAACATATTTTTGATTGAGCAGTTATGAAACACTGTTTTTGTAGAAAATGCAAGTGGAGATTCGGAGCGCTAAGAGGGTAATAGTGGAAAAAGGAATGTCTTCAAATATAAACTACACAGAATCATTCGGTGAAACTTCTTTCTGATCTGTGCATTCAGCTAACAGAGTTAAACCATACTTTTAATTGAGCAGATCTGAACACTCTTTCTGTAGAAAATGCAACTGGACATTTGGAGCGCTAAGAGCGTAGTAGTGGAAAAAGGAATATATTCAAATATAAACTACACAGAAGCATTCTGTGAAACTTCTTTCTGATCTGAGCATTCAGCTAACAGAGTTAAACCATACTTTTGATTGAGCAGTTTTGAAACACTCTGTCTGTAGAAAATGCAACTGGACATTCGTAGCGCTAAGTGGGTAATAGTGGAAAAAAGAATATGTTCAAATATAAACTACACAGAAGCATTGTATGAAACTTCTTTCTGTTCTGTGCATTCAACTAACAGAGTTGAACCTTACTTTTGATTGAGCCGTTCTGAAACACTCTTTCTGTAGAAACTGCAATTGGACATTCTGTGCGCTAAGAGGCCTATATTGGGAAAAAGAATGTCTACAAATAAAAACTACACAGAAGAATTGTGTGAAACTTCTTTCTGTTATGTTTGTTCAACTAAAAGAGTTGAACCTTAGTTTTGATTGAGCCGTTCTGAAACACTCTTTCTGTAGAAAATGCAAGTGGAGTTTCGGAGCGCTAAGAGGGTAATAGTGGAAAAAGGAATGTCTCCAAATATAAACTACACAGAATCATTCTGTGAAACTTCTTTCTGATCTGTGCATTCAGCTAACAGAGTTAAACCATACTTTTGATTGAGCAGATCTGAACACTCTTTCTGTAGAAAATGCAACTGGACATTTGGAGCGCTAAGAGAGTAGTAGTGGAAAAAGGAATATATTCAAATATAAACTACACAGAAGCATTCTGTGAAACTTCTTTCTGATCTGAGCATTCAGCTAACAGAGTTAAACCATACTTTTGATTGAGCAGTTTTGATACACTCTGTCTGTAGAAAATGCAACTGGACATTCGTAGCGCTAAGTGGGTAATAGTGGAAAAAAGAATATGTTCAAATATAAACTACACAGAAGCATTGTATGAAACTTCTTTCTGTTCTGTGCATTCAACTAACAGAGTTGAACCTTACTTTTGATTGAGCCTTTATGAAACACTCTTTCTGTAGAAACTGCAATTGGACATTCTGAGCGCTAAGAGGCCTATATTGGGAAAAATAATATCTTCAAGTAAAAACTACACAGAAGCATTGTGTGAAACTTATTTCTGATATGTTCATTAAGCTAACAGAGTTAAACCATACTTTTGATTGCGCAGTTCTGAACACTCTTTCGGTAGAAAATGCAAGTGGACATTCGGAGCGCTAAGAGGGTAATAGTGGAAAAAGGAATATATTCAAATATAAACTACACAGTAGCATTCTGTGAAAATTCTTTCTGTTCTGTGCATTCAACTAACAGAGTTGAACCTTACTTTTGATTGAGCCGTTCTGAAACACTCTTTCTGTAGAAACTGCAATTGTACATGCTAAGCGCTAAGAGGCCTACATTGGGAAAAAGAATATCTTCAAATAAAAACTACACAGATGCATTCTGTGAAACTTATTTCTGATCTGTAAATTCAGTTAACAGAGATAAAACATATTTTTGATTGAGCAGTTATGAAACACTCTTTTTGTAGAAAATGCAAGTGGAGATTCGGAGCGCTAAGAGGGTAATAGTGGAAAAAGGAATGTCTTCAAATATAAACTACACAGAATCATTCGGTGAAACTTCTTTCTGATCTGTGCATTCAGCTAACAGAGTTAAACCATACTTTTGATTGAGCAGACCTGAACACTCTTTCTGTAGAAAATGCAACTGGACATTTTGAGCGCTAAGAGCGTAGTAGTGGAAAAAGGAATATATTCAAATATAAACTACACAGAAGAATTCTGTGAAACTTCTTTCTGTTCTGAGCATTCAGCTAACAGAGTTAAACCATACTTTTGATTGAGCAGTTTTGAAACACTCTGTCTGTAGAAAATGCAACTGGACATTCGTAGCGCTAAGTGGGTAATAGTGGAAAAAAGAATATGTTCAAATATAAACTACACAGAAGCATTGTATGAAACTTCTTTCTGTTCTGTGCATTCAACTAACAGAGTTGAAACTTACATTTGATTGAGCCTTTCTGAAACACTCTTTCTGTAGAAACTGCAATTGGACATTCTGAGCGCTAAGAGGCCTCTATTGGGTAAAATAATATCTTCAAATAAAAACTACACAGAAGCATTGTGTGAAACTTATTTCTGATATGTTCATTAAGCTAACAGAGATAAACCATACTTTTGATTGCGCAGTTCTGAACACTCTTTCTGTAGAAAATGCAAGTGGACATTCGGAGCGCTAAGAGGGTAATAGTGGAAAAAGGAATATATTCAAATATAAACTACACCGTAGCATTCTGTGAAAATTCTTTCTGTTCTGTGCATTCAACTAACAGAGTTGAACCTTACTTTTGATTGAGCCGTTCTGAAAAACTCTTACTGTAGAAACTGAAATTGGACATGCTAAGAGCTAAGAGGCCTACATTGGGAAAAAGAATATCTTCAAATAAAAACTACACAGATGCATTCTGTGAAACTTATTTCTGATTTGTAAATTCAGTTAACAGAGATAAAACATATTTTTGATTGAGCAGTTATGAAACCCTCTTTTTGTAGAAAATGCAAGTGGAGATTCGGAGCGCTAAGAGGGTAATAGTGGAAAAAGGAATGTCTTCAAATATAAACTACACAGAATCATTCGGTGAAACTTCTTTCTGATCTGTGCATTCAGCTAACAGAGTTAAACCATACTTTTGATTGAGCAGATCTGAACACTCTTTCTGTAGAAAATGCAAGTGGACATTTGGAGCGCTAAGATCGTAGTAGTGGAAAAAGGAATATATTCAAATATAAACTACACAGAAGCATTCTGTGAAACTTCTTTCTGATCTGAGCATTCAGCTAACAGAGTTAAACCATACTTTTGATTGAGCAGTTTTGAAACACTCTGTCTGTAGAAAATGCAACTGGACATTCGTAGCGCTAAGTGGGTAATAGTGGAAAAAAGAATATGTTCAAATATGAACTACACCGAATCATTGTATGAAACTTCTTTCTGTTCTGTGCATTCAACTAACAGAGTTGAACCTTACTTTTGATTGAGCCGTTCTGAGACACTCTTTCTGCAGAAACTGCAATTGGACATTCTGAGCGCTAAGAGGCCTATATTGGGAAAAATAATGTCTACAAATAAAAACTACACGGAAGAATTGTGTGAAACTTCTTTCTGTTCTGCTTGTTCAACTAAAAGAGTTGAACCTTAGTTTTGATTGAGCCGTTCTGAAACACTCTTTCTGTAGAAAATGCAAGTGGAGATTCGGAGCGCTAAGAGGGTAATAGTGGAAAAAGGAATGTCTCCAAATATAAACTACACAGAATCATTCTGTGAAACTTCTTTCTGATCTGTGCATTCAGCTAACAGAGTTAAACCATACTTTTGATTGAGCAGATCTGAACACTCTTTCTGTAGAAAATGCAAGTGGACATTCGGAGCGCTAAGAGGGTAATAGTGGAAAAAGGAATATATTCAAATATAAACTACACAGTAGCATTCTGTGAAAATTCTTTCTGTTCTGTGCATTCAACTAACAGAGTTGAACCTTACTTTTGATTGAGCCGTTCTGAAACACTCTTTCTGTAGAAACTGCAATTGTACATGCTAAGCGCTAAGAGGCCTACATTGGGAAAAAGAATATCTTCAAATAAAAACTACACAGATGCATTCTGTGAAACTTATTTCTGATCTGTAAATTCAGTTAACAGAGATAAAACATATTTTTGATTGAGCAGTTATGAAACACTCTTTTTGTAGAAAATGCAAGTGGAGATTCGGAGCGCTAAGAGGGTAATAGTGGAAAAAGGAATGTCTTCAAATATAAACTACACAGAATCATTCGGTGAAACTTCTTTCTGATCTGTGCATTCAGCTAACAGAGTTAAACCATACTTTTGATTGAGCAGACCTGAACACTCTTTCTGTAGAAAATGCAACTGGACATTTTGAGCGCTAAGAGCGTAGTAGTGGAAAAAGGAATATATTCAAATATAAACTACACAGAAGAATTCTGTGAAACTTCTTTCTGTTCTGAGCATTCAGCTAACAGAGTTAAACCATACTTTTGATTGAGCAGTTTTGAAACACTCTGTCTGTAGAAAATGCAACTGGACATTCGTAGCGCTAAGTGGGTAATAGTGGAAAAAAGAATATGTTCAAATATAAACTACACAGAAGCATTGTATGAAACTACTTTCTGTTCTGTGCATTCAACTAACAGAGTTGAACCTTACTTTTGATTGAGCCTTTCTGAAACACTCTTTCTGTAGAAACTGCAATTGGACATTCTGAGCGCTAAGAGGCCTCTATTGGGAAAAATAATATCTTCAAATAAAAACTACACAGAAGCATTGTGTGAAACTTATTTCTGATATGTTCATTAAGCTAACAGAGTTAAACCATACTTTTGATTGCGCAGTTCTGAACACTCTTTCTGTAGAAAATGCAAGTGGACATTCGGAGCGCTAAGAGGGTAATAGTGGAAAAAGGAATATATTCAAATATAAACTACACAGTAGCATTCTGTGAAAATACTTTCTGTTCTGTGCATTCAACTAACAGGGTTGAACCTTACTTTTGATTGAGCCGTTCTGAAACACTCTTTCTGTAGAAACTGCAATTGGACATGCTAAGCGCTAAGAGGCCTACATTGGGAAAACGAATATCTTCCAATAAAAAATTCACAGATGCATTCTGTGAAACTTATTTCTGATCTGTAAATTCAGTTAACAGAGATAAAACATATTTTTGATTGAGCCGTTCTGAAACACTCTTTCTGTAGAAAATGCAAGTGGAGATTCGGAGCGCTTTGAGGATAATAGTGGAAAAAAGAATGTCTCCAAATATAAACTACACAGAATCATTCTGTGAAACTTCTTTCTGATCTGTGCATTCAGCTAACAGAGTTAAACCATACTTTTGATTGAGCAGATCTGAACACTCTTTCTGTAGAAAATGCAACTGGACATTTGGAGCGCTAAGAGAGTAGTAGTGGAAAAAGGAATATATTCAAATATAAACTACACGAAAGCATTCTGTGAAACTTCTTTCTGATCTGAGCATTCAGCTAACAGAGTTAAACCATACTTTTGATTGAGCAGTTTTGAAACACTCTGTCTGTAGAAAATGCAACTGGACATTCGTAGCGCTAAATGGGTAATAGTGGAAAAAAGAATATGTTCAAATATAAACTACACAGAAGCATTGTATGAAACTTCTTTCTGTTCTGTGCATTCAACTAACAGAGTTGAACCTTACTTTTGATTGAGCCTTTCTGAAACACTCTTTCTGTAGAAACTGCAATTGGACATTCTGAGCGCTAAGAGGCCTCTATTGGGTAAAATAATATCTTCAAATAAAAACTACACAGAAGCATTGTGTGAAACTTATTTCTGATATGTTCATTAAGCTAACAGAGTTAAACCATACTTTTGATTGCGCAGTTCTGAACACTCTTTCTGTAGAAAATGCAAGTGGACACTCGGAGCGCTAAGAGGGTAATAGTGGAAAAAGGAATATATTCAAATATAAACTACACAGTAGCATTCTGTGAAAATTCTTTCTGTTCTGTGCATTCAACTAACAGAGTTGAACCTTACTTTTGATTGAGCCGTTCTGAAAAACTCTTTCTGTAGAAACTGAAATTGGACATGCTAAGAGCTAAGAGGCCTACATTGGGAAAAAGAATATCTTCAAATAAAAACTACACAGATGCATTCTGTGAAACTTATTTCTGATCTGTAAATTCAGTTAACAGAGATAAAACATATTTTTGATTGAGCAGTTATGAAACACTCTTTTTGTAGAAAATGCAAGTGGAGATTCGGAGCGCTAAGAGGGTAATAGTGGAAAAAGGAATGTCTTCAAATATAAACTACACAGAATCATTCGGTGAAACTTCTTTCTGATCTGTGCATTCAGCTAACAGAGTTAAACCATACTTTTGATTGAGCAGATCTGAACACTCTTTCTGTAGAAAATGCAAGTGGACATTTGGAGCGCTAAGATCGTAGTAGTGGAAAAAGGAATATATTCAAATATAAACTACACAGAAGCATTCTGTGAAACTTCTTTCTGATCTGAGCATTCAGCTAACAGAGTTAAACCATACTTTTGATTGAGCAGTTTTGAAACACTCTGTCTGTAGAAAATGCAACTGGACATTCGTAGCGCTAAGTGGGTAATAGTGGAAAAAAGAATATGTTCAAATATGAACTACACCGAAGCATTGTATGAAACTTCTTTCTGTTCTGTGCATTCAACTAACAGAGTTGAACCTTACTTTTGATTGAGCCGTTCTGAGACACTCCTTCTGCAGAAACTGCAATTGGACATTCTGAGCGCTAAGAGGCCTATATTGGGAAAAATAATGTCTACAAATAAAAACTACACGGAAGAATTGTGTGAAACTTCTTTCTGTTCTGCTTGTTCAACTAAAAGAGTTGAACCTTAGTTTTGATTGAGCCGTTCTGAAACACTCTTTCTGTAGAAAATGCAAGTGGAGATTCGGAGCGCTAAGAGGGTAATAGGGGAAAAAGGAATGTCTCCAAATATAAACTACACAGAATCATTCTGTGAAACTTCTTTCTGATCTGTGCATTCAGCTAACAGAGTTAAACCATACTTTTGATTCAGCAGATCTGAACACTCTTTCTGTAGAAAATGCAACTGGACATTTGGAGCGCTAAGAGAGTAGTAGTGGAAAAAGGAATATATTCAAATATAAACTACACAGAAGCATTCTGTGAAACTTCTTTCTGATCTGAGCATTCAGCTAACAGAGTTAAACCATACTTTTGATTGAGCAGTTTTGAAACACTCTTTCTGTAGAAACTGCAATTGGACATGCTAAGCGCTAAGAGGCATACTTTGGGAAAAATAATATCTTCAAATAAAAACTACACAGATGCATTCTGTGAAAATTATTTCTGATCTGTAAATTCAGTTAACAGAGATAAAACATATTTTTGATTGAGCAGTTATGAAACACTCTTTTTGTAGAAAATGCAAGTGGAGATTTGGAGCGCTAAGAGGGTAGTAGTGGAAAAAGGAATGTCTTCAAATATAAACTACACAGAATCATTCGGTGAAACTTCTTTCTGATCTGTGCATTCAGCTAAGAGAGTTAAACCATACTTTTGATTGAGCATATCTGGACACTGTTTCTGTAGAAAATGCAACTGGACATTTGGAGCGCTAAGAGCGTAGTAGTGGAAAAAGGAATATATTCAAATATAAACTACACAGAAGCATTCTGTGAAACTTCTTTCTGATCTGAGCATTCACCTAACGAGTTAAACCATACTTTTGATTGAGCAGTTTTGAAACACTCTGTCTGTAGATAATGCAACTGGACATTCGTAGCGATAAGTGGGTAATAGTGGAAAAAAGAATATGTTCAAATATAAACTACACAGAAGCATTGTATGAAACTTCTTTCTGTTCTGTGCATTCAACTAACAGAGTTGAGCCTTACTTTTGATTGAGCCGTTCTGAAACACTCTTTCTGTAGAAACTGCAATTGGACATTCTGAGCGCTAAGAGGCCTATATTGGGAAAAAGAATGTCTACAAATAAAAACTACACAGAAGAATTGTGTGAAACTTCTTTCTGTTCTGTTTGTTCAACTAAAAGAGTTGAACCTTAGTTTTGATTGAGCCGTTCTGAAACACTCTTTCTGTAGAAAATGCAAGTGGAGATTCGGAGCGCTAAGAGGGTAATAGTGGAAAAAGGAATGTCTCCAAATATAAACTACCCAGAATCATTCTGTGAAACTTCTTTCTAATCTGTGCATTCAGCTAACAGAGTTAAACCATACTTTTGATTGAGCAGATCTGAACACTCTTTCTGTAGAAAATGCAACTGGACATTTGGAGCGCTAAGAGAGTAGTAGTGGAAAAAGGAATATATTCAAATATAAACTACACAGAAGCATTCTGTGAAACTTCTTTCTGGTCTGAGCATTCAGCTAACAGAGTTAAACCATACTTTTGATTGAGCAGTTTTGAAACACTCTGTCTGTAGAAAATGCAACTGGACATTCGTAGCGCTAATTGGGTAATAGTGGAAAAAAGATTATGTACAAATATAAACTACACAGAAGCATTGTATGAAACTTCTTTCTGTTCTGTGCATTCAACTAACAGAGTTGAACCTTACTTTTGATTGAGCCTTTCTGAAACACTCTTTCTGTAGAAACTGCAATTGGACATTCTGAGCGCTAAGAGGCCTCTATAGGGAAAAATAATATCTTCAAATGAAAGCTACACAGAAGCATTTTGTGAAACTTATTTCTGATATGTTCATTAAGCTAACAGAGTTAAACCATACTTTTGATTGCGCAGTTCTGAACACTCTTTCTGTAGAAAATGCAAGTGGACATTCTGAGCGCTAAGAGGGTAATAGTGGAAAAAGGAATATATTCAAATATAAACTACACAGTAGCATTCTGTGAAAATTCTTTCTGTTCTGTGCATTCAAGTAACAGAGTTGAACCTTACTTTTGATTGAGCCGTTCTGAAACACTCTTTCTGTAGAAACTGCAATTGTACATGCTAAGCGCTAAGAGGCCTACATTGGGAAAAAGAATATCTTCAAATAAAAACTACACAGATGCATTCTGTGAAACTTATTTCTGATCTGTAAATTCAGTTAACAGAGATAAAACATATTTTTGATTGAGCAGTTATGAAACACTCTTTTTGTAGAAAATGCAAGTGGAGATTCGGAGCGCTAAGAGGGTAATAGTGGAAAAAGGAATGTCTTCAAATATAAACTACACAGAATCATTCGGTGAAACTTCTTTCTGATCTGTGCATTCAGCTAACAGAGTTAAACCATACTTTTGATTGAGCAGACCTGAACACTCTTTATGTAGAAAATGCAACTGGACATTTTGAGCGCTAAGAGCGTAGTAGTGGAAAAAGGAATATATTCAAATATAAACTACACAGAAGCATTCTGTGAAACTTCTTTCTGTTCTGAGCATTCAGCTAACAGAGTTAAACCATACTTTTGATTGAGCAGTTTTGAAACACTCTGTCTGTAGAAAATGCAACTGGACATTCGTAGCGCTAAGTGGGTAATAGTGGAAAAAAGAATATGTTCAAATATAAACTACACAGAAGCATTGTATGAAACTCCTTTCTGTTCTGTGCATTCAACTAACAGAGTTGAACCTTACATTTGATTGAGCCTTTATGAAACACTCTTTCTGTAGAAACAGCAATTGGACATTCTGAGCGCTAAGAGGCCTATATTGGGAAAAATAATATCTTCAAGTAAAAACTACACAGAAGCATTGTGTGAAACTTATTTCTGATATGTTCATTAAGCTAACAGAGTTAAACCATACTTTTGATTGCGCAGTTCTGAACACTCTTTCTGTAGAAAATGCAAGTGGACATTCGGAGCGCTAAGAGGGTAATAGTGGAAAAAGGAAAATATTCAAATATAAACTACACAGTAGCATTCTGTGAAAATTCTTTCTGTTCTGTGCATTCAACTAACAGAGTTGAACCTTACTTTTGATTGAGCCGTTCTGAAACACTCTTTCTGTAGAAACTGCAATTGGACATGCTAAGCGCTAAGAGGCCTACATTGGGAAAACGAATATCTTCCAATAAAAAATTCACAGATGCATTCTGTGAAACTTATTTCTGATCTGTAAATTCAGTTAACAGAGATAAAACATATTTTTGATTGAGCCGTTCTGAAACACTCTTTCTGTAGAAAATGCAAGTGGAGATTCGGAGCGCTATGAGGATAATAGTGGAAAAAAGAATGTCTCCAAATATAAACTACACAGAATCATTCTGTGAAACTTCTTTCTGATCTGTGCATTCAGCTAACAGAGTTAAACCATACTTTTGATTGAGCAGATCTGAACACTCTTTCTGTAGAAAATGCAACTGGACATTTGGAGCGCTAAGAGAGTAGTAGTGGAAAAAGGAATATATTCAAATATAAACTACACAGAAGCATTCTGTGAAACTTCTTTCTGATCTGAGCATTCAGCTAACAGAGTTAAACCATACTTTTGATTGAGCAGTTTTGAAACCCGCTGTCTGTAGAAAATGCAACTGGACATTCGTAGCGCTAAGTGGGTAATAGTGGAAAAAAGAATATGTTCAAATATAAACTACACAGAAGCATTGTATGAAACTTCTTTCTGTTCTGTGCATTCAACTAACAGAGTTGAACCTTCCTTTTGATTGAGCCTTTATGAAACACTCTTTCTGTAGAAACTGCAATTGGACATTCTGAGCGCTAAGAGGCCTATATTGGGAAAAATAATATCTTCAAGTAAAAACTACACAGAAGCATTGTGTGAAACTTATTTCTGATATGTTCATTAAGCTAACAGAGTTAAACCATACTTTTGATTGCGCAGTTCTGAACACTCTTTCTGTAGAAAATGCAAGTGGACATTCGGAGCGCTAAGAGGGTAAGAGTGGAAAAAGAATATATTCAAATATAAACTACACAGTAGCATTCTGTGAAAATTCTTTCTGTTCTGTGCATTCAACTAACAGAGTTGAACCTTACTTTTGATTGAGCCGTTCTGAAACACTCTTTCTGTAGAAACTGCAATTGTACATGCTAAGCGCTAAGAGGCCTACATTGGGAAAAAGAATATCTTCAAATAAATACTACACAGATGCATTCTGTGAAACTTATTTCTGATC
Source organism: Symphalangus syndactylus (assembly GCF_028878055.3). Lineage (NCBI taxonomy): Eukaryota > Metazoa > Chordata > Mammalia > Primates > Hylobatidae > Symphalangus > Symphalangus syndactylus. The sequence continues at coordinate 165,414,084 of NC_072426.2, forward strand.
TGTAAATTCAGTTAACAGAGATAAAACATATTTTTGATTGAGCAGTTATGAAACACTGTTTTTGTAGAAAATGCAAGTGGAGATTCGGAGCGCTAAGAGGGTAATAGTGGAAAAAGGAATGTCTTCAAATATAAACTACACAGAATCATTCGGTGAAACTTCTTTCTGATCTGTGCATTCAGCTAACAGAGTTAAACCATACTTTTAATTGAGCAGATCTGAACACTCTTTCTGTAGAAAATGCAACTGGACATTTGGAGCGCTAAGAGCGTAGTAGTGGAAAAAGGAATATATTCAAATATAAACTACACAGAAGCATTCTGTGAAACTTCTTTCTGATCTGAGCATTCAGCTAACAGAGTTAAACCATACTTTTGATTGAGCAGTTTTGAAACACTCTGTCTGTAGAAAATGCAACTGGACATTCGTAGCGCTAAGTGGGTAATAGTGGAAAAAAGAATATGTTCAAATATAAACTACACAGAAGCATTGTATGAAACTTCTTTCTGTTCTGTGCATTCAACTAACAGAGTTGAACCTTACTTTTGATTGAGCCGTTCTGAAACACTCTTTCTGTAGAAACTGCAATTGGACATTCTGTGCGCTAAGAGGCCTATATTGGGAAAAAGAATGTCTACAAATAAAAACTACACAGAAGAATTGTGTGAAACTTCTTTCTGTTATGTTTGTTCAACTAAAAGAGTTGAACCTTAGTTTTGATTGAGCCGTTCTGAAACACTCTTTCTGTAGAAAATGCAAGTGGAGTTTCGGAGCGCTAAGAGGGTAATAGTGGAAAAAGGAATGTCTCCAAATATAAACTACACAGAATCATTCTGTGAAACTTCTTTCTGATCTGTGCATTCAGCTAACAGAGTTAAACCATACTTTTGATTGAGCAGATCTGAACACTCTTTCTGTAGAAAATGCAACTGGACATTTGGAGCGCTAAGAGATTCGTAGTGGAAAAAGGAATATATTCAAATATAAACTACACAGAAGCATTCTGTGAAACTTCTTTCTGATCTGAGCATTCAGCTAACAGAGTTAAACCATACTTTTGATTGAGCAGTTTTGATACACTCTGTCTGTAGAAAATGCAACTGGACATTCGTAGCGCTAAGTGGGTAATAGTGGAAAAAAGAATATGTTCAAATATAAACTACACAGAAGCATTGTATGAAACTTCTTTCTGTTCTGTGCATTCAACTAACAGAGTTGAACCTTACTTTTGATTGAGCCTTTATGAAACACTCTTTCTGTAGAAACTGCAATTGGACATTCTGAGCGCTAAGAGGACTATATTGGGAAAAATAATATCTTCAAGTAAAAACTACACAGAAGCATTGTGTGAAACTTATTTCTGATATGTTCATTAAGCTAACAGAGTTAAACCATACTTTTGATTGCGCAGTTCTGAACACTCTTTCGGTAGAAAATGCAAGTGGACATTCGGAGCGCTAAGAGGGTAATAGTGGAAAAAGGAATATATTCAAATATAAACTACACAGTAGCATTCTGTGAAAATTCTTTCTGTTCTGTGCATTCAACTAACAGAGTTGAACCTTACTTTTGATTGAGCCGTTCTGAAACACTCTTTCTGTAGAAACTGCAATTGTACATGCTAAGCGCTAAGAGGCCTACATTGGGAAAAAGAATATCTTCAAATAAAAACTACACAGATGCATTCTGTGAAACTTATTTCTGATCTGTAAATTCAGTTAACAGAGATAAAACATATTTTTGATTGAGCAGTTATGAAACACTCTTTTTGTAGAAAATGCAAGTGGAGATTCGGAGCGCTAAGAGGGTAATAGTGGAAAAAGGAATGTCTCCAAATATAAACTACACAGAATCATTCTGTGAAACTTCTTTTTGATCTGTGCATTCAGCTAACAGAGTTAAACCATACTTTTGATTGAGCAGATCTGAACACTCTTTCTGTAGAAAATGCAACTGGACATTTGGAGCGCTAAGAGAGTAGTAGTGGAAAAAGGAATATATTCAAATATAAACTACACAGAAGCATTCTGTGAAACTTCTTTCTGATCTGAGCATTCAGCTAACAGAGTTAAACCATACTTTTGATTGAGCAGTTTTGAAACACTCTGTCTGTAGAAAATGCAACTGGACATTCGTAGCGCTAAGTGGGTAATAGTGGAAAAAAGAATATGTTCAAATATAAACTACACAGAAGCATTGTATGAAACTTCTTTCTGTTCTGTGCATTCAACTAACAGAGTTGAACCTTACTTTTGATTGAGCCTTTCTGAAACACTCTTTCTGTAGAAACTGCAATTGGACATTCTGAGCGCTAAGAGGCATATATTGGGAAAAATAATATCTTCAAATAAAAACTACACAGAAGCTTTGTGTGAAACTTATTTCTGATATGTTCATTAAGCTAACAGAGTTAAACCATACTTTTGATTGCGCAGTTCTGAACACTCTTTCTGTAGAAAATGCAAGTGGACATTCGGAGCGCTAAGAGGGTAATAGTGGAAAAAGGAATATATTCAAATATAAACTACACAGCAGCATTCTGTGAAACTTCTTTCTCTTCTGTGCATTCAACTAACAGAGTTGAACCTTACTTTTGATTGAGCCGTTCTGAAACACTCTTTCTGTAGAAACTGCAATTGGACATGCTAAGCGCTAAGAGGCCTACATTGGGAAAAAGAATATCTTCAAATAAAAACTACACAGATGCATTCTGTGAAACTTATTTCTGATCTGTAATTTCAGTTAACAGAGATAAAACATATTTTTGATTGAGCAGTTATGAAACACTCTTTTTGTAGAAAATGCAAGTGGAGATTCGGAGCGCTAAGAGGGTAATAGTGGAAAAAGGAATGTCTTCAAATATAAACTACACAGAATCATTCGGTGAAACTTCTTTCTGATCTGTGCATTCAGCTAACACAGTTAAACCATACTTTTGATTGAGCAGATCTGAACACTCTTTCTGTAGAAAATGCAACTGGACATTTGGAGCGCTAAGAGCGTATTAGTGGAAAAAGGAATATATTCAAATATAAACTACACAGAAGCATTCTGTGAAACTTCTTTCTGATCTGAGCATTCAGCTAACAGAGTTAAACCATACTTTTGATTGAGCAGTTTTGAAACACTCTGTCTGTAGAAAATGCAACTGTACATTCGTAGCGCAAAGTGGGTAATAGTGGAAAAAAGAATATGTTCAAATATAAACTACACAGAAGCATTGTATGAAACTTCTTTCTGTTCTGTGCATTCAACTAACAGAGGTGAACCTTACTTTTGATTGAGCCGTTCTGAAACACTCTTTCTGTAGAAACTGCAATTGGACATTCTGAGCGCTAAGAGGCCTATATTGGGAAAAAGAATGTCTACAAATAAAAACTACACAGAAGAATTGTGTGAAACTTCTTTCTGTTCTGTTTGTTCAACTAAAGGAGTTCAACCTTAGTTTTGATTGAGCCGTTCTGTAACACTCTTTCTGTAGAAAATGCAAGTGGAGATTCGGAGCGCTAAGAGGGTAATAGTGGAAAAAGGAATGTCTCCAAATATAAACTACACAGAATCATTGTGTGAAACTTCTTTCTGATCTGTGCATTCAGCTAACAGAGTTAAACCATACTTTTGGTTGAGCAGATCTGAACACTCTTTCTGTAGAAAATGCAACTGGACATTTGGAGCGCTAAGAGAGTAGTAGTGGAAAAAGGAATATATTCAAATATAAACTACACAGAAGCATTCTGTGAAACTTCTTTCTGATCTGAGCATTCAGCTAACAGAGTTAAACCATACTTTTGATTGAGCAGTTTTGAAACACTCTGTCTGTAGAAAATGCAACTGGACATTCGTAGCTCTAAGTGGCTAATAGTGGAAAAAAGAATATGTTCAAATATAAACTACACAGAAGCATTGTATGAAACTTCTTTCTGTTCTGTGCATTCAACTAACAGAGTTGAACCTTACTTTTGATTGAGCCTTTCTGAAACACTCTTTTTGTAGAAACTGCAATTGGACATTCTGAGCGCTAAGATGCCTCTATTGGGAAAAAAAATATGTTCAAATAAAAACTACACAGAAGCATTGTGTGAAACTAATTTCTGATATGTTCATCAAGCTAACAGAGTTAAACCATACTTTTGATTGCGCAGTTCTGAACACTCTTTCTGTAGAAAATGCAAGTGGACATTCGGAGCGCTAAGAGGGTAATAGTGGAAAAAGGAATATATTCAAATATGAACTACACAGTAGCATTCTGT